>NC_057810.1:276805490-277120924 GCF_018294505.1 Triticum aestivum
AGGGAATTGTTGGGCCTAGATGGGCCATAGGGGAGAGGGGAATCAGCCCACAAGGGGTGGCCGCACCCCATCCCATGGGTAGTCTGAATTGGACTAGGGGAGGCGGCGCCCCCCCTTTCCTTCTCCTCTTCCCTCTCCCTTCCCCTTTTCCCCCTCCATGAGAAGGAAAAAATAGGGGGAGGGGGCGAATCCTACTAGGATTGGGAGTCCTAGTAGGACTCTCCCCTCCTTGGCGTGCCCCTTGTGTCCGGCCTCCTCCCCTCCTCCTTTATATACGGGGGTAGGGGGCACCCCAAAGCACATCAATTGTTTAGCCGTGTGCGGTGGCCCCCTCCACCATTTACTCCTCCGGTCATACTGTCGTAGTGCTTAGGTGAAGCCCTGCGTGGATCACTTCGCCAACATCGTCACCACGATGTCGGGCTGACAGAAATCATCGACTCCTTTGTGCCTTGACAAGTCTCCAACGTATCTATAATTTATGAAGCATTCATGCTATTTTATTATCTGTTTTGAATGATTACGAGCTTTATTATACACTTTTACATTACTTTTGGGACTAACCTACTAACCGGAGGCCCAGCCCATATTGCTGTTTTATAGCCTATTTCAGTATTTCGAAGAAAAGGAATATCAAATGGAATGAAACCTTCGGGAGCGTGATTTTTGGAACGAACATGATCCGGGAGACTTGGAGTACAAGCCAGGGAAGCTTCGAGGAGGCCAGGAGATAGGAGGGTGCGCCCACCCCCTGGGTGTGTTGGAAATATGCCCTAGAGGCAATAATAAAAGGATTATTATTATATTTCCTTGTTCATGATAATTGTCTTTATTCATGCTATAACTGTATTATCCGGAAATCGTAATACACGTGTGAATACATAGACCATAACATGTCCCTAGTAAGCCTCTAGTTGACTAGCTCGTTGATCAACAGATAGTCATGGTTTCCTGACTATGGACATTGGATGTCGTTGATAACGGGATCACATCATTAGGAGAATGATGTGATGGACAAGACCCAATCCTAAGCATAGCACAAGATCGTGTAGTTCGTTTGCTAGAGCTTTTCCAATGTCAAGTATCTTTTCCTTAGACCATGAGATCGTGTAACTCTTGGATACCGTAGGAGTGCTTTGGGTGTACCAAACGTCACAACGTAACTGGGTGACTATAAAGGTGCACTACAGGTACCTCTGAAAGTGTCTGTTGGGTTGACACGGATCGAGATTGGGATTTGTCACTCCGTATGACGGAGAGGTATCTCTGGGCCCACTCGGTAATGCATCATCATAATGAGCTCGAAGTGACCAAGTGTTTGGTCACGGGATCATGCATTACGGTACGAGTAAAGTGACTTACCGGTAACGAGACTGGACGAGGTATTGGGATACCGACGATCGAGTCTCGGGCAAGTAACGTACCGATTGACAAAGGGAATTGTATACGGGATTGTTTAATCCTCGACATCGTGGTTCATCCGATGAGATCATCAAGGAGCATGTGGGAGCCAACATGGGTATCCAGATCCCGCTGTTGGTTATTGCCCGAGAGTCGTCTCGGTCATGTCTACATGTCTCCCGAACCCGTAGGGTCTACACACTTAAGGTTCGGTGACGCTAGGGTTGTATGAATATGAGTATGCAGCATACTGAATGTTGTTTGGAGTCCAGGATGAGATCCCGGACGTCACGAGGAGTTCCGGAATGGTCCGGAGGTAAAGAATTATATATAGGAAGTGATATTTCGGCCATCGGGAAAGTTTCGGGGTCACCTTGTATTGTACCGGGACCACCGGAAGGGTCCCGGGGGTCCACCGGGTGGGGCCACCCATCCAGGAGGGCCCCAAGGGCTGAAGTGGGGAGGGGAGCCAGCCCATAGTGGGCTGGTGCGCCCCCCTAGGCCCACCCCCTGCACCTAGGGTTGAAACCCTAGGGTGGGGGGGGGCTCCCCACTTGCCTTGGGGGGTACTCCACCCCCCTGGCCGCCGCCCCCTTGGGAGATTGGATCTCCCAGGACCGGCGCCCCCCCTCTGGGGGCCTATATAAAGGAGGGCAAGGGGGAGGGCAGCCGCACCCTGTGCATTGGCGCCTCCCTTCCCCTGCTACACCTCGTCCTCCTCCCACAGCAGCTTGGCGAAGCCCTGCCGGAGTTCTGCTGCATCCACCACCACGCCGTCGTGCTGCTGGATCATCATCAACCTCTCCTTTCTCCTTGCTGGATCAAGAAGGAGGAGACGTCTCCCGTCCCGTACGTGTGTTGAACGCGGAGGTGCTGTCCGTTCGGCACTTGGTCATCGGTGATCTGAATCACGGCGAGTACGACTCCATCATCACCCTTCCCTTGAATGCTTCCGCACGCGATCTACAAGTGGTATGTAGATGCAATCTCTCCCCCTTGACTCGTTACTTAGATGAACTCATAGATGGATCTTGGTGAAACCGTAGGAAATTTTTTAATTTTCTGCAACGTTCCCCAACAGTGGCATCATGAGCTAGGTCTATGCGTAGTTCTCTATTGCATGAGTAGAACACAATTTTTTTGTGGGCGTGGATCTTGTCAACTTGCTTGCCACTACTAGTCTTTTCTTGCTTCAGCGGTATTGTGGGATGAATCGGCCCGGACCAACCTTACACGTACGCTTACGTGAGACCGGTTCCACCGATAGACATGCACTAGTTACATAAGGTGGCTGGCGGGTGTCTGTCTCTCCCACTTTAGTTAGAGCGGATTCGATGAAAAGGGTCCTTATGAAGGTTAAATAGAAGTTGACAAAATCACGTTGTGGTTATTCATAGGTAAGAAAACGTTCTTGCTAGAACCCAATTGCAGCCACGTAAAAGATGCAACAACAATTAGAGGACGTCTAACTTGTTTTTGCAGCAATTGTCATGTGATGTGATATGGCCAGAAGTTGTGATGAATGATGAATGATATATTGTGATGTATGAGATCATGTTCTTGTAATAGGAATCACGACTTGCATGTCGATGAGTATGACAACCGGCAGGAGCCATAGGAGTTGTCTTTATTTTTGTATGACCTGCGTGTCATTGAAGAATGCCATGTAAATTACTTTACTTTATTGCTAAACGTGTTAGCCATAGAAGTAGAAGTAGTCGTTGGCGTGACAACTTCATGAAGACACGATGATGGAGATCATGATGATGGAGATCATGGTGTCATGCTGGTGACAAGGTGATCATGGAGCCCCGAAGATGGAGATCAATGGAGCTATATGATATTGGCCATATCATGTCACTACTATATAATTGCATGTGATGTTTATTATGTTTATGCATCTTGTTTACTTAGAACGACGGTAGTAAATAAGATGATCCCTTTCAACAATTTCAAGAAGTGTTCTCCCCTAACTATGCACCGTTGCTAAAGTTCATCGTTTCGAAGCACCACGTGATGATCGGGTGTGATAGATCCTTACGTTCACATACAACGGGTGTAAGACAGTTTTACACATGCAAAACACTTAGGGTTAACTTGACGAGCCTAGCATGTATAGACATGGCCTCGGAACGCAGAGACCGAAAGGTCGAACACGAGTCGTATGGAAGATACGATCAACATGAAGATGTTCACCGACGATGACTAGTCCGTTTCACGTGATGATCGGACACGGCCTAGTCGACTCGGATCGTGTAACACTTACATGACTAGAGGGATGTCTAATCTGAGTGGGAGTTCATTGTAATAATTTGATTATATGAACTTAATTATCATGAACTTAGTCTAAAACCTTTGCAAATATGTCTTGTAGATCAAATGGCCAACGCTCATGTCAACATGAACTTCAACGCGTTCCTAGAGAAAACCAAGCTGAAAGATGATGGCAGCAACTATACGGACTCGGTCCGGAACCTGAGGATCATCCTCATAGCTGCCAGGAAACAATATGTCCTAGAAGGACCGCTAGGTGACACTCCCGTCCCAGAGAACCAAGACGTTATGAATGCTTGGCAGTCTCGCGCTGATGATTACTCCCTCATTTAGTGCGGCATGCTTTACAGCTTAGAACCGGGGCTCCAAAAGCGTTTTGAGCAACATGGAGCATATGAGATGTTCGAGGAGCTGAAACTAGTTTTCCAAGCTCATGCCCGGGTTGAGAGATATGAAGTCTCCGACAAGTTCTATAGTTGTAAGATGGAGGAATATAGTTCTGTCAGTGAGCACATACTCAAAATGTCTGGGTTGCACAACCGCCTGACCCAGCTGGACATTAACCTCCCTGATGAGGCGGTCATTGACAGAATCCTTCAGTCCCTCCCACCAAGCTACAAGAGCTTTGTGATGAACTACAATATGCAGGGGATGGTGAAGACCATTCCTGAAGTATTTTCAATGCTGAAGTCAGCAGAGGTTGAGATCAAGAAAGAACATCAAGTGTTGATGGTCAATAAGACCACTAAGTTCAAGAAGGGCAAGGGCAAGAAGAACTTCAAGAAGGATGGCAAGGATGTTGCCGCGCCCGGTAAGCCAGTTACCAGGAAGAAGTCAAAGAATGGACCCAAGCCTGAGACTGAGTGCTTTTATTGCAAGGGGAAGGGTCACTGGAAGCGGAACTGCCCCAAATACTTAGCAGATAAGAAGGCCGGCGACACCAAAGGTAGATTTGATATACATGTAATTGATGTGTACCTTACCAGTACTCGTAGTAACTCCTGGGTATTTGATACCGGTGCCGTTGCTCATATTTGTAACTCACAGCAGGAGCTGCGGAATAAACGGAGACTGGCCAAGGACGAGGTGACGATGCGTGTCGGGAATGGTTCCAAGGTCGATGTGATCGCCGTCGGCACGCTACCTCTACATTTACCTACGGGATTAGTTATAAACCTTAATAATTGTTATTTGGTGCCAAGTTTGAGCATGAACATTGTATCTGGATCTCGCTTGATACGAGATGGCTACTCATTTAAATCCGAGAATAATGGTTGTTCTATTTATATGAGAGATATGTTTTATGGTCATGCCCCGATGGTCAATGGTTTATTCTTAATGAATCTCGAGCGTAACATTACACATATTCATAGTGTGAATACAAAAAGATGTAAAGTTGATAACGATAGTCCCACATACTTGTGGCACTGCCGCCTTGGTCACATTGGTGTCAAGCGCATGAAGAAGCTCCATGCTGATGGACTTTTAGAGTCTCTCGATTATGAATCATTTGACACATGCGAACCATGCCACATGGGCAAAATGACCAAGACTCCATTCTCCGGAACAATGGAGCGAGCAACCAACTTGTTGGAAATCATACATACCGATGTGTGCGGTCCAATGAGCGTTGAGGCTCGCGGAGGATATCGTTATGTTCTCACTCTCACTGATGACTTGAGTAGATATGGGTATGTCTACTTAATGAAACACAAGTCTGAGACCTTTGAAAAGTTCAAGGAATTTCAGAATGAGGTAGAGAATCAACGTGACCGAAAGATAAAGTTCCTACGATCAGATCGTGGAGGAGAATATTTAAGTCACGAATTTGGTACACACTTATGGAAATGTGGAATCGTTTCACAACTCACGCCGCCTGGAACACCTCAGCGTAATGGTGTGTCCGAACGTCGCAATCGCACGCTACTGGATATGGTGCGGTCTATGATGTCTCTTACCGATTTACCGCTATCATTTTGGGGATACGCTCTAGAGACAGCTACATTCACTTTAAATAGGGCACCGTCTAAATCCGTTGAGACGACACCGTATGAATTATGGTTTGGGAGGAAACCTAAGCTGTCGTTTCTAAAAGTTTGGGGATGCGATGCTTATGTCAAGAAACTTCAACCTGAAAAGCTCGAACCCAAGTCGGAAAAATGCATCTTCATAGGATACCCTAAGGAAACCATTGGGTATACCTTCTACTTAAGATGCGAGGGCAAGATCTTTGTTGCCAAGAACGGATCCTTTCTGGAAAAAGAGTTTCTCTCGAAAGAAGTAAGTGGGAGGAAAGTAGAACTCGATGAAGTACTACCTCTCGAACGGGAAAGTAGTGCAGCTCAGGAAAATGTTCCTGTGATGCCTACACCAACTGAAGAGGAAAATAATGATGATGATCAAGGTACTTCGGATCAAGTTGCTACTGAACTTCGTAGGTCCACAAGGACACGTTCCGCACCAGAGTGGTACGGCAACCCTGTCCTGGAAATCATGTTGTTAGACAACGGTGAACCTTCGAACTATGAAGAAGCCATGGCGGGCCCAGATTCCAACAAATGGCTTGAAGCCATGAAATCCGAGATAGAATCCATGTATGAAAACAAAGTATGGACTTTGACAGACTTGCCCGATGATCGGCGAGCGATAGAAAACAAATGGATCTTTAAGAAGAAGACGGACGCGGATGGTAATGTTACCATCTATAAAGCTCGACTTGTCGCTAAGGGTTATCGACAAGTTCAAGGGGTTGACTACGATGAGACATTCTCTCCCGTAGCGAAGCTGAAGTCCGTCCGAATCATGTTAGCAATTGCCGCATACTATGATTATGAGATATGGCAAATGGACGTCAAAACGGCATTCCTTAACGAACATCTTAAGGAAGAGCTGTATATGATGCAGCCGGAAGGTTTTGTCGACCCTAAGAATGCTAACAAAGTATGCAAGCTCGAGCGATCCATTTATGGGCTGGTGCAAGCATCTCAGAGTTGGAACATTCGCTTTGATGAGATGATCAAAGCGTTTGGGTTTATGCAGACTTATGGAGAAGCCTGCGTTTACAAGAAAGTGAGTGGGAGCTCTGTAGCATTTCTCATATTATATGTAGATGACATACTCTTGATGGGAAATGATATAGAACTTCTGGACAGCATTAAGGCCTACTTGAATAAGTGTTTTTCAATGAAGGACCTTGGAGAAGCTGCTTATATATTAGGCATCAAGATCTATAGAGATAGATCGAGACGCCTCATAGGTCTTTCACAAAGCACATACCTTGATAAGATTTTGAAGAAGTTCAAAATGGATCAGTCCAAGAAGGGGTTCTTGCCTGTATTGCAAGGTGTGAGATTGAGCTCGGCTCAATGACCGACCATGGCAAAAGATAAAGAAGAGATGAGTGTCATCCCCTATGCTTCAGCCATAGGATCTATTATGTATGCCATGCTGTGTACCAGACCTGATGTAAACCTTGCCATAAGTTTGGTAGGAAGGTACCAAAGTAATCCCGACAAGGAACACTGGACATCGGTCAAGAATATCCTGAAGTACTTGAAAAGGACAAAGGACATGTTTCTCATTTATGGAGGTGACGAAGAGCTCGTCGTAAAGGGTTACGTCGACGCTAGCTTCGACACAGATCTGGATGACTCTAAGTCACAAACCGGATACGTGTATATGTTGAATGGTGGAGCAGTAAGCTGGTGCAGCTGCAAGCAGAGCATCGTGGCAGGATCTACATGTGAAGCGGAGTACATGGCAGCCTCGGAGGCAGCACATGAAGCAATTTGGGTGAAGGAGTTCATCACCGACCTAGGAGTCATACCCAATGCGTCGGGGCCGATCAAACTCTTCTGTGACAACACTGGAGCTATTGCCCTTGCCAAGGAGCCCAGGTTTCACAAGAAGACCAGGCACATCAAGCGTCGTTTCAACTCCATCCGTGAAAATGTTCAAGATGGAGACATAGATATTTGCAAAGTACATACGGATCTGAATGTCGCAGATCTGTTGACTAAACCTCTCTCGCGAGCAAAACATGATCAACACCAGAACTCTATGGGTGTGCGATTCATCACAATGTAACTAGATTATTGACTCTAGTGCAAGTGGGAGACTGTTGGAAATATGCCCTAGAGGCAATAACAAAAGGATTATTATTATATTTCCTTGTTCATGATAATTGTCTTTATTCATGCTATAACTGTATTATCCGAAAATCGTAATACACGTGTGAATACATAGACCATAACATGTCCCTAGTAAGCCTCTAGTTGACTAGCTCGTTGATCAACAGATAGTCATGGTTTCCTGACTATGGACATTGGATGTCGTTGATAACGGGATCACATCATTAGGAGAATGATGTGATGGACAAGACCCAATCCTAAGCATAGCACAAGATCGTGTAGTTCGTTTGCTAGAGCTTTTCCAATGTCAAGTATCTTTTCCTTAGACCATGAGATCGTGTAACTCCCGGATACCGTAGGAGTGCTTTGGGTGTACCAAACGTCACAACGTAACTGGGTGGCTATAAAGGTGCACTACAGGTACCTCTGAAAGTGTCTGTTGGGTTGACACGGATCGAGATTGGGATTTGTCACTCCGTATGACGGAGAGGTATCTCTGGGCCCACTCGGTAATGCATCATCATAATGAGCTCGAAGTGACCAAGTGTTTGGTCACGGGATCATGCATTACGGTATGAGTAAAGTGACTTGCCGGTAACGAGACTGAACGAGGTATTGGGATACCGACGATCGAGTCTCGGGCAAGTAACGTACCGATTGACAAAGGGAATTGTATACGGGATTGTTTAATCCTCGACATCGTGGTTCATCCGATGAGATCATCAAGGAGCATGTGGGAGCCAACATGGGTATCCAGATCCCGCTGTTGGTTATTGCCCGAGAGTCGTCTCGGTCATGTCTACATGTCTCCCGAACCCGTAGGGTCTACACACTTAAGGTTCGGTGATGCTAGGGTTGTATGAATATGAGTATGCAGCATACCGAATGTTGTTCGGAGTCCCGGATGAGATCCCGGATGTCACGGGGAGTTACGGAATGGTCCGGAGGTAAAGAATTATATATAGGAAGTGATATTTCAGCCATCGGGAAAGTTTCGGGGTCACCCGGTATTGTACCAGGACCACCGGAAGGGTCCCGGGGGTCCACCGGGTGGGGCCACCCATCCCGGAGGGCCCCAAGGGCTGAAGTGGGGAGGGGAGCCAGCCCATAGTGGGCTGGTGCGCCCCCCTAGGCCCACCCCCTGCGCCTAGGGTTGAAACCCTAGGGTGGGGGGGGGCTCCCCACTTGCCTTGGGGGGTACTCCACCCCCCTGGCCGCTGCCCCCTTGGGAGATTGGATCTCCCTGGGGGCCTATATAAAGGAGGGCAAGGGGGAGGGCAGCCGCACCCTGTGCATTGGCGCCTCCCTTCCCCTACTACACCTCATCCTCCTCCCACAACAGCTTGGCGAAGCCCTGCCGGAGTTCTGCTGCATCCACCACCACGCCGTCGTGCTGCTGGATCATCATCAACCTCTCCTTTCTCCTTGCTGGATCAAGAAGGAGGAGACGTCTCCTGTCCCGTACATGTGTTGAACGCGGAGGTGTTGTCCGTGCGGCACTTGGTCATCGGTGATCTGAATCACGGCGAGTACGACTCCATCATCACCCTTCCCTTGAATGCTTCCGCACGCGATCTACAAGTGGTATGTAGATGCAATCTCTCTCCCTTGACTCGTTGCTTAGATGAATTCATAGATGGATCTTGGTGAAACCATAGGAAAAAATTTAATTTTCTGCAACGTTCCCCAACAGGGTGCGCCCCCTGTCTTGTGGGCCCCTTGAGGCTCCCCCGACCGACTTCTTTCACCTATATATTTCCTTATACCCTAGAACCATCGAATACGAAGATCGGGAGTTGCGCCGCAGCAAGCCGCTGTAGCCACCAAAAACCTCTTGGGAGCCCGTTCCGGCACCCTACCGGAGGGGGAACCCATCACCGGTGGCCATCTTCATCATCCCGGCGCTCTCCATGACGAGGAGGGAGTAGTTCACCCTTGGGGCTGAGGGTATGTACCAGTAGCTATGTGTTTGATCTCTCTCTCTCTCTCTCTCGTGTTCTCTCTATGGCACGATCTTGATGTATCGCGAGCTTTGCTATTATAGTTGGATCTTATGATGTTTCTCCCCCTCTACTTTCTTGTGATGAATTGAGTTTTCCTCTTGAAGTTATCTTATCGGATTGAGTCTTTAAGGATTTGAGAACACTTGATGTATGTCTTGCCGTGCTTATCTGTGGTGACAATGGGATATCACGTGATCCACTTGATGTATGTTTTGGTGATCAACTTGCGGGTTCCGCCCATGAACCTATGCATAGGGGTTGGCACATGTTTTCGTCTTGACTCTCTGGTAGAAACTTTGGGGCACTCTTTGAAATACTTTGTGTTGGTCGAATAGATGAATCTGAGATTGTGTGATGCATATCGTATAATCATGCCCATGGATACTTGAGGTGACAATGGAGTATCTAGGTGACATTAGGGTTTTGGTTGATTTGTGTCTTAAGGTGTTATTCTAGTATGAACTCTATGATAGATTGAATGGAAAGAATAGCTTCATGTTATTTTACTACGGACTCTTGAATAGATAGAACGGAAAGAATAACTTTGAGGTGGTTTCGTACCCTACCATAATCTCTTCGTTTGTTCTCCGCTATTAGTGGCTTTGGAGTGACTCTTTGTTGCATGTTGAGGGATAGTTATATGATCCAATTATGTTATTATTGTTGAGAGAACTTGCACTAGTGAAAGTATGAACCCTCTGCCTTGTTTCCTAGCATTGCAATACCGTTTACGCTCACTTTTATCATTAGTTACCTTGCTGTTTTTATATTTTCATATTACAAAAACCTTTATCTACCATCCATATTGCACTTGTATCACCATCTCTTCGCCGAACTAGTGCACCTATACAATTTACCATTGTATTGGGTGTGTTGGGGACACAAGAGACTCTTTGTTATTTGGTTGCAGGGTTGTTTGAGAGAGACCATCTTCATCCTACGCCTCCCACGGATTGATAAACCTTAGGTCATCCACTTGAGGGAAATTTGCTACTGTCCTACAAACTTGTGCACTTGCAGGCCCAACAATGTCTACAAGAAGAAGGTTGTGTAGTAGACATCAAGCTATTTTCTGGCGCCGTTGCCGGGGAGGCTAGGTAAGCGGCACTCACACCCCGTCAATCAAGCTCTTTTCTACCGCCGTTGCCTGGGAGGTGAGTGCTTGAAGGTATATCTTTAGATCTTGCAATCGAATCTTTTTGTTTCTTGTTTTGTCACTATTTTAGCCTATAAAACAAAACTACAAAAAATGGAATTGAGTTTGTCTCATACGCTTCATCTTTTTAATATCTTTCGTGAGTATGGTGGAAAGGAAATTTGTGCTCAAGTGCTAGAAGAAGAAGTCTATAAAATGTTTGATACTAAATCTTTTAATGATGAGCATGATTGCAATGTTGTTAGTATGAATTCCTTGAATATCCATGATGCTAATGATATGCAAAGCCACAAGCTTGGGGAAGCTATGTTTGATGAAGATGATATTTTTTGTCCCCCAAGTTTTGATGAGCAAATTTATTATGATGAAAGCATGCCTCCTATTTATGATGATTATATTGATGAAAGTGGGTTTGGAAGAGTGTCAACTTTAGGAAGTAGTGATCCCACTATTTTGGAGGATGTTGAATCTTATTGTGATGAACATGAAAGTGGATTTGAAAGAGTGTCAACTTTATTTAGTGATGATTCCACTATTTCGGAAGAGGTTCCAATTGATTATGAGAACAAAGTTGCTATCTATGATGATTATTGTGATGACTTGTCATCATGATTTTAGTTTTCAATTGGATTATGCCTCACATGATAATTATTTTGTTGAGTTTGCTCCCACTACTATTCATGAGAAGAAATTTGCTTATGTGGAGAGTAGTAAATTTTCTATGCTAGTAGGTCATGAAAAGAATGATTTAGGTGCTCGTTATATTGTTGAATTCATTCATGATGCTACTGAAAATTATTATGAGGGAGGAATATATGCTTGTAGGAATTGCAATACTATCAAGTTTCCTCTCTATGTGCTTAAAATCTTGAAGCTATGCTTGTGTTACCTTCCTATGCTAGTTGATTATTGTTCCCATAAGTTGTTTGCTCACAAAATCCCTATGCATAGGAAGTGGGTTAGACTTAAATTTGCTAGTCATATGCTTCATGATGCTCCTGTTATGTTTCACTCTTTATCTTTTATGTGAGCATCATTGTCATCATCATGCCTAGCTAGAAAGGCATTAAAGAAAAGTGCTTGTTGAGAGACAACCCAATATTTATCCTTACTGTTTTTGTGTGTTCACATGATTATGATACTGTAGTAATCATGTTTTATAGCTTTTGTTTCAATAAAGTGCCAAGTAAGACCTTTAGGATAGCTTACGATGATAGTTGTGTTGATCCTGCTGAAAATCAGAAACTTTTGCACCCAGTAAGTTAGTTTTTTTAATTCACAAAAACGTGATTCTGATATGATACTTTCTGATCTCGATTGGCACACAAATTTCTTAGGACTTCCTAATTTTTTAGGAGTTTTGGAGCTCCAGAAGTATACATTTGATATAGATTACTACAGACTGTTCTGTTTTCTATGTGTTGTTTGCTTATTTTGATGAATCTATGAGTAGTATCGGAGGGTATGAACCATAGATAAGTTTGAATACAGTAGATATTACACCAATATGAATTTGGAATGAGTTCATTACAGTAACTAAGTAGTGGTTTTATTTTCTTATACTAATGGAGCTTACGAGTTTTCTGTTAAGTTTTGTGTTGTGAAGTTTTCAAGTTTTGGGTAAAGATTCGATGGACTATGGAATAAAGAGTGGCAAGAGCCTAAGCTTGGGGAAGCCCAAGGCACCCCAAGGTAATATTCAAGGACGACCAAGAGCCTAAGCTTGGGGATGCCCCGGAAGGCATCCCCTCTTTCGTCTTCGTTCATCGGTAACTTTACTTGGAGCTATATTTTTATTCACCACATGATATGTGTTTTGCTTGGAGCATCATTTTCTTTTGTTAGTATTAGCTTTCTGTTATTTATAATAATGTTTTGCATCTTTATTTTCAATAAAAATGTCAAGGATAGCCTTTACCATGCTTATTTTGCTAGTATAAATGTTGCTGTTTGAAAACAGAACGTTTACCGCTGTTGCAAAAATTCCCTAGAAAAGTCAGAGAATGATATAATGTTGAAACTTTTTGCATATTGAGCTCTGATAAATCTTCTAAAGCTTAGTATTTTTCTTATAATTTTTGGAGCTTTGTAAGTATGATGAATCTTGCATTCTTTACAGACCATACTATTTTGGCAGATTGCTGTTATGTTTGCATTGTTTGCATATGTTTGATTGTTTAATGATTCTATTTGAGGATAGGAGTGTTAAAGTATGCAGAGGCATTTAGTATGCAATTTTGAATAATAATTTTAGTGATTTGTTACAGTAGAAAATGATACGATTTTGCATTGGTTTCTATTAACCTATCTCACGAGTTCTTGTTGAGTTTGGTGTGGATGAAGCTTTTGATAAAAAGAGAAACCATGATATGAGAGGAATTAAGGAGACACAAAAGTTCAAGCTTGGGGATTAAGTCTCAAGCATCTAAGCTTGGGGAAGCCCCGGTAGGCATCCCACCTTTCTTCTTCAACCACTATCGGTTACTATCGGTTGAGCCTAAGTTTTTGCTTCTTCACATGAGTTGTGCTATCCTTGCAATGTCATTTTATTTTATTTTGTTTGTTGTTTGAATAAAGTACCAAGATCTGGAGTTCTTAAATGAGAGAGAGTCTTCACATAGTTACATAATTATTTAGCTACTCATTGATCTTCACTCATATCTTTTTGGAGTAGTTTGTCATTTACTCGTGTGCTTCACTTATATCCTATGAGTAAATGGTTGAATGAGTTGAATGTCATAAATCTGAAATTATATATGTTTCATTTGCTTATCCCATGGGGAGTAATGACTTCACATCTAAGAAGTAGAGGTTGTAAATTTATTGAAGTTTAGCAAGCATTGTATTGGTCATTTGAACAACTCATGAAAGAATATTGAAGGAAGAGAGATTTCACATATAAATAGACTATCTTAGACATCTTTTATATTTGTGAGCACTCATTAAGTATGACATGCTAAAGAGTTGATGTTGGGCAAGGAAGACAATGTAATGGGTTATGTTTTCTCACATCTCAGTTAAAGTGTATTGTCATGGATCATTCAAACATGTTGAGCTTGCCTTTCCCCCTCATGCTAGCCAAATTCCTTGCACCAAGTAGAGATACTACTTGTGTTTCCAAATATCCTTAAACCCAGTTTTGCCATGAGAGTCCACCATACCTTCCTATGGATTGAGTAAGATCCTTCAAGTAAGTTGTCATCGGTGCAAGCAATAAAAATTGTTCTCTGAGTATGTATGATCTATTAGTGTGAATAAAATAAGCTTTATACGATCTTGTTATGGAAGCAATAAAAGCGACGGACTACATAAAAAAGGTCCATATACAAGTGGCAATATAAAGTGACGTTCTTTTGCATTAAGATTTTGTGCATCCAACCATAAACGCGCATGACAACCTCTGCTTCCCTCTGCGAAGGGCCTATCTTTTACTTTATGTCTTTTACTTTATGCAAGAGTCAAGGTGATCTTCACCTTTCCCTTTTTTCATTTTATCCTTTGGCAAGCACCTCGTGTTGGGAAGATCCTGATATATATATATATCCAATTGGATGTAAGTTAGCATGAACTATTATTGTTGACATCACCCAAAGGTGAATACGTTGGGAGGCAACACTATAAGCCCCTATCTTTCTCAGTGTCCGATTAAAACTCCATAACCATTAGTATTGCGTGAGTGTTAGCAATTGTAGAAGACTATATGATAGTTGAGTATGTGGAGTTTGCTAAATCAAAGATCTGACATAGACCCTTCTTGAAAATAAGATGAATTGTAATTGTCTGATGACTAATAATGAAGTTTGCTAGTTTTTAAGAAAGTTTATGGTCTATGCTTTAACATGTGAATTGCTTGTTACTTGACCTTGAGAAGTTTTATGAGATGGACTACTGTTATGACATATAATCATGCTAGGAAAGGTGATTGAAATTATCATTGATCAAACTTGTGCACCTGCTAGCATTCACACTTCATAAATTCTTTCTTTTATCATTTACCTACTCGAGGACGAGTAGGAATTAAGCTTGGTGATGTTGATACTTCTCCAACGTATCTATAATTTATGAAGCATTCATGCTATTTTATTATCTGTTCTAAATGATTACGATCTTTATTATACACTTTTACATTACTTTTGGGACTAACCTACTAACCGGAGGCCCAGCCCATATTGTTGTTTTATTGCCTATTTCAGTATTTCGAAGAAAAGGGATATCAAATGGAGTCCAAACGGAACGAAACCTTTGGGAGCGTGATTTTTGGAACGAACATGATCCGGGAGACTTGAAGTACAAGCCAGGGAAGCTTCGAGGAGGCCAGGAGATAGGAGGGCGCCCCCCCCCCCGGGCACGTCCCCCTGTCTCGTGGGCCCCTCGAGGCTCCCCCGACCGACTTCTTTCGCCTATATATTCCCTTATACCCTAAAACCATCGAATACGAAGATAGATCGGGAGTTCCGCCGCCGCAAGCCTCTGTAGCCACCGAAAATTGAAGGAAATATGCCCTGGAGGAAATAAAAAAGTTATTATTTGTTTCCTTATTTCATGATAAATGTTTATTATTCTGCTAGAATTGTATTAACCGGAAACATAATACATGTGTGAATACATAGACAAACATAGTGTCACTAGTATGCCTCTACTTGACTACCTCGTTGATCAAAGATGGTTGTGTTTCCTAGCCATAGACATGAGTTGTCATTTGATTAACGGGATCACATCATTAGGAGAATGATGTGATTGACTTGACCCATTTCGTTAGCTTAGCACTTGATCGTTTAGTATGTTGTTATTGCTTTCTTCATGACTTATACATGTTCCTATGACTATGAGATTATGCAACTCCCATTTACCGGAGGAACACTTTGTGTTCTACCAAATGTCACAACATAACTGGATGATTATAAAGGAGCTCTACAGGTGTCTCCGAAGGTACATGTTGAGTTGGCGTATTTCAAGATTAGGATTTGTCACTCCGATTGTTGGAGAGGTATCTCTGGGCCCTCTCGGTAATGCACATCACTATAAGCCTTGCAATGAATGTGACTAATGAGTTAGTTGCGGGATGATGCATTACATAACGAGTAAAGAGACTTGCTGGTAACGAGATTGAACTAGGTATTGAGATATCGATGATCGAATCTCGGGCAACTAACATACCGATGACAAAGGGAACAACGTATGTTGTTATGCGGTTTGACCGATAAAGATCTTCGTAGAATATGTGGGAGCCAATATGAGCATCCAGGTTCTGCTATTGGTTATTGACCGGAGACATGTCTCGGTCATGTCTACATAGTTCTCGAACCCGTAGGGTCCGCACGCTTAAAGTTCGATGACGGTTATATTATGAGTTTATGTGTTTTGATGTACCGAAGGAGTTCGGAGTCCTGGATGAGATTGGGGACATGACGAGGAGTCTCGAAATGGTTGAGACGTAAAGATCGATATATTGGACGACTATATTCGGACATCGGAAGGGTTCCGAGTGATTCAGGTATTTTTCAGAGTACCGGAGAGTTACGGGAATTCGTATTGGGCCTTAATGGGCCATACGGGAAAGGAGAGAAAGGCCTCAAAAGGTGGCCACACCCCTCCCCATAGTCTGGTCCGAATTGTTTCTCAAAAAAAAGTCTGGTCCAAATTGGACTAGGGAGGGGGGGTGCCCCCTTCCTTCCTTCTCTTTTTCCCTTCCTTTTTTCCTATTCCATGTGGGAGGAGGAATCCTACTAGGACTAGGGAGTCCTAGTAGGACTTCACACTTCTGACGCGCCCTAGGGGCTGGCCGGCCTCCCCTCCTCCATCCTTTATATACGGGGGCAGGGGGCACCTCTAGACACAACAACAAATGATTGATCTCTTAGCCGTGTGCGGTGCCCCCTCCACCATAGTCCTCCTCGATAATATTGCAGCGGTGCTTAGGCGAAGCCCTGCGTCGGTAGAACATCATCATTGTCACCACGCCATCGTACTGATGGAACTCTCTCTCAACACTCGGCTGGATCGGAGTTCGAGGGACGTCATCGAGTTGAACGTGTGCTGAATTCGGAGGTGCCGTGCGTTCGGTACTTGATCGGTCGGATCATGAAGACGTACGACTACATCAACCGCGTTGTGCTAAATGTTTCCGCTCTCGGTCTACGAGGGTAAGTGGACACACTCTCCCCTCTCGTTGCTATGCATCACCATGATCTTGCGTGTGCGTAGGATTTTTTTTGAAATTACTATGTTCCCCAACAGTGGCATCCGAGCCTGGTTTTATGCGTAGATGTTATATGCACGAGTAGAACACAAGTGAGTTGTGGGCGATACAAGTCATACTGCTTACCAGCATGTCACACTTCGGTTCGGCGGTATTGTTGGATGAAGCGGCCCGGACCGACATTACGCGTACGCTTACGCGAGACTGGTTCTACCGACGTGATTTGCACACAGGTGGCTGGCGGGTGTCAGTTTCTCCAACTTTAGTTGAACCGAGTGTGGCTACGCCCGGTCCTTGAGAAGGTTAAAACAGCACTAACTTGATGAAATATCGTTGTGGTTTTGATGCGTAGGTAAGAATGGTTCTTGCTCAGCCCGTAGCAGCCACGTAAAACTTGCAACAACAAAGTAGAGGACGTCTAACTTGTTTAGGGCATGTTATGATGTGATATGGTCAAGACGTGATGAGATATAAGTTGTTGTATAAGATGATCATGTTTTGTTAAAGTTATCGGCAACTGGCAGAAGCCTTATGGTTGTCTCTTTATTGCATAAGATGCAAGCACCAAATAATTGCTTTACTTTATCGCTATGCGATAGCAATAGTTGCAAGAGCAATAGTTGGCGAGACAACTATGTGACGACACATTGATATAGATCAAGATGATGGAGATCATGGTGTCATGCCGGTGACGATGGAGATCATGACGATGCTTTGAAGTTGGAGATCAAAGGCACAAGATGATGATGGTCATATCATGTCACATATTTTTTGCATATGATGTTTATCTTTTATACATCTTATTTTGCTTAGTTCGGTGGTAGCTTTATAAGATGATCTCTCACTAAATTTCAAGGTATAAGTGTTCTCCCTGAGTATGCACCGTTGCGAAAGTTCTTCGTGCTGAGACACCACGTGATGATCGGGTGTGATAGGCTCTACGTTCAAATACAACGGGTGCAAAACAGATGCATACGCGGAATACTCAGGTTAAACTTAACGAGCCTAGCATATACAGATATGGCCTCGGAACACTGAGACTCAAAGGTCGAGCGTGAATCATATAGTAGATATGATTAACATAATGATGTTCACATTGAAAACTACTCCATCTCACGTGATGATCGGACATGGTTTAGTTGATTTGGATCACGTGATCACTTAGATGATTAGAGGGATGTCTATCTAAGTGGGAGTTCTTAAGTAATATGATTAATTGAACTTTAATTTATCATGAACTTAGTCCTGATAGTATTTTGCAAATTATGTTGTAGAGCAATAGCTCGCGTTGTTGCTTCCCTATGTTTATTTTTGATATGTTCCTAGAGAAAAACTATGTTGAAATATATTAGTAGCAATGATGCGGATTAGATCCGTAATCTGAGGTTTATCCTCATTGCTACACAGAAGAATTATGTCCTTAATGCACCGCTAGGTGACAGACCTATTGCAGGAGCAGATGCAGACGTTATGAACGTTTGGCTAGCTCAATATGATGACTACTTGATAGTTTTGTGCACCATGCTTAACGGCTTAGAATCGGGACTTCAAAGACCTTTTGAACATCATGGACCATATGAGATGTTCCAGAAGTTGAAATTAATATTTCAAGCAAATACCGGAGTTGAGAGATATGAAGTCTCCAACAAGTTCTATAGCTAAAAGATGGAGGAGAATAGCTCAAGTAGTGAGCATGTGCTCAGATTGTCTGGGTACTACAATCGCTTGAATCAAGTCGGAGTTAATCTTCCAGATAAGATAGTGATTGATAGAGTTCTCTAGTCACCATCACCAAGTTGCTAGAACTTCGTGATGAACTATAGTATGCAAGGGATGACGAAAACGATTCCCTAGCTCTTCGTGATGTTGAAATCGACGAAGGTAGAAATCAAGAAAGAGCATCAAGTGTTGATGATTGACAAGACCACTAGTTTCAAGAAAAGGGTGAAGGGAAAAAAGGGAACTTCAAGTAGAATGACAAGCAAGTTGTCACTCCCACGAAGAAGCCCAAAGCTGGACCAAAGCCTGAAACTGAGTGCTTACACTGCAAAGGAAATGATCACTGGAAATGGGAATGCCCTGAATATTTGGTGGATAAGAAGGATGGCAAAGTAAACAAGGGTATATTTGCTATACAGGTTATTGATGTGTGCCTTACTAGTGTTTATAGTAACCCCTTGGTATTTGATACTTGTTCGGTTGCTAAGATTAGTAACTCGAAACAGGAGTTACAGAATAAACAGAGACTAGTTGACGGTGAAGTGACGATGTGTGTTGGAAGTGGTTCCAAGATTGATATGATCATCATCGCACACTCCCTATATTTTCGGCATTAGTGTTAAATCTAAATAAATGTTATTTGGCATTTGCGGTGAGCATGAATATGATTTGATCATGTTTATTGCAATACAGTTATTCATTTAAAGCCAGAGAATTATTGTTGTTCTATTTACATGAATAAAACCTTCGATGGTCATACACCCAATGAAAATAGTTTGTTGGATCTCGATTGTAGTGATACACATATACATAATATTGATGCCAAAAGATGCAGAGTTGATAATGATAGTGCAACTTATTTGTGGCACTGCCGTTTGGGTCATATCGGTGTAAAGCGCATGAAGAAACTCCATAAAGATGGACTTTTGGAATCACTTGGTTATGAATCATTTAATGCTTGTGAATCGTGCCTTTTGGGCAAGATGACTAAAACTCCGTTCTCCGGAACAATGGAACGAACCACTGACTTGTTGGAAATAATACATACTGATGTATGCAGACCAATGAGTATTAAGGCTCGTGGCGGGTATCGTTATTTTCTGACCTTCACAGATGATTTGAGCAGATATGGGTATATCTACTTGATGAAACATAAGTCTAAAATAGTTGAAAGGTTCAAATAATTTCAGAGTGAAGTGGAAAATCATCGTAACAAGAAAATAAAGTTTCTATGATCTGATCATGGAGATGAATATTTGAGTTACGAGTTTGGCCTTCAGTTAAAATAATGTGGAATAGTTTCACAAACTCATGCCACCTGGAACACCACAGCGTAACGGTGTGTCTGAACGTCATAACCGCACTTTATTTGATATGGTGCGATCAACGATGTCTCTTACCGATTTACCAATATCGTTTTGGGGTTATGCATTAGAGATAGCTGCATTCACGTTAAAATAGGGCACCATCAAAATCCGTTGAGACGACGCCTTATGAACTGTGGTTTGGCAAGAAACCAAAGTTGTTGTTTCTTAAAGTTTGAAGTTGCGATGCTTATGTGAAAAAGTTTCAACCTGATAAGCTCGAACCCAAATCGGATAAGTGCGTCTTCATAGAATACCCAAATAAAACTGTTGGGTACACCTTCTATCATAGCTCCGAAGACAAAATATTCGTTGCTAAGATGGATCCTTTCTAAAGAAGGAGTTTCTCTCGAAAGAAGTGAGTGGGAGAAAAGTAGAAACTTGATTAGGTAATAGTACCTTCTCCCGAATTTGAAACTAGTTCATCACTGAAATCAGTTCCAGTGATGCCTATACCAATTAGTGAGGAAGCTAATGATGATGATCATGAAACTTCAAATCAAGTTACTACAGAACCTTGTAGGTCTTTCAGAGCACGGTCCGCACTAGAGTGGTACGGTAATCCTATTTTGGAAGTCATGTTACTAGACCATGATAAACCTTTGAACTATGAGGAAGCGATGATGAGCCCAGATTCCACGAAATGGCTTGAGGCCATGAAATCTGAGACGGGATCCATGTATGAGAACAAAGTGTGGACTTTGGTGGAGTTGCCCGATGATCGGCAAGCCATATTGTATAAATGGATCTTCAAGAGGAAGACAGACGCTGATAAGTAGTGTTACTATCTACAAAGGTAGACTTGTCGAAAAAGGTTTTTGACAAAGTTCAAGGTGTTGACTACGATGAGATTTTCTCACTCGTAGCGATGCTTAAGTCTGTCTGAATCATGTTAGCAATTGCCACATTTTATAAAATCTGGCAAATGGATGTCAAAACTGCATTCCTTAATGGATTTATTAAAGAAGAGTTGTATATGATGCAACCAGAAGGTTTTGTCAATCCTAAAGGTACTAATAAAGTGTGCAAGCTCGAGCGATCCATTTATGGACTGGTGCAAGCATCTCGGAGTTGGAATACGCTTTGATGAGTTGATCAAAGCATATGGTTTTATACAGACTTTTGGAGAAGCCTGTATTTACAAGAAAGTGAGTGGGAGCACTACAACATTTCTGATAAGTATATGTGACTAACATATTGTTGATCGGAAATAATGTAGAATTTTTCTGGAAAGCATAAAAGGATACTTGAATAAGAGTTTTTCAAAGAAAGACCTTGGTGAAGCTGCTTACACATTGAGCATCAAAGATCTATAGAGATAGATCAAGACGCTTGATAAGATTTTTCGATGAGTACATACCTTGATAAGATTTTGAAGTAGTTCAAAATGGAACAATCAAAGGAGTTCTTGCCTGTGTTCCAAGGTGTGAAGTTGAGTAAGACTCAAAACCCGACCATGGCAGAAAAAAGAAAGAGAATGAAAGTCATTCTCTATGCCTCAGTCATAGGTTCTATAAAGTATGCTATGCTATGTACCAGACCTATTGTATACCTTGCTCCGAGTTTGGCAAGGGAGTACAATTTTGATCTAAGAGTAGATCACTGGACATCGGTCAAGAATATCCTTAGTGAGGACTAAGGAAATATTTCTCGATAATGGAAGTGATAAAAGAGCTCGTCGTAAAAAGTTACAACGTTGCAAGCTTTTACACCAACCCAGATGACTCTAAGTCTCAATCTGGATACATATTGAAAGCAATTAGCTAGAGTAGCTCCGTGCAGAGCATTGTAGACATAGAATATTTGCAAAATACATACGGCTCTGCATGTGACAACCCATTGACTAAACTTCTCTCACGAGCAAAACATGATCATACCTTATTACTCTTTGGTTGTTAATCACATAACGATGTGAACTAGATTATTGACTCTAGTAACCATTTGGGTGTTGATCACATGACGATGTGAACTATGGGTATTAATCACACACAGATGTGAATATTGGTGTTAAATCACATGACGATGTGAACTAGATTATTGACTCTAGTGCAAGTGAGAGACTAAAGGAAATATGCCCTAGAGGCAATAATAAAGTTATTATTTATTTCCTTATCTCTACTACTTAAAAAACGAGCAACGTTCCCATTTCGCTCGCTCCCTTCATCTAACCTCCACATCCCCTCCCCCACGTAATGACTCCCTCCCTCCACGTTATTTTCCTTAGTACACATAATTAAAAGAGCCTTTATTAACATTAACTTGCCTCCCTAATCCCCTCCTTAATCTGTGTTCTTTCCACGATTGGTACAAGGAAACCGCCGCCTCCGTGCATGCTGCCCCGTGCTTGCCCTCGTCTCACCGTCCGTCATCTGCGACCGCACCGCGCTACCCACCTACAACAACACCGCATCGACGCCCTGTCGTCCGCCGGGGGCGACTGCATCGCGCCTCTCCGCCTACAACAACGCCACGCTCGGCATCGCCACGTCCTCCCGTCCGTCGCCGGTGGCTGCACCTCGCCTCATTGACTACGACAACGCCACGCCCGGCAGGCCTACGCCTTGCCGCGGGAACGGCACGACAGATAAGCTCCACCTGCACCAGGTATGTGTGTCGCCCAACTGTCTCCCACAGCCATGTCAGCGAGCTTCTCCATAGTCGCGCCTCCCCTGCTCATACATCGCCCCGACCAGCACGTCCAGCCACCTTTCCCTATCTAGCACGCGCTGCCCACTGCCGCCGGCTGCTCATGTCCAACCTGTGCTTGGGCTCAAGCACATATGCCCACGTATATCTCCATAGATCACGTGTGCCTAATTGCATCATGTTATTCTTATTTCTTGCAGTTTTATATTGTCGGATCTCGCATCACGAATAAATCTTCAGAAATTCATCGATCAACCTTTTGTTAATTTTGGTAATCTGCTACCAACAAGTGTTTTCATGTTGAGTGCATAGTGCCCCTGGGTTAAGGTATCCATGAACCTGTGCAACTTACTACTGATCTACGTGAATAAAAAAGATACAATATTTTGCCAAATGCAGTGGCTTGCAATTTCATTGATAAACCTGCACCACTTGTTGGACTTATTGGTCTCACGATCCATATACTCTATCCGTCCCATTTAACAAGCTGCCTAAATGTATGAATGGATACGCGGACGTAGTACAATGAAAGCTGCCATTTCAAACTCCTAATAGTAGATTCTGTAGGCAGTCTTGCTGGTGTTTTGGTTCTATATAAGCCTAGAACCTCAAACGGCCATAAGTTTTGTGCTAATACTGAAGATATTGTTGCACATGCTAATACTGATGATATTGTGTGTACTGAGTTTTACCATAGCTCCTCGCCTGTGTTTTGTTACTGAAAAAAATCTCTGTACGCTTGAACTGTTGTTGCATGAGCCAGAAGTTGATTATGAGCTGAAATCTACCATTTCTGGTGAGACTTGAGCGATGCTTATATGTTCCTAATTCACAGTAGTATCCTTCGGAAGTATTTGTTTGTTTGTTTTCTCGCATGTACAGAATTGCCTGCATGCTCTTTTTGCCAGAAAATGTGCTTCAGAATTACGTGTTTGCCCGGCTATGCAAATTAGGTAGTGAACTATTTTATGTCCGGCATAGATGATTTACTTGCACATGAGTTAAACAGTTAGGGGCATCTCGAACTATGCAGAACATAGTTGCACAAGAGAGTGTTAGCGTAAAATCCTATGAATAATCCACCTTGTCCATACAGCAGTTTATATTATAGCTGTTAGTGCGAAGATATTGTGATGAATTTTCTGAAACGTACAAGAACTATTTTATTAATTTTCTTATTTATTTTCTTTGCAGATGGAGTCTCCTAAACGTTCCAGTGAACGCACTCCCTTTAAAGACCTGTCCAACTCCGTCAACGCAAGTAATATTGATTGGATTACGTGTAAATGTACCATCTGATGCACATCAACTAGCTAAATTGTGTGCTTTTTAGGTGTTGTCGACATTAGTAATGGAGGGCAACCTACAGATATGAAAGAACGCAAGAGGCAACGTGCTAGGGAGCGATATGCGCAAATGGATAAACAGAAAAAAGATGAATTACTACGGCAGCGCCGTGAAGTCTATCAACAAAAAAGAGCTCGACCATTAGTTAGTTCTGAAGAGGCGAACGTGGGGGCAAGTCCATCTGTGCTCTCCCAAGTGCAGATAACGACAATTGGTCAAGGTGTGCTTCACCATCGAGTGTCGGCTTATTATTCGCAGTTATATCATTTGCTGGTTCTCTACTTTAGCTAATACATCTGATAATTTGTTTAACAAGGGGACATTGCATTGAATAAGGAAAATGTGGTGCCTAATGAAGATAGTGAGTGGTTAAATAGAAATGACACATACCAAAGAGGATCAATTGATTTGCCATCCCAGGGGCAAGAAAACCTCATGACTGGTATGGAGGCCACTAATTAGTGGTTAAAATGGAAGCAACTTTGTTAATAATTCATTCTGTACTGTACTAAATATGTGCTTTTTTCATTTCTAGATATTATTGCCATCAACAATTGCAGTAATGATGGGCCCACATCATCGATGATTCAACCGCAACCCATAGATTCCAAAGAGCGGAAGAGGCTATGGGATAGGGAACGATATACATTGATGGATAGCAAGAAAAAAGGTGAACTTCTAAAAAGACAGCGTGAAGCAAGGAAATCATCGTCAGGTAAAGGTTGCCTAACACGACAAATATGTCAGTAATATCATTTAACACAGATTGATCATCATAATTCCATGTCAACCACAACTCTTACTTTAGGTTATCATGTGATTTCATTAGAGAATGTGTCAGTAATATCATTTAACACAGGTTGATCATCATATTTCCATGTCAACCACAACTCTTACTTTAGCGTTGTCATGTGATTTCATTAGAGAAACTTGAATCAATACGTGCGAAGGATAGGACACGTTATGCCAATATGACTCCCAATCAAAAGCACACAAAGATGGCATTGCGTGCATCAGCGCGCAACACTCTGAGCAAGAATTCCATACCCATGGAGAACCCATTGTATATCCCTAAGATTGTTCATGATGGCTCCATACCCACATGTGATTGGTCTATTCCTGAAGTCAGCGGAACCCCTGTTTATATTCAGTCTGCTTCGGAGCAGATGTCAGATGGGGAGACCCATGATATGGATGTGAGTGAAATATCACGGAGAAAACATATAACACATGGAGAACGACACGCATTGATGTGTCGTCGAAACGAAGCATTCTATGAAAGTACTAAGAAGAATGAGACTCCATCGATGGATGAAACCTCGTCGATGAATTTGGAAGGCGTAAATGGTTCAGAACACCAAACCCAATCGATCATTGTTAATAATGGTAATGTTCTTCCTTTGTTGTTATAATTCTCTAGTGGAATTCATTGATAGTTGTAATGACCATAACTTTATGTTGTATATTAATAGAAAACACATCTCCAACGCGCGAGACTGCCCAAAAACACCAAACACACTCACAAGGCAATGATTATGGTAAGTTTTTTTAGAATTTTAAAACAAAAAACATTGCACAACCTATTTGAGGCATGGGGCTCATATATAACTATACAATAGGTGGTGAAGAGGGCGTCATCTTGGAGGAAGAATAAGAAGACGAGGAAGGCTACATGTTCGCTGGGATTGGTACTTTAGACATGTTCCACGTTGTAGCGTGCACATCATGTGCATGATTTTAGTACTCATATGTTCACTATCATTTCAGAGGATGACACCGACGACGATGTTGAAATGGACGAGTTTGACAGCGAGTCTGCCTCATTTGCAAGCATTCCAGATCCCTATGACATGGTGTATAGCAAGATCCCAACAGACACACACAAGCTGAAGCCAGTGGAAGACTGCAAGCACTGCTATGCAAAGAAGTTTGAGCGTGAGACCATGGGGTTTTGCTGCCGTAAGGGGAAGATCAAACTAGCCAACCCGGATACGCCTCCTGAGCTCATGAAGCTATGGACGAGTGATGACCCTGCTGCTAGGCATTTTCGTGACAACATCAGGTTTTTCAATAGCCATTTCTCATTCACCTCACTATATTGTCACCTTGATAGTGATACCACTAACAAATTAAAGCATCCTATCTACACATTCCGTGCCCATGGCCAAATGTACCACAACATACGGTCATTTGGCAAACAAGATGGTTTGGATCGTAGTCATCTGGAGCTCTAATTCTATGATGATGATCCCAGTTTAGAGCATAGGTATCGCAGTTGTCGCAAAGAGCAGTGCCAGAAAGACAAAGAAGTAATCACACAACTGGTCGACATACTTCGTGGCAACCCATACTCTGAACACCTCCGTAGTATGGGGCATGTTGATGATGTGGATGACTATCACATAACACTTAACCTTGACCAAAGGATGGATCAGAGAAGATATAATGCGCCGACCACTTCAGAAGTAGCAGCTGTGTGGGTGGAGGGCAGTGAACGTCGAAGATAGTTCGGTAATAGTGTCATCCTGCCTAGGAAGAATAGAGATATATATGGAATCAAGTCCTATCATGGATGCTATGATGCGTTATCGTACCCTCTATTCTTCCCTAGAGGCAAACTTGGGTGGCATACTGATATCCCAAAGGAAGGTGTGTCCTATGAAACTGTGATGGCAGCTCATGCAGCCCGTCTAGCTCGTGGTCATAGTGATGAGTCCTCTGATCCTGGTGATAAAGATGATGAGGACGAGGATGATAATGCAGGTTAGTGTTGCGCTTAGTTATTACATGCGCAGTCCATAGTTCGCACTATACTCTCCAGTTTACAACACCATATTTTTTCAATTTTCTATGCAGGTTCCGGAGGGAGACTATGTGTGTCTGTGCGGGACTACTACTGCTACAAATTTCAGATGCGTCCCGGGATATTCAACCCAATACTCTATGGTAAGAGTCTTTTCCAACAGTTTGCGGTAGACACATACATCAAGATAGAGAACTCCCGGTTGGACTATATATGGGGCCATCAAGATACGATAAAGGCGTACCTATACCAGGGCTTGGTGGACAGCTTACATGTTGGTGAGGGTAGGGCAGATGCTATTGGAAAAGTGTTATCTACATCTTTTATCGGTGGTCCACGGGACAAGAGGCGTCGCTACATGGATGCCATGGCCTTAGTTCGAAAGTATGGCAAGCCGGACGTCTTCCTCACAATGACATGCAACCCAAACTGGGATGAGATTAAGCAGGAACTCTACCCCGGTCAAACACCTCAGGATCGTCCAGATCTCGTTGTTCGTGTTTTTAGGGCAAAGTTGGAGGAACTCAAGAATAAGTTGCTTCAGAAGGACATACTGGGCAAGGTGAGGGCTTATGTTTATGTGGTGGAATTCCGGAAGGGGGTCTGCCTCATGCCCACTTCTCATCATGGAGGGGCGGTACTGTCACGCCCAATATGCGACCCTATCCAAAAGGAACTCGAAGGTCCCACCAAGGATAGACCCGCATATTGGAACGCTTTTGCAAGGTGGATATCATTACATCAACATTACATAATAGATGGGGATACATACACAAGGCATACAATGCCACACGAATACAACAACACATCATACATAAGATCAACATCCGGCTACGGATGAAACACAAACAGAAACTCAAACGACATCCACCCTGCTAGCCCAGGCTGCCGACCTGGAACCTATCCCCTGATCGAAGAAGAAGCAGAAGAAGAACTCCAAACAAGCAATATCGCGCTCGCGTCAAGATCATCGCATAACCTGTACCTGCAACTGTTGTTGTAGTAATCTGTGAGCCACGAGGACTCAGCAATCCCATTACCATGGGTATCAAGACTAGCAAAGCTTAATGGGAAAGGAAGGGGTAAAGTGGTGAGGTTGCAGCAGCGGCTAAGCAAGTATGGTGGCTAACATACGCAAATGAGAGCGAGAAGAGAAACAAGCGGAACGGTCGTCAACTAGTAATGATCAAGAAGTGATCCTGAGCTCCTACTTACGTCAATCATAACACAGAAACCATGTTCACTTCCCGGACTCCGCCGAGAAGAGACCATCACGGCTACACACGCGGTTGATGCGTTTTAATTCGGATCAGGTGTCAAGTTATCTACAACCGGACATTAATAAATTCCCATCTGCCACATAACCACGGGCGCGGCTCTCGAAAGTTCATACCCTGCAGGGGTGTCCCAACTTAGCCCATGATAAGCTCTCGCGATCAACGAAGGATATTCCTTCTCCCAGGAAGACCCGATCAGTCTCGGAATCCCGGTTTACAAGACATTTCGACAATGGTAAAACAAGACCAACAAAGCCTCCCGATGCGTCGACATCCCGATAGGAACTGCACATATCTCGTTCTCAGGGCAACACCGGATAAGTCAAGCTACGACTAAAACCAGACTTCGAGTTTCCCCGAGGTGGCCCCGCATGCTGCTCAGTTCGGACCAACACTTAGACAAGCACTGGACCGGGGGGGCTAAAATAAAGATGACCCTTGGGTTAATTACTCCTAAGGGAAAAGGTAGGTGGTGGTGAGGCAAATGGTAAAACCAAGGTTGGGCCGTGCTGGAGGAGTTTTATTCAAAGCGAACTGTCGAGGGGGTCCCATAAATCACCCGACCGCGTAAGGAACGCAAAATCCGGGAACATAACACCGGTATGACGGAAACTAGGGCGGCAAGAATGGAACAAAACACCAGGCATAAGGCCGAGCCTTTCACCCTTTACCAAGTATATAGATGCATTAATAATATAAGAGATATTGTGATATCCCAACATAACCCTGTCCACCATGGAGAAATCTTCAACTTCACCTGCAACTAGCAATGCTATAAGAGGGGCTGAGCAAAGCGGTAACATAGCCAAACAACGGTTTGCTAGGAATGGTGTCAAAGGTTAGAGGTTCATGGCAATTTGGGAGGCTTGAAGAGCAAATGATAGGTAGCGCAGCAAAGCGATAGAACGAAGCAACTAGCATAGCAATGATAGTAGTGAGATCCAGGGTAGCGGTCATCTTGCCTGAAATCCCGCAAGGAAGAAGAACGAGTCCATGGAGAAGATGAAGCCACGAAGACGAACCAAGCGTAGACGTACGAATCCTCACGATCGCAACGAAACGGGAACTAACGAGAAGAAGCACACAACATAGTAAACACACCACACATAGACAAGACATGATGCACAACAAGCATGATGCATGACAAAGCTAACATGAAGCTACTCATGGCAAGAGAAGATGCAAACAGGAACAACACATCAAAGCAAGTTTAAATGAGGCCGGGAACAACATATAACAATTCCGATAAGTCCTCATATGCAAATTTCGAAATAGGTCCAGATCTGAATAAACCTTATGTTCAAGTTGTTAAACAGCAAGTTAAGATGCACCAAGAGGATCTACACGAAATTCTAGTCAAGTTACATATAGAGTTCATTTAGTTCGGAGCTACGGTCTAGAAGATATGAGCAACACAAGTCAAACATGGCATTGATGCAAAATGCATACAAACATCAAGCAAACACCTCAAAACAAGGATGCAACATGATAATATGAAGCTACATGCAAAATCAAGCAAGTTTCATATAGATCACACTCAAAATGGAGCAACGGTGTAACACATACACTCTATACAAGTCATACCAACAATCTGTCCAAAACAGCAACTAGGCATATTGCAAGCACCAAATCAACATGCTACAGCACCCCAACATAATAACAAAAGGCATGGGCATGAAGTACAGGTAAAGCATGACAAGACATGAACACTGAGCTAACTTCAGAAATCACTAGAACATGCTCCAAAACACATGGTAAGATTGCAAATAATAACAGTTTCAGACTTATCAGGAAATAACATCAGGTTGCAATGTTTAGAGCTATAAAACAACATGTTACAGGAACTTATCATGACAAACAAAGGCATGGCATGATACTACTAACTGCATAGAACAAGAGTCCCTTACTGACCATGAGCCAAAAAGGCATAGAAAATATGATGGCACCCATGTAAACATGGCAAGTTATATGACAGATTCAAACATGGCAGGAATAACAATAAGTAGGCATGTTGGTGAGCTTGACTCACTCACTATAGAGCAATACATGGCATGGCAAGGTAACCAACAGTAAGAAGACAAGTTTATGAAGCTAATCATGGCAAGAACAAGTTCATAGGGTGCATGGATCACTAGCAAACAATCATGCAAACATTGAACTTAATGTTAACGGGCTGACAGCAACATCATTTAGCAAGTTTGGAGTAAGATATGAACAATCTACAGCAAGCTATATATGCAACCAGGGGCATGAATGGATAGAGCATAACCATATGTTCAAAACATCCTTACTGAAGTATCTCAAAATATGCATGGATCTATGTAGCATCAAGTTTACATGGCATCACGAAATAACAGATTCAGCCTAGCAAAACAGTAACAACAAGTACCCTCCTTAACAAGTTTGATGCACTCAGCACACAACTCACAAAAATACATGGATGGCATCACTGAAAAGATGGCATGGCATAGATCAAAACACATGTAGACATCAACCTCATAGGATGCACACATCAAACATGGCAAAAATGACAAATGAGCATGTTATAACAGTTTCAGCAGATTAACATCAACATGCACTCTTCCAACAGAATTTTGGGCGTCAAGATGGGCTCAAATGAAAATGATGTAATGGAATGAAATGAAGTACTCGCCGAGACGAACAATTTGACATATTACACGCACGAAACGGAGCTACGGATGCAGATATACGATGCGATAAACATGGCATGATTATGCAAAATATACGGGACTTAGTGGAATTTCGGACGGGGAAAATCAACCTGAGGCAGCATGGATTCCGAGGCAGTGCCGGATCTCGCCGGAGATGGCCGGAGAGAGGCCGGAGGAGGCGGGGAGAGGCAGATCCGGCCGGTCCCATCTCGGATCCGGCCGGGGACGGCGGCGAACGGGCGCGGCTCCGGCGAGGGAGGCAACGCGGGGCGGAGGCGGGCGCCGGTCGGAGCCACGACGACCTGGCGGCGGCGGAGCTCGGGCGGCTCCGGCGAGGGGCGGGGCCGCGGGGAAGCGTCCGGCCTGGCGAGGGGCGGCGGAGGCGGCACGGCGCGGGACGAGGCGAGGCGGCGGCGCTCGGGGCCGGCAAAGGGCGGCGAAGGCGAGAGCCGACGCCGGCGGAGCGGGTGGCGGGCGGCGCAGGCGACGGCGATGCTCGCCGGCGGCGAGGGCGCGGGGCTGCGCCGGCGGGGCGCACGGGGTGCGGGGCGGCGCGTGCGGGCCTGGGCGGGCCGCGCCTGGGCCCGGCGGGCTGCGGCGGCGGGGCGCGGGCGCCGGGACGCGTGGCGGCGCCCGGTTGGACGAGGGCGGCGGCGCGCTGACGTGGCATCACGGGATTGGCCGGGACGACGTGGAGGCTGGCGGTGGACGTGTCCGGCGACCGGGCGGAGACATGTCTGGCGGCGCGGAGAGGAGCGGGGCTAGGGTTGGACTGCGCGAAAAATCCGGGAGGGACACATATTTATAGGTAGAGGGAGCTAGGAGAGTCCAAATGGAGTGCGGTTTTCGGCCACGTGATCGTGATCGGACGACCGAGAGCATGGAGGGGAGTTTGCTGGGTTTTGGGCCACTTTGGAAGGGGTGTTGGGCTGCAAGACAAAAGAGGCTTTACGGTTACCCGGTTAACCGTTGGAGTATCAAACGACCTCCAAATGGCACGAAACTTGACAGGCGGTCTACCGGTGCTATACCAAGGCCGCTTGGAAAACCAAGGGTCATTCCGAGAAATTTAACACCCGCTCACAATGAAAGACAAAAGGGGAACGCCGGATGACATAGGAGTGCCGGATTGCAAAACGGACAACGGGAAAATGCTCGGATGCATGAGACGAACACGTATGCGAATGCAATGCACATGATGACATGATAAAATGCAACACACAAGCAAATGACATGGCAACTACGGCGAATAACTGGCAGACACCTGGCGCATCGGATCCGGGGCATTACAGATACAAGCTCACATGCCCCGAGCAATATGACCGTCTTATCTCAGCCGAGCTCCCAAACAAGAAGAAGTACCCAGAATTGTACAAGATGGTCGTGAAGCATATGATGCATGGACCTTGTGGTGCTTTGAATCGTGACTGTCCATGCACAAAAGGCCATCCTGCTTGCAAGAATCACTATCCTCGACCTTTCAATACGTCTACGTTGCAGGGCAAAGATTCCTACCCGTTATACAGACGACGTGATGATGGTTCTAAAGCAATGGTCCAAAAGGAATGTCTGGATAATAGGTGGGTCGTCCCATACAACCCGCACCTCCTGCGTTACTTCAATTGTCACATCAATGTTGAGGCATGTGGAAGCATAAAGGCTGTTAAATACCTGTTCAAGTACATATACAAGGGTCATGATCGAGCATCTATTTCTCTGAGTGAGTCTGACAAGGCTAACAAAAATAGAGGTATAGATGAGATCAAACAGTATAGGGACGCTAGGTGGGTGACTCCTCCGGAAGCATTATGGAGGATATATGGCTTTGAATTGAGCAAGAACTCACCACCTGTGATGCAGTTGCAACTCCATCTGCCCAACATGCACATGGTGTCATTCAAAAAGGGCCAAGATATCGAATGAGTGGTTAACCAGGAAGGTGTTGAGAAGTCAATGCTTACAGAGTACTTTGAGGCAAATAGGTTACATGAGGAGGATCGGTCTATCTTTTATAGGGACTTCCCTGAGTGGTATACCTGGCAGAAAGTAAGAAAAATAAATACTGGAGAAGAAGGGAACGAGATACAGGTGGACAAGTTGGAAGAATTGTGGCAGCTCATCCCGCGGAGGGTGAACGCTATTACCTACGGGTCCTCTTAAACCATGTCACTGGCGCCACATCCTATGAGGACCTAAGGACAGTTAATGGTGAGATCCTACCAACATTTCGTGAAGCTGCAGAGAGAAGGGGATTGATCGAAGGAGACAACACACTTGCTGAGTCCCTTACTGAATCTACGTTATACGAGATGGCATCATCTCTACAAAGGCTCTTTGCAACAATATTGGTATTCTGTGAGCCAAGTAATGTGCGTGGACTCTGGGAGAAGCACCTGGAGGCAATGTCAGAAGACTATCACCGCAACAATCCATCCAAAGTTGCGGTTGAGCAAATGGTTCTGATAGATATCAGGAATATGTTACAATCAATGGGAAAGGACATAGAGTCATTCCCTCTTCCCGGTATCAATGAAGAATATGACACTGCTTCCGGCATGCCAAGGGAGATCTTCGAGGAATCCACCATTGAGCTATATGTTGAGGACACAAATCTATCAGACTCACTTAATTCGGATCATAGGAAAGCCTACGATGAAATTATGTATGTTGTTGACAGTGATGAGGGTGGCGTATTCTTTGTGGATGGGCCAGGAGGAACCGGGAAGACTTATCTATATAGGGCACTTCTTGCAAAAGTCTGTGGACAGAAAAAGATTGCAGTAGCAATAGCTACGTCTGGCGTTGCAGCTACCATAATGCCCGGAGGGAGAACAGCTCATTCACGGTTCAAGATACCGCTAAGCATTGACGATGGTGGGTTTTGTAGCTTCACTAAATAGAGTGGAACTGCCAAGCTCTTACAGTCAGCTTCCCTCATTATATGGGATGAGGCTTCGATGACAAAGAGGCATGCAGTGGAGGCGCTAGACAATAGTATGCGCGATATAATGAGCCGACCAGACCGACCATTCGGTGGAAAGACAGTTGTATTCGGTGGAGATTTCAGGAAAGTCCTCCCTGTTGTCCGTAAGGGGTCAAGGGCTCAGGTAATTGATTCTTCACTGCATAGGTCTTACCTTTGGGATTGCATGCGCCACCTAAAGTTGGTACGCAATATGAGGGCACATAGCGACCCGTGGTTTGCTGAATACTTGTTGCGCATTGTTGATGGCAAGGAGGAGACCAGTAATGATGGTTGTGTCCGCCTTCCGGACGAGATATGTGTGCCCTGTACTGGGAGGGGCACTGATCTTGATACATTGATAGATAATGTTTTTCCCGATCTCAGTGCTAATATGTCTGATCCAAACTACATCACCTCTAGAGCAATCTTATCGACGCGAAATGATTGTGTGGATAGGATAAATATAAAGATGATCAACCGATTCCACGGAGATGAGATGGTGTATCATAGCTTTGATTCGGCAGTCGATGACCCTCATAACTATTATCCATTTGAGTTCCTTAACACTTTGACCCCTAATGGGTTGCCTCCACATGTGTTGAAGCTCAAGATAAACTACCCTATTATATTGCTCAGAAATATTGACCCCGCGAATGGACTTTGCAATGGCACGAGGCTGGTGGTTCGAGGATTCCAGAGGAATGTCATCGATGCAGAAATTGTGCTAGGGCAACATGCTGGAAAGAGGATCTTCTTGCCAAGGATCCCCCTTTGTCCCAGTGATGACGAGATGTTCCCTTTCCAGTTGAAGAGGAAGCAGTTTCCTATTAGGCTCAACTTTGCCATGACGGTCAACAAGGCACAAGGGTAGACTATCTCGAACGCGGGTATATACTTGCCCGAGCCAGTGTTCTCTCATGGGCAGTTGTATGTCGTGCTATCTAGATCCACTGCTAGAAAGAACATCAAGATCCTTACCGCCCCGGCTACAGACAATGAGAAAAATGTCTCAGACGATAGTAGAAGGAATAGCTCAAATTATAGCAAAAACAAGAGCTCCAACAATAAGAAAAAGATCTCAGACGATAACAGCAGGAATAGCTCAAATTACCGCAAGAACAAGAGCTCCAACTGTCATGTTGGTAATTACACGAGGAACATCGTCTATAGGGAGGTACTTACATCATAGGTGAGACATCTGTCACTTATACTTTCTGTAATTATGTGTACATATATTTTTGAATTAAACTAGATATTTCCAAATTTTTAATTATGAGAGGTTTATTTTGTGGAGGTCACCTCCGTCATGGGGAGTCATTCATGTTTAACACAAAGCTTGGTATTGTGTGTTACTGAGAGAAACTGAACCAACTGTGATTTCAAATAATTGTGCAATAATTGGTCATAGAAACTGCTTAACTTGATTGTCATACGATAAGACGTTTGCTAAGTGAAGTTTGTGCTTCAATCACTGGGTTGTCGACAAAATTAAGATATAAGATAATTATTCACTGTTTGCTCATGACATTGCTTAACATAATAATTATGTAACATGAACATTGTATTTGAATCATCTATCGCCCATATCAACGCACGGGCATTTAACTAGTTTCATGATAAATGTTTATTATTCATGCCAGAATTGTATTAACCGGAAACATAATACATGTATGAATACATAGACAAACATAGTGCCACTAGTATGCCTCTACTTGACTAGCTCGTTGATCAAAGATGGTTGTGTTTCCTAGCCATAGACATGAGTTGTCATTTGATTAATGAGATCACATCATTAGGAGAATGATGTGATTGACTTGACCCATTCCGTTAGCTTAGCACTTGATCGTTTAGTATGTTGCTATTGCTTTCTTCATGACTTGTACATGTTCCTATGACTATGAGATTATGCAACTCCCGTTTATCGGAGGAACAATTTGTGTGCTACCAAACGTCACAACGTAACTGGGTGATTATAAAGAAGCTCTACAGGTGTATCCGAAGGTACATGTTGAGTTTGGCGTATTTTGAGATTAGGATTTGTCACTCCGATTGTCGGAGAGGTATCTCTGGGCCCTCTCGGTAATGCACATCACTATAAGCCTTGCAAGCAATGTGACTAATGAGTTAGTTGCGGGGTGATGCATTACATAACAAGTAAAGAGACTTGCCGGTAACGAGATTGAACTAGATATTGAGATACCGACGATCGAATCTCGGGCAAATAACATACCGATGACAAAGGGAACAACGTATGTTGTTATGCGGTTTGACCGATAAAGATCTTCATAGAATATGTGGGAGCCAATATGAGCATCCATGTTCCGCTATTGGTTATTGACCGGAGACACGTCTCGGTCATGTCTACATAGTTCTCGAACCCGTAGGGTCCGCACGCTTAAAGTTCGATGACGGTTATATTATTAGTTTATGTGTTTTGATGTACCGAAGGAGTTCGGAGTCCCGGATGAGAATGGGGACATGACAAGGAGTCTCGAAATGGTCGAGACGTAAAGATCGATATATTGAACGACTATATTCAGGACATCGGAAAGGGTTCCGAGTGATTCGGGTATTTTTCGGAGTACCGGAGAGTTACGGGAATTCGTATTGGGCCTTAATGGGCCATACGGGAAAGGAGATAAAGGCCTCAAAAGGTGGTCGCACCCCTCCCCATAGTCTGGTCCGAATTGTACTAGGGAGGGGGGCGCCCCCTTCCTTCCTTCTCCTTTTCCCTTCCCTTTTTCCTATTCCATGTGGGAGGAGGAATCCTACTAGGACTAGGGAGTCCTAGTAGGACTCCACACTTCTGGCATGCCCTAGGGGCTGGCCGGCCTCCCCTCCTCCATCCTTTATATACGGGGGCAGGGGGCACCTCTAGACACAACAACAGATCATTGATCTCTTAGTCGTGTGCGGTGCCCCCCTCCACCATAGTCCTCCTCGATAATATTGTAGAGGTGCTTAGACGAAGCCCTGCGTCGGTAGAACATCATCATCGTCACCACGCCGTCATACTGACAGAACTCTCTCTCGACACTCAGCTGGATCAGAGTTCAAGGGACGTCATCGAGCTGAACGTGTGCTGAACTCGGAGGTGCCGTGCGTTCGGTACTTGATCGGTCGGATCGTGAAGACGTACGACTACATCAACCGCGTTGTGCTAAACGCTTCCGCTTTCGGTCTACGAGGGTACGTGGACACACTCTCCCCTCTCGTTGCTATGCATCACCATGATCTTGCGTGTGCGTAGGAATTTTTTTGAAATTACTACGTTCCCCAACAAAAACCTCTCGGGAGCCCGTTCCGGCACCCTGCCGGAGGGGGAACCCATCACCGGTGGTCATCTTCATTATGCCGGCGCTCTCCATGACGAGGAGGGAGTAGTTCACCCTCGGGGCTGAGGGTATGTACCAGTAGCTATGTGTTTGATCTCTCTCTCTCTCTCTCTCTCTCTCTCTCGTGTTCTCTCTATGGCACGATCTTGTTGTATCGCGAGCTTTGCTATTATAGTTGGATCTTATGATGTTTCTCCCCCTTTACTTTCTTGTGATGAATTGAGTTTTTCTCTTGAAGTTATCTTATCGGATTGAGTCTTTAAGGAGTTGAGAACACTTGATGTATGTCTTGTCGTGCTTATCTGTGGTGACAATGGGATATCACGTGATCCACTTGATGTATGTTTTGGTGATCAACTTGTTGGTTCCGCCCATTAACCTATGCATAGGGGTTGGCACACGTTTTCGTCTTGACTCTCCAGTAGAAACTTTGGGGCACTCTTTGAAGTACTTTGTGTTGGTTGAATAGATGAATCTGAGACTGTGTGATGCATATCGTATAATCATGCCCATGGATACTTGAGGTGACAATGGAGTATCTAGGTGACATTAGGCTTTTGGTTGATTTGTGTCTTAAGGTGTTATTCTAGTATGAACTCTATGATAGATTGAACGGAAAGAATAGCTTCATGTTATTTTACTACGGATTCTTGAATAGATAGAACGGAAAGAATAGCTTTGAGGTGGTTTCGTACCCTACCATAATCTCTTCGTTTGTTCTCCGCTATTAGTGGCTTTGGAGTGACTCTTTGTTGCATGTTGAGGGATAGTTATATGATCCAATTATGTTATTATTGTTGAGAGAATTTGCACTAGTGAAAGTATGAACCCTATTCCTTGTTTCCTAGCATTGCAATATCGTTTACGCTCACTTTTATCATTAGTTACCTTGCTGTTTTTATATTTTCAGATTACAAAAACCTTTATCTACCATCCATATTGCACTTGTATCACCATCTCTTCGCCGAACTAGTGCACCTATACAATTTACCATTGTATTGTGTGTGTTGGGGATAAAAGAGACTCTTTGTTATCTGGTTGCAGGGTTGTTTGAGAGAGACCATCTTCATCCTACGCCTCACACGGATTGATAAATCTTAGGTCATCCACTTGAGGGAAATTTGGTACTGCCCTACAAACCTGTGCACTTGCTCTGCCTCTGTTGAAATGCTTGGCCAGGTTTGTGCAAATTTCCACATTATAGTTAATACAAAATTACAAGTCCCGTCCCTGAATCTTAAAGTTTTGTCCAATGTAGATGGCCCATGGTATTAGTTCGTACACTGATCATTTACCTGCAACCAGCATCCAATACCATGTTGACGCACTTAAAGAGTACGTATTTGGCATACAGTTACCTTTTCTTAATAAGTCTCTAAAGTAAAAGCTTACAATTTCTGAATGCCAATATTATGTTTCTAGAGGGTTTTCTATTTTGGGTGGTAAGACTTTCCCATTTATGGACAATGACGAGTATGCAAGTTTTGTCGATATCACACACTTCAAAATATTGGATGTCGTAAAAGTGGCGCGCAGGTACATGCATGTATTATAAAAAGAAAGAATACTTGTTACCATATTGATGTTTCCTCTACTGTCTAAAAAGTTCTGTTTTTTTCAGCAGTCTTGTAAAAGAATTGCTGCCTAAAAGACTGGACGATCCACATTATTCGCTCCGATCTGTGGAACGGACTCTTATGTATGGAGAGCTGCCACTGACACCGTATCTGAGGCGTCTTGACCTGTCAGAAGGATGTGCTTAGGCGCATCGCCCTGTCAGATGGGTGGTTGTAACGGCAATGCAGTATGGAAGAGTGACGCTGCTCTGCAATTTCTAATCCGTGAACCATGTAAGCAGGTTATATGGTGGACGATAACCAATGAAATCTGGGTTATTGTTTGTTTTAACTAGCAGCTGAGTTGTCATGTTCACACCAAAGTTTGAAGCTATAGTAGTTGGGCTGTGCGCTTCGTTTTCAAGGTGCCAAATTGTGGAGCGTCCAATCCAATGAAAAGCTCATATTGAACTTGTATTGTGCGAAACGGCAGGATAAGATATCCTGAGCGTTGACAGTGTTGTTCATGTTAATGCAAATGTTCCGCTTCCTTTGCTGGCTGTTGTTCGATTCCGGTTCCTTGGTTGTGCGTTGTATTGCCTTTGTAAAGAAATACAAGAGCATTTACCTTCTTACGAAGGGAGTAACCATTGTAGCATACCTGTTTCCGGTCTCTCCCCATTTGCCCGCTGCTACCCCCCCCAACCCCCTCTGAGCAATAGATGATGTAAAATAGTGGTTGGAGTAAAATTTACATCATCAGAAGGTGTTTTTTTACATCATCACAAAAATGTCCAACTCCAAAAATTGTTTTTTTACATCGTCACAAAAGTGTCAACTCCAAAAATAGTAGCATTGGATGGACTCAATCGCTGCGACGCTGGTCAAGGCAGCGTGAGTAGTCTTTCCCTTAGATATATATATATATAATCTGGAACACTTTTGTAAGAATAATTACTGTTTTATGAAATTAGTGCATTTCTTGGAAGAAGAACATTTTTTAAGAGCTTTCTTTGAAAAGTTTTTTTTATTTTTTTGTTGTACATTTCTAAATGGAATTTTTTAGTAATTCTTTTTTGGAATTTATAACCTTTTTAAAAAGTGCGGACATATTTTTTGAAACCAACAAAATGTGAACACATGTAAAACTCTGACATTAAAAAAATATATTTTTACGGTGTTGATTTTTTTATAGATGGTTAGTTTTTTTAGGGGTTACAGATGATTAGTTGTTTTGTTGTTAAGAGTTTATTTATTTTTTAATTATTTGGGCTTGGCCCAAACAAATAACTTGACCTAGACAGAAGGGACACAAACTCATCTTCCTTATCATACTTCTCAAAAGAAAATCTTCCCGCCCCTCAAAAAATTCGTCCTTATCGTTCCCCATTCTCAAGTCCGTTCTTGATGTGCTTTGCGAACCGCCTCCTGCGTCGCGTCTCTTCCTTATTCACGGAGGATATGGGCGGGAAGAATATCGCTTCCGTCGGCCGTACCGGCGAGTCCTTCGCCCCCACCGTTGTATCAATGGACCTTGCGCGGCTCCCTGTTCCTTCTTGTTCCCTCCCACCCACCATGGCGCCGGGCCCGGGGGGTATCATGCGAGTAGCAGCCGTTTCCGCCGCGTTGTTCCTGTCCACCACGACCCTACAAGCTGCAATGGGAATAGTTCACCTGTAATGGGTGATTATTTGAGAGATAGTTAATTCCAAACGGAGGGAGTATATTCATTCTAAATAAGAAGTCTAGAAAATACCTAACCTAAGTATAGTCATATGAATGATTTCAAATCCATTTCAGGGTCAGGAGAACAGAGGTCGATCAATTTTTTATTCATTTACACAACATGTTTGAATCGGAATTTCAGTTTCACTATTTATTGTACATACAGAAAGTAAATTCAAAGATTCACCGAACTATAGAGCAATAAATGGACAATCATTCAGGATAATGAAAATCATCATCCTTTCCTCACATGGGACAATGCTCTAATAATGAGGATCATCACACTTTTATTTACTTACACTCAAGAATTACAACTCAATTCTTAGAACAAAATATGACTCTATGTGGATGCCTCCGGCGATGTACCGGGATATGCAATGAATCAAGAGTGACATGTATGAAAGAATTATGAATGGTGGCTTTGTCACAAATACGATGTCAACTACATGATCATGCAAAGCAATATGACAATGATGGAGTGTGTCATAGTAAACGGAACGGTGGAAAGTTGCATGTCAATATATCTCGGAATGGCTATGAAAATGCCATAATAGGTAGGTATGGTGGCTGTTTTGAGGAAGGTATATGGTGGGTGTATGATACCGGCTAAAGTTACGCGGCACAAGAGAGGCTAGCAATGGTGGAAGGGTGAGAGTGCGTATAATCCATGGACTCAACATTAGTCATGAAGAACTCACATACCTATTGCAAAAATCTACAAGTTATCAAAACAAAGTACTACAAGCATGCTCCTAGGGGAAGGGTTGGTAGGAGTTAACCATCACGCGATCCCGACCTCCACACATAAGGAAGACAATCAATAAATAAATCATGCTCCAACTTCATCACATAACGGTTCACCATACGTGCATGCTACGGGAAACACAAACCTTTAACACAAGTATTCCTCAAATTCACAACTACTCAACAAGCATGACCCTAATATTACCATCCTCATATCTCAAGACAATCATCAAGTATCAAACTTCTCATAGTATTCAATGCACTTTATATGATAGTTTTTATTATACCTATCATGGATGCTCATCATTTTAGGACTAAAATTTTAACCAAAGCAAATTACCATGTTGTTCTAAAAGACTATCAAAATAATATAAGTGAAGCATGAGAGATCAATAATTTCTATAAAATAAAACTACCGCCGTGCTCTAAAAAGCTATAAGTGAAGCACTAGAGCAAAATTGTCTAGCTCAAAAGATATAAGTGAAGCACATAGAGTATTCTAATAAATTCCGGTTCATGTGTGTCTCTCCCAAAAGGTGTGTACAGCAAGGATGATTGTGCTAAACTAAAAAGCAAAGAACCAAATCATACAAGACGCTCCAAGCAAAACACATATCATGTGGTGAATAAAAATATAGCATCAAGTAAAGTTACCGATGGACAAAGACGAAAGAGGAGATGCCTTCCGGGGCATCCCCAAGCTTAGGCTTTTGTTTGTCCTTGAATTTTACCTTGGGGTTCCTTGGGAATCCCCAAGATTAGGCTCTTGCCACTCCTTATTCCATAATCCATCAAATCTTTACCCAAAAACTTGAAAACTTCACAACACAAAACTCAACAGAAAATCTCATGAGCTCCGTTAGCGAGATTAAACAAACCACCACTTTAAGGTACTGTAATGAACTCATTCTTTATTTATATTGGTTTTAAACCTACTGTATTCCAACTTCTCTATGGTTCATACCCCCCTGATACTAGCCATAGATTCATCAAAATAAGCAAACAACACACGAAAAATAGAATCTATCAAAAACAGCACAGTCTGTAGTAATCTGTAACTTTCGAATACTTCTGTAACTCTAAAAATTCTGAAATAAATTGGTGGACGTGAGGAATTTGTCTATTAATCATCTTCAAAAAGAATCAACCTAAAATCACTCTCCAGTAAAAAATGGCAGCTAATCTCGTGAGCGCTAAAGTTTCTGTTTTTTTACAGCAAGATCATAAAGACTTCACCCAAGTCTTCCCAAAGGTTCTACTTGTCACAAACACTAACTAAAACATAAAACCACATCTAATCAGAGGCTAGATGAATTATTTAATACTAAACAGGAGCAAAAAGTAAAGAACAAAAATAAAATTGGGTTGCCTCCCAACAAGCGCTATCGTTGAACGCCCCTAGCTAGGCATAAAAGCGAGAAAAGATCTAAGCATTGCCATCTTTGGTATTAGATTCATAGGTGGATCTCATAATAGATTCATAAGGTAATTTGATTTTCTTCCTAGGAAAGTGTTCCATGCCTTTCCTTAATGGAAATTGGAATATAATATTTCCTTCTTTCATATCAATAATTGCACCAATCGTTTTAAGGAAAGATCTACCGAGAATAATAGGACATGAAAGATTGCAATCTATATCAAGAACAATAAAATCTACAGGCACACAATTCCTATTTGCAACAATAAAAACATCATTAATCCTTTCCATAGGTTTCTTAATGGTGGAATCCACAAGGTGCAAGTTTAAAGAGCAATCATCAAATTCACGGAAACCTAACACATCACACAAAGTTTTTGGAATCGTGGAAACACTAGCACCCAAATCACACAAACCATAGCATTCATGATCTTTAATTTTAACTTTAATAGTAGGTTCCCACTCATCATAAAGTTTTCTAGGGATAGAAACTTCTAATTCAAGATTTTCTTTATAAGATTGCATTAGAGTATCAACGATATGTTTATTAAAAGCTTTATTTTGACTATAAGCATGAGGAAAATTTAACACGGATTGCAACAAGGAAATACAATCTATTAAAGAACAATTATCATAATTAAATTCCTTGAAATCCAAAATAGTGGGTTCATTGCTATGTAAAGTTTTGACCTCTTCAATCCCACTTTTACCAATTTTTGCATCAAGATCTAAAAACTCCGAATCATTGGGACGCCTTTTAACTAAAGTTGACTCATCTCCAGTCCCATCATTATCAAGATTCATATTTCAAAACAAAGATTTAATAGGGGACACATCAATCACTTTTAGATCTTCATCCCTATTATCATGAAAACTAGAAGAACACGCTTTTACAAAGCAATCTTTCTTAGCACGCATCCTAGCAGTTCTTTCCTTGCACTCATCAACGGAAATTCTCATAGATTTGAGAGACTCATTGATATCATGCTTAGGTGGAATAGATCTAAGTTTCAAAGAATCAACACCAAGAGAAATTTTATCCACGTTCCTAGCCAACTCATCAATCTTAAGCAATTTTTCTTCAAGCAAAGCATTTAAATTCTTTGGAGAAATCATAAATTCCTTAACACTAATCTCAAAATCAGAGGGCATCTTATAAAAATTTCCATAAGAGTTGTTGTACGAATTACCATAATTATTACAGGAATTGCTGGGAAACGGCCTAGGATTAAAGTTTCCTCTATATGCGTTGTTACCAAAATTATTCCTACCAACAAAATTCACATGCATAGATTCATTATTATTCTCAATCAAAGTAGACAAAGGCATATCATTAGGATCCATAGGAGCACTCTTATTAGCAAACAATTTCATAAGTTCATCCATCTTTCCGCTCAAAACATTAATCTCTTCTATCGCATGAACCTTTTTACTAGTCGATCTTTCGGTGTGCCATTGAGAATAATTAACCATAATATTATCTAGGAGTTTAGTAGCTTATCCTAAAGTGATTTCCATAAAAGTGTCATGGCCGAATCTAAAATATTTCTAGAAGCAAAATTAAATCCGGCATAAAAAATTTGTATGATCATCCATAAATTTAATCCATGTGTAGGGTAATTGCGAATCATTAATTTCATCCTATCCCAAGATTGTGGAACATGCTCATGATAAAGTTGCTTAAAATTTATAATATTGTTTATAAGAGAGATGATCTTAGTGGGAGGAAAATACTTAGAGATAAAAGCATCTTTGCACTTATTCCATGAATCAATACTATTTTTAGGCAAAGACAAAAACCAAGTTTTAGCATGATCTCTAAGCAAAAACGGAAATAGCTTCGATTTAGCAATATCATTATCCACGTATTTCTTCTTTTGCATATCACACAAATCAACAAAGTTGTTTAGATGAGTAGCGGCATCTTCACTAGGAAGGCCAGAGAATTGATCTTTCATGACAAGATTCAACAAAGCAGCATTAATTTCACAAAATTTAGCATCGGTAAGAGGAGTAATCGGAGTGTTAAGGAAATCATTGTTGTTGGTATTGGAAAAATCACACAATTTAGTATTATCTTGACCCATCATGACAAACAATCTAACACACAAGCACACAAGAGGCAAGTGAAAAAAGAGGCGAACGGGAAAGAGAGGGCGAATAAAACGGCAAGGGTGAAGTGGGGGAGAGGAAAACGAGAGGCAAATGGCAAATAATGTAATGCGAGGGATAAGATTTTGTGATGGGTACTTGGTATGTCTTGACTTGTGCGTAGACTCCCCGGCAACGGCACCAGAAATCCTTCTTGCTACCTCTTGAGCATGCGTTCGTTTTCCCTTGAAGAGGAAAGGGTGATGCAGCAAAGTAGCGTAAGTATTTCCCTCAGTTTTTGAGAACCAAGGTATCAATCTAGTAGGAGGCTCCAGTAGGAGGCTCCTCAAAAGTCCCACGCACCTACGCAAACAAATAAGAACCTTGCAACCAACATGATATAAGGGGTTGTCAATCCCTTCACGGCCACTTGCAAAAGTGAGATCTGATAGAGATAATAAGATCAATATTTTTGGTATTTTTATGATATAGATTGGAAAGTAAAGATTGCAAAATAAAATAGATCAGAAACTTATATCATGGAAAATAGACCTGGGGGCCATAGGTTTCACTTGTGGCTTCTCTCAAGATAGCATAAGTATTAGGGTGGGTGAACGAATTACTGTCGAGCAATTGATATAAAAGTGCATAGTTATGAGAATATCTAGGAATGATCATGTATATAGGCATCACGTCCACGACAAGTAGATCAAAATGATTCTGCATCTACTATTATTACTCCACACATCGATCGCTATCCAGCATGCATCTAGAGTATTAGGTTCATAAGAACAGAGTAACGCATTAGGCAAGATGACACGATGTAGAGGGATAAACTCAAGCAATATGATATAAACCCCATCTTTTTATCCTCGATGGCAACAATACAATACGTGCCTTGCTGCCCCTGCTGTCACTGGGAAAGGACACCGCAAGCTTGAACCAAATCTAAGCACTTCTCCCATTGCAAGAAAGATCAATCAAGTAGGCCAAACCAAACTGATAATTCAAAAATATTTGCAAAGATAACAAATCATACATAAAAGAATTCAGAGGAGATTCAAATATTGTTCATAGATAATCTTAATCATAAACCCACAATTCATCGGATCTCGACAAACACAACACAAAAAGTATTAAATTGATAGATCTCCAAGAAGATCAAGGAGAACTTTGTGTTGAGAATCAAAGAGAGAGAAGAAGCCATCTAGCTAATAACTATGGACCCGAAGGTCTATGGTAAACTACTCACACTTCATCGAAGAGGCTATGGTGTTGATGTAGAAACCCTCCATGATCGATTCCCCCTGCGGCGGAGCGCCGGAAAAGGCCCCAAGATGGGATCTCACGGGTACAGAAGGTTGCGGCGTGATATGTCTCCAACGTATCTATAATTTTTGATTGCTCCATGCTACTTTATCTATTGTTTTGGACTATAATGGGCTTTATTTTCCACTTTTATATTATTTTTGGGACTAACCTATTAACCGGAGGCCCAACCCAGAATTGCTGTTTTTTGCCTTTTTCAGTATTTCGAAGAAACAGAATATCAAACGGAGTCCAAACGGAATGAAACCTTCGGGAACGTGATCTTCTCACCGAACGTGATCTAGTAGACTTGGACCCTACTCCAAGAAGCGCCAGAGGCGGTCACGAGGGTGGAGGGCGCCCCCCCTCGGGCGTGACCCCCCTACCTCGTGGGCCCCTCGGAGCTCCAACGACGTACTCCTTCCTCCTATATATACCTACGTACCCCCAAACGATCAGAACAGGAGCCAAAAACCTAATTCCACCGCCGCAACCTTCTGTATCCACGAGATCCCATCTTGGGGCCTGTTCCGGAGCTCCGCCAGAGGGGGCATCTACCACGGAGGGCTTCTACATCAACACCATAGCCCCTCCGATGAAGTGTGAGTAGTTTACTTCAGACCTTCGGGTCCATAGCTAGTAGCTAGATGGCTTCTTCTCTCTTTTTGGATCTCAATACAATGTTCTCCCCCTCTCTCGTGGAGATCTATTCGATGTAATCTTCTTTTTGCGGTGTGTTTGTTGAGAGCGATGAATTGTGGGTTTATGATCCAGCTTATCTATGGAAAATATTTGATTCTTCTCTGAATTCTTTTATGTATGATTGAGTTATCTTTGCAAGTCTCTTTGAATTATCCGTTTGGTTTGGCCAACTAGATTGGTAGTTCTTGCAATGGGATAAGTGCATGGCTTTGGGTTCAATCTTGCGGTGTCCTTACCCAGTGACAGAAAGGGTTTCAAGGCACGTATTGTATTGTTGCCATCGAGGATAACAAGATGGAGTATTTATCATATTGCATGAATTTATTCCTCTACATCATGTCATGTTGCTTAAGGTGTTACTCTGTTTTTTATTTAATATTCTAGATGCATGCTGGATAGCGGTCGATGAGTGGAGTAATAGTTGTAGATGCAGAATCGTTTCGGTCTACTTGTCTCGGACGTGATGCCTATATACATGATCATACCTAGATAACCTCATAACTATGATCAATTCTGTCAATTGCTCAACAGTAATTTGTTCACCCACCATAGAATACTTATGCTCTTGAGAGAAGCCACTAGTGAAACCTATGGCCCCCGGGTCTATTCTCATCATATAAATCTCCATCACTTTATTTACTTGCTTTGCTTTACTTTTTTACTTTGCATCTTTATACCAAAAATACCAAAAATATTATCTCTATCAGATCTCACTCTCGTAAGTGACCGTGAAGGGATTGACAACCCCTAATCATGTTGGTTGCGAGTAGCTATCGTCTTGTGCAGGTACGAGGGACTTGTGCGTGACCTCCTACTGGATTGATACCTTGGTTCTCAAAAACTGAGGGAAATACTTACGCTACTGTGCTGCATCATCCTCTCCTATTCGGGGAAAACCAACGCAAGCTCGAGACGTATCAAGAAGGATTTCTGGCGCCGTTGCCGGGGAGGCTTACCCAAAATTCAACATACCAAGTACCCATCACAATCCCTATCTCTCGCATTACATTACTTGCCATTTGCCTCTCGTTTTGCTCTCCCCCACTTCACCCTTGCCGTTTTATTTGCCCTCTCTTTCCCAATCTCCTCCTCTCTTTCCGTTGCCTTTTCCTCGTCCTTTTGTTTGCTCGTGTGTTAGTTTGCTTGCTTATCGTGATGGCTCAAGATGCCACCAAATTGTGTGACTTCACCAATACCAATAATAATGATTTTCTTAGCACTCCGATTGCTCCTCTTGCCAATACTGAATCTTGTGAAATCAATACTGCTTTATTGAATCTTGTTATGAAAGATCAATTTGCCGGCCTTCCTAGTGAAGATGTCGCAACTCATCTGAATAGCTTCGTTGATTTATGTGATATGCAAAAGAAAAAAGATGTCGATAATGATGTCGTTAAATTGAAGCTATCTCCTTTTTCACTTAGAGATCGTGCTAAAGCGTGGTTTTCATCGTTGCCTAAAAACAGTATTGATTCTTGGAACAAGTGCAAAGATGCTTTTATCTCTAAGTATTTTCCTCCCGCTAAGATTATCTCTCTTAGAAACGATATTATGAATTTTAAGCAACTTGATCATGAACATGTTGCACAAGATTGGGAGAGAATGAAATTAATGCTACGTAATTGTCCTACTCATGGTTTGAACTTGTGGATGATTATACAATTTTTTTATGCTAGATTGAATTTTGCTTCTAGAAATCTTTTAGATTCGGCCGCAGGAGGCACTTTTATGGAAATCACTTTAGGAGATGCTACTAAACTCCTAGATAATATTATGGTTAATTATTCTCAATGGCATACTGAAAGATCTACTAATAAAAAGGTGCATGCTATAGAAGAAATCAATGTTTTGAGTGAAAAGATGGATGAACTTAGGAATTTATTTGCTAAGAGTGTTTCTTCTGATCCCAATAATATGCCTTTATCTACTTTGCTTGAGAATAATAATGAATCTATGGATGTGAATTTTATTGGTAGGAATAGTTTTGGTAACAACGCGTATAGAGGGAATTTTAATCCTAGGCCTTATCCTAGTAATCCTTCTAATAATTATGGAAATTCCTACAACAACTCTTATGGAAATTTTAATAATATGCCCTCTGAATTTGAGAGTAGTGTTAAAGAGTTTATGAATTCACAAAAGAATTTTAATGCTTTGCTTGAAGAGAAATTGCTTAAAGTTGATGATTTGGCTAGGAACGTTGATAGAATTTCTCTTGAAATTGATTCTTTAAAGCTTAGATCTATTCCTCCTAAGCATGATATCAATGAGTCTCTCAAAGCCATGAGAATTTCCATTGATGAGTGCAAGGAAAGAACCGCTAGGATGCGTGCTTCCAAAGATGCTTTTATTAAAGCGTGTTCTTCCAATCCCTATGAAAATCAAGATGAAGATCTAAAAGTTATTGATGTGTCCCCCATTAAATCTTTGTTTTGCAATATGAATCTTGATGAAACTGAATATGATCTTCCTTTACCTAGAAGGCGTTCTAAGAATTCTGAGTTTTTGGATCTTGATGATGAAATTGATGAAAGTGGGATTGAAATAAATAGAAACCGTGATGTTGCTAAACCCACTATTTTGGATCTCAAGGAATTTAATTGTGAAAATTGCTCTTTGATTGGTTGTATTTCCTTGTGGCAATCCATGCTAGAATCTCCTCATGCTTATAGTCAAAATAAAGCCTTTACCGAACACATTGTTGGTGCCTTGATGCAATCTTATGAAGAAAAACTTGAGTTGAAAGTTTCTATCCCTAGAAAACTCTATGATGAGTGGGAAACTACTATTAAAATTAAAATTAAAGATTTTGAGTTTCATGCTTTATGGGATTTGGGTGCTAGTGTCTCTACTATTCCCAAAATTTTATGTGATTTGCTAGATTTCCGTGATTTTGATGATTGCTCTCTAAACTTGCATCTTGCGGATTCCACTATTAAAAAACCTATGGGAAGAATTAATGATGTGCTCATTGTTGCAAATAGAAATTATGTGCACGTAGATTTTATCGTTCTTGATATAGATTGCAATCCTTCATGTCCTATTATTCTTGGTAGACCTTTCCTTAGAACGATTGGTGCAATTATTGATATGAAGGAAGGGAATATTAGATTCCAATTTCCCTTAAAGAAGGGTATGGAACACTTCCCTAGAAAGAAAATAAAATTACCATATGAATCTATTATGAGAGCCACTTATGGATTGCCTACCAAAGATGGCAATACCTAAATCTATCCTTGCTTTTATGCCTAGCTAGGGGCGTTAAACGATAGCGCTTGTTGGGAGGCAACCCAATTTTTTTTGCTTCTGTTTAGGAATAAATAATCCATCTACCTTCTGTTTGGAAGTGGTTTTATGTTTGAATTAGTGTTTGTGCCAAGTAGAACCTATAGGATAACCTACGATGATAGTTGATTTGATTCTGCTGAAAAACAGAAACTTTGCGCGCACGAATTTAGTTATGATAAATCACAGGAACGTGTTTTTGCGTTGATTGTTTTTGCTGGTGATCAATAAACAAATTGTCCAGGACTTCCTATTTTGGTAGAAGTTTTATAGTTCCAGAAGTTTGCGTTAGTTACAGATTGCTACAGGCTGTTCTGTTTTTGACAGATTCTGTTTTTCGTGTGTTGTTTGCTTATTTTGATGAATCTATGGCTAGTAAAATAGTTTATGATCCATAGAGAAGTTGGAATACAGTAGGTTTAACACCAATATAAATAAAGAATGAGTTCATTACAGTACCTTGAAGTAGTCTTTTGTTTTCTTTCTCTAACGGAGCTCACGAGATTTCTGTTGAGTTTTGTGTTGTGAAGTTTTCAAGTTTTGGGTGAATTCTTTTGATGGATTATGGAACAAGGAGTGGCAAGAGCCTAAGCTTGGGGATGCCCATGGAACCCCCAAGATAATCCAAGGACACCAGAAAGTCAAAGATTGGGGATGCCCCGGAAGGCATCCCCTCTTTCGTCCACTTCCATTGGTAATTACTTGGAGCTATATTTTTATTCACCAACATGATATGTGTTTTGCTTGGAGCGTCTTGTATTATTTGTGTCTTTGCTTGTTAGTCTACCACAATCATCTTTGCTGTACACACATTTTGAGAGAGCCATACATGAATTGAAATTTGTTAGAATACTCTATGTTCTTCACTTATATCTTTTGAGCTTGATAGTTTTGCTCATAGTGCTTCACTTATATCTTTTGAGCGTGATAATTTTTGCTCTAGTGATTCACTTAGATTTTTTTGAGCATGGTGGTGGATTTGTTTTAAAGAAACTTGATCTCTCATGCTTCACTTAGATTATTTTGAGAGTCGTTAATAGCATGGTAATTTGCTTAATGTTAATATACTTGGTATTCAAGATATGTGAAACTTTCTTTTGAGTGCGTTGAATACTAAGATAAGTTTGATGCTTGATAATTGTTTTGAGATATGGAGGTGATAATATCAAAGTCGTGCTAGTTGAGTGATTATGAATTTGAGAAATGCTTGTGTTGAAGTTAGCAAATCCCGTAGCATGCACGTATGGTTAAAGTTGTGTAACAAATTTGAAACATGAAGTGTACCTGGCTTGTGCATCCTTATGAGTGGCGGTCGGGGACGAGCGATGGTCTTTTCCTACCAATCTATCCCCCTAGGAGCATGCGTGTAGTACTTGATTTTTGATGACTTCTAAATTTTTGCAATAAGTATATGAGTTCTTTTGACTAATGTTGAGTCCATGGATTATACGCACTCTCACCTTTCCGCCATTGCTAGCCTCTTCGATACCGTGCATTGCCCTTTCTCACCTTGAGAGTTGGTGCAAACTTCGCCGGTACATCCAAACCCCATGATACGATACGCTCTATCACACATAAACCTCCTTTTATCTTCCTCAAAACAACCACCATACCTACCTATCATGGCATTTCCATAGCCATTCCGAGATATATTGCCATGCAACTTCCACCATCCCGGTACACCGCCGGAGGCATTCATGTAGAGTCATATCTTGTTCTAAGTTTCGAGTTGTAATCCTTATGTTGTAATCAATAGAAGTGTGATCATCATCATTATTAGAGCATTGCCCAAAAAAAAAGAGAAAGGCCAAAAAAAGAAAGGCCCAAAAATATATATAAAAAGGGCAATGCTACTATCTCTTTTTCCACACTTGTGCTTCAAAGTAGCACCTTGTTCTTCATGTAGTGAGTCTCATATATTGTGCTTCAAAGTAGCACCATGTTTTTCATATAGTGAGTCTCATAAGTTGTCTTGTTCATACTAGTGGGAATTTTTCATTATAGAACTTGGCTTGTATATTCCTACGATGGGCTTCCTCAAAATGCCCTAGGTCTTCATGAGCAAGCAAGTTGGATGCACACCCACTAGTTTTCTTTTGAGCATTCATAGCTCTACTGCATCCGTTGCATGGCAATCCCTACTCCTTGCATTAACATCAATCGATGGGCATCTCCATAGCACATTGATTAGCCTCGTTGATGTGAGACTTTCTCCTTTTTTGTCTTCTCCACAAAATCCCCCTCATCATATTCTATTCCACCCATAGTGCTACATCCATGGCTCACGCTCATGTATTGCATGAAGGTTGAAAAAGTTTGAGATTATTTAAGTATGAAACAATTGCTTGGCTTGTCATCGGGGGTATAGAAATTGGGAACATCTTTGTGTGACGAAAATGAAGCATAGCCTAACTATATGATTTTGTAGGGATGAACTTTCTTTTGCCATGCTATTTTGAGAAGACATGATTACTTTGATTAGTATGCTTGAAGTATTATTATTTCTATGTCAATATGAACTTTTGTCTTGAATCTTTCGGATCTGAATATTCATACCATGATTAAGAAGATTTACATTGAAATTATGCCAAAGTATCACTCCGCATCAAAAATTCTCTTTTTATCATTACCTACTCGAGGACGAGCAGGAATTAAGCTTGGGGATGCCTGATACGTCTCCAACGTATCTATAATTTTTGATTGCTCCATGCTACTTTATCTATTGTTTTGGACTATAATGGGATTTATTTTCCACTTTTATATTATTTTTGGGACTAACCTATTAACCGTAGGCCCAACCCAGAATTGCTGTTTTTTGCCTTTTTCAGTATTTCGAAGAAACAGAATATCAAACGGAGTCCAAACGGAATGAAACCTTTGGGAACGTGATCTTCTCACCGAATGTGATCCAGGAGACTTGGACCCTACTCCAAGAAGCGCCAGAGGCGGTCACGAGGGTGGAGGGCGCGCCCCTACCTCGTGGGCCCCTCGGAGCTCCACCGACGTACTCCTTCCTCCTATATATACCTACGTACCCCCAAACGATCAGAACAGGAGCCAAAAACCTAATTCCACCGCTGCAACCTTCTGTATCCACGAGATCCCATCTTGGGGCCTGTTCCGGAGCTCCGCCGGAGGGGGCATCTACCATGGAGGGCTTCTACATCAACACCATAGCCCCTCCGATGAAGTGTGAGTAGTTTACTTCAGACCTTCGGGTCCATAACTAGTAGCTAGATGGCTTCTTCTCTCTTTTTGGATCTCAATACAATGTTCTCCCCCTCTCTCGTGGAGATCTATTTGATGTAATCTTCTTTTTGCGGTGTGTTTGTTGAGACCGATGAATTGTGGGTTTATGATCTAGCTTATCTATGGAAAATATTTGATTCTTCTCTGAATTCTTTTATGTATGATTTAGTTATCTTTGCAAGTCTCTTCGAATTATCCGTTTGGTTTGGCCAACTAGATTGGTAGTTCTTGCAATGGGAGAAGTGCATGGCTTTGGTTTCAATCTTGCGGTGTCCTTACCCAGTGACAGAAAGGGTTGCAAGGCACGTATTGTATTGTTGCCATCGAGGAAACAAGATGGGGTATTTATCATATTGCATGAATTTATTCCTTTACATCATGTCATCTTGCTTAAGGCGTTACTCTATTTTTTACTTAATACTCTAGATGCATGCTGGATAGAGGTCGATGAGTGGAGTAATAGTAGTAGATGCAGAATCGTTTCGGTCTACTTGTCTCAGACGTGATGCCTATATACATGATCATACCTAGATAACCTCATAACTATGCTCAATTCTGTCAATTGCTCAACAGTAATTTGTTCACCCACCGTAGAATACTTATGCTCTTGAGAGAAGCCACTAGTGAAACCTATGGCCCCCGGGTCTATTCTCATCATATAAATCTCCATCACTTTATTTACTTGCTTTGCTTTACTTTTTACTTTGCATCTTTATACCAAAAATACCAAAAATATTATCTCTATCAGATCTCACTCTCGTAAGTGACCGTGAAAACCAACGCAAGCTCGAGACGTAGCACGGCGGTGGAAATAGGGTTTCGTGGTGCTCTTGGATGTTTCCAGGGTATATGGATATATATAGGTGAAGGAAGTCGGTCAGGAGAGCCACGAGGGGCCCACGAGGGTGGGGGCGCGCCTACCCCCTGGGCGCGCCCTCCTACCTCGTGGCCGCCTCGTTTATTTCTTGACATCCACTCCAAGTCTCCTGGATTGCGTTTGTTCCAAAAATAACTCTCCCGAAGCTTTCATTCCGTTTGATATTCATTTTCTGCGAAACACTGAAATAGGCAAAAAAACAGCAATTTGGAATGGGCCTCCGGTTAGTAGGTTAGTCCCAAAAATAATATAAAAGTGTATAGTAAAGCCCATTAAACATCTAAAACAGGTAATATAATAGTGTGGAACAATCAAAAATTATAGATACGTTGGAGACGTATTAGAGGTTGGTGCAGGCCATGAGCAGCAGTGCGGTTGAGCTCGCTGGAGGGCGCAGGGACGAGCGGGATCGGGCGCGGGGTGGAGGAGGATGGGGATCGAGCCGAGGCTCTCCTGTGGTGGCGCGCGAGGAGGAGGGATGGGGATCGAGGGGGAGGTTAAGGGGATCGGGGAGGCTGGCTATGGTTAGAAAGGGTTCGGCCTCAAGGGGTTTGGTGGGCCGGCCTCGCCTAGTGGCATGCGGCTGCAGGGCTCTCTGCTCTGCTCTGCTCTCTCTCTCTCCTATTTCTCTTCTATATAAAAAACAGAGATATGGCCGAAAAGAAAGAGAGGTTAGGGATGGAGCTTGAGCAGGAGGGTATTTTTCTCGGACTCATAAAAACGAACTTGATCCAAGAAAAATAGAAATGAGCACGCCTACAAGATTTAAATTCAAACTCATTTGAATTTAATTCAAATGGTTTGAACTAGGACAAGGTTTAGGACTGGCCAAAATGTTGAGATTTTTGGTGGAGCTCCGGAAAGTGATGAAAGAATTTATGGGCAAAGTTGGAGACCAAGAATTGAGATAACACAAGCATGGAATATTTTGCAAGTGTGTTATGGTGAATTCCAAATTAATGGAATATTTATTATAGATCCCTAAATATTGGGAGGATATGTTATAAAGAGAAACCACCATGTGAATTCCCTCGATTTAAATGGACCGAAGATCCATACGATTTTATGTAGATGAGTTTTTAAAATTAAATGAAATGATGGCATGATGACATGATGCAATGCAAATGATCCTAAGAAGAATGCAACAAACAAATACATCGCAGGAAGAAACTCAAAATAGCTAGAAGTCTTTTGGAGCGTCGATCTCGGAGCATCACAACGCTACGATGGAGATCAAGGTGTCAAGCCGGTGACGATGGAGATCATGACGTTGCTTTGGTGATGGATATCAAGAGCACAAGATGAAGATGGTCATATCATGTCACATATTTTGATGACATGTGATGTTTATCTTATTATGCATCTTATTTTGCTTAGTACGGTGGTAGCATTATAAGATGATCCCTTACTAAAATTTCAAGGTATAAGTGTTCTCCCCGAGTATGCACCGTTGCGAAAGTTCTCCGTGCTGAGACACCACATGATGATCGGGTGTGATAAGCTCTACGTTAAAATACAACGGGTGCAAGCCCGTTTTGCACATGCGGAATACTCGGGTTAAACTCGACGAGCCTAGCATATATAGATATGGCCTCGGAACACTAGAGACTGAAAGGTCGAACGTAAATCATATAGTAGATCTGATCAACATAGAGATGTTCACCATTGAAGACTACTTCATCTCACATGATGATCGGACATGGTTTAGTTGATTTGGATCACGTGATCACTTAGATGACTCAAGGGATGTCTATCTAAGTGGGAGTTTTAAGTAATTTGATTAATTGAACTTTAATTTATCACGAACTTAGTCCTGATAGTATTTGCAAATTATGTTGTAGATCAATAGCTCGTGATGTAGCTCCCCGTTTATTTTTTGATATGTTCCTAGAGAAAAATAAGTTGAAAGATGTTAGTAGCAATGATGCGGACTGGGTCCGTGATCTGAAGATTATCCTCATTGTTGCACAGAAGAATTATGTCCTTGATGCACCGCTAGGTGACAGACCGATTGCAGGAGCAGATGCAGACGTTATGAATGTTTGGCAAGCTCGATATGATGACTACTTGATAGTTTAGTGCACCATGCTTTACGGCTTAGAATCAGGGCTTCAAAAAATGTTCCGAACACCACGGAGCATATGAGATGTTCCAAGAGCTAAAATTGGTATTCAGACTCATGCCTGTGTTGAGAGGTATGAAACCTCTGACAAGTACTTCGCCTAAAAGATGGAGGAGAAAAGCTCAGCTGGTGAGCATGTGCTCAGAATGTCTGGGTACTACAATCGCTTGAATCAAATGCTCAGATAGTGATTGACAGAGTTCTCTAGTCACTATCACCAAGCTACTAGAACTTCGTGATGAACTATAATATGCAAGGGATGACGAAAACGATTTCCGAGCTCTTCGCGATGCTGAAATCAGCGAAGGTAGAAATCAAGAAAGAGCATCAAGTGTTGATGGTTGACAAGACCACTAGTTTCAAGTAAAAGGGCAAGGGAAAGAAAAGGGAACTTCAAGAAGAATGGCAAGCAAGTTTCCACTCCCGTGAAGAAGCCCAAAGCTGGACCCAAGCCTGAGACTGAGTGCTTATACTGCAAAGGAAATGGTCACTGGAAGTGGAACTGCCCCAAACATTTGGCGGATAAGAAGGATGGCAAAGTGAACAAAGGCATATTTTATATACAGATTATTATGTACCTTACTAGCGTTCGTAGTAGCCCCTGGGTATTTGATACTAGTTCAGTTGCTAAGATTAGTAACTCGAAAAAGGAGTTACAGAATGAACATACACTAGTTAAGGGCGAGGTGACAATGTGTGCTGGAAGTGATTCGAAGGTTGATAAGATCACCATCGCACACTCCCTCTACCTTCGGGATTAGTGTTGAACCTAAATAAATATTATTTGGTGTTTGCGTTGGGCATGAATATGATTGGATCATGTTTATTGCAATGCGATTATTCATTTAAGTCGGAGAATAATTGTTGTTTTGTTTACATGAATAAAACCTTCTATGGTCATACACCCAATGTAAATGGTTTACTGAATCTCGATCGTAGTGATACACATATTCATAATATTGATGCCAAAAGATGCAAAGTTGATAATGATAGTGCAACATATTTGTGGCACTGACGTTTAGGTCATATTGGTGTAAAGCGCATGAAGAAACTCCATGAGGATGGACTTTTGGAATCACTTGATTATGAATCATTTGATGCTTGCGAACCATGCCTCGTGGGCAAGATGACTAAGACTCTGTTCTCCGGAACAATGGAGCGAGCTAATGACTTATTGGAAATAATACATACCGATGTATGCGGTCTGATGAGTGTTGAGTCTCGTGGCGGGTATCGTTATTTTCTGATCTTCATAGATGATTTAAGTAGATATGGGTATATTTACTTAATGAAATACAAGTCTAAAACATTTGGAAAGTTCAAAGAATTTTAGAGTGAAGTGGAGAATCATCGTAACAAGAAAATAAAATTTCTACGATCTGATCGTGGAGGTGAATATTTGAGTTACGAGTTTGGCCTTCATTTAAAACAATGTGGAATAGTTTCACGGCTCACGCCACTTGGAACACCATAGCGTAATGGTGTGTCCGAACGTCGTAACCGCACTTTATTAGATATGGTCGATCTATGATGTCTCTTACCGATTTACCACTATTGTTTTGGGGTTATGCATTAGAGACAACTGCATTCACGTTAAACAGGGCACTGTCAAAATCCGTTGAGACGACACCATATGAACTGTGGTTTGGCAATAAACCTAAGTTGTCGTTTCTTAAAGTTTGGGGATGCGATGCTTATGTCAAAAGGCTTCAGCCTGATAAGCTCGAACCCAAATCAGACAAGTGCGTCTTCATAGGATACCCAAAGAAAACAATTGCGTACACCTTCTACCACAGATCCGAAGGCAATATCTTTGTTGTTAAGAACGAAACCTTTCTAGAGGAGTTTCTCTCGAAAGAAGTGAGTGGGAGGAAAGTAGAACTTGATGTGGTAGTTGTACCTACTCTCAATTTGGAAAGTAGTTCATCCGAGAAATCTGTTGCCGTGATGCCTACACCAACTGGAGAGGAAACTAATGATAAAGATCATGAAACTTCAGATCAAGTTGCTATAGAACCTCGTAGGTCAAGCAGAGCACGATCCGCATCAAAGTGGTACGGTAATCCTGTTCTGGAAGTCATGTTACTTGATCATGACGAACCTACGAACTATGAAGAAGCTATGATGAGCCCAGATTCCAACAGATGGCTTGAGGCCATGAAATCTGAGATAGGATCCATATATGAGAACAAAGTGTGGACTTTGGTGGACTGCTCGATGATCGGAAAGCCATTGAGAATAAATGGATCTTCAAGAAGAAGACTGACGCTGATAGTAATGTCACTATCTACAAAGCTCGACTTGTCCCAAAATGTTTTCGACAAAGTTCAAGGAGTTGACTATGACAAGACTTTCTCACCCGTAGCGATGCTTAAATCTGTCCGAATCATGTTAGCAATTGCCATATTTTATGAAATCTAGCAAATGGATATCAAAACTGCATTCCTTAAATGGATATCCCTAAGAAGAGTTGTATATGATGCAACCAGAAGGTTTTGTCGACCCTAATGGTGCTAACAAGGTGTGCAAGCTCCAGCGATCCATCTATGGACTGGTGCAAGCATCTCGGAGTTGGAATATACACTTTGATGAGTTGATCGAAGCATATAGTTTTGTAAATACTTGTGGTGAAGCCTGTATTTACAAGCAAGTGAATGGGAGCACCGCAGCGTTTCTGATAAGTATATGTGAATGACATATTGTTGATCGAAAATGATGTAGAATTTTTTGGAAAGCATAAAGGAGAGTTTGAAAGGAGTTTTTAAAAGAAAGACCTCGGTGAAGCTGCTTACATATTGAGAATCAAGATCTATAGAGATAGATCAAGACCCTTGATAAGTTTTTTCAATGAGTACATAGCTTGACAAGATTTTGAAAGAGTTCAAAATGGATTTGTCAAAGAAGGAGTTCTTGCCTGTATTACAAGGTGTAAAGTTGATTAAGACTCAAAACACGACCACGGCAGAAGATAGAAAGAGAATGAAAGCCATTCGCTATGCCTCAATAATAGGTTCTGTAAAGTATGCCATGCTATGTACCAAACTAGCTGTGTGCCTTGCTATGATTTTGGCAAGGAGGTACTATAATGATCCAGGATTGAATCACTGGATAGCGGTCAAAGATATCCTTAGTTACCTAAGAGGACTAAGGAAATATTTCTCGGTTATGGAGGTGATAAAGAGTTCATCGTAAAGAGTTACGTTGATGCAAGATTTTACACCAATCCGGATGACTCTGAGTCTCAATCTAGATACATATTAAAAGTGGGACCAATTAGCTATAGTAGCTCCATGTAGATCATTGTAGACATAGAAAATTTGCAAAATACATACGGATCTGAATGTGGCAGACCCGTTGACTAAACTTCTCTCACAAGAAAAACATGATCACACCTTAGTACTCTTTGGGTGTTAATCACATGGCGATCTGAACTAGATTATTGACTCTAGTAAACCCTTTGGGTGTTGGTCACATGGCGATGTGAACTATGGGTGTTAATCACATGGTGATGTGAACTATTGGTGTTAAATCACATGGCGATGTGAACTAGATTATTGACTCTAGTGCAAGTGGGAGATTGAAGGAAATATGCCCTAGAGGCAATAATAAAGTTGTTATTTTATATTTCCTTATATCATGATAAATGTTTATTATTCACGCTAGACCGGAAACTTGATACATGTGTGGATACATAGACAAAACACCGTGTCCCTAGTAAGCCTCTACTGGACTAGCTCGTTAATCAAAGATGGTTAAGTTTCCTAACCATAGACATGTGTTGTCATTTGATGAACGGGGTCACATCATTAGGAGAATGATGTGATGGACAAGACCCATCTATTAGCTTAGCATGATGATCGTTCAGTTTTATTGCTACTGCTTTCTTCATGTCAAATATATATTCCTCCGACTATGAGATTATGCAACTCCTGAACACCATAGGAATGCCTTATGTGCTATCAAACGTCACAACGTAACTGGGTGATTATAAAGATGCTCTACCGGTATCTCTGAAGGTGTTTGTTGGGTTGGCATAGATCAAGATTAGGATTTGTCACTCCGAGTATCGGAGAGGTATCTCTGGGCCCTCTCGGTAATGCACATCATATGAAGCCTTGCAAGCAATGTGATTAATGAGTTAGTTGCGAGATGATGCACTACAGAACGAGAAAAGAGACTTGCCGGTAACGAGATTGAACTAGGTATGAAGATACCGACGATCGAATCTCGGGCAAGTAACATACCGATGACAAAAGGAATAACATATGTTGACATTGCGGTTCGACCGATAAAGATCTTCGTAGAATACGGGGAACCAATATGAGCATCCAGGTTCCGCTATTGGTTATTGACCGGAGAGGTGTCTCGGTCATGTCTACATAGTTCTCGAACCCGTAGGGACCGCACGCTTAACGTTCGATGATGATATGTATTATATGAGTTATGTGTTTTGGTGACCGAAGGTTGTTCAGAATCTCGGATTAGATCACGGACATGATGAGGAGTCTCTAAATGGTCGATAGGTAAAGACTGATATATTGGACGATAGTATTCAGACACCGGAATGGTTTTGAAAAGGTTTGGATATTTTTTGGAGTACCGGGAGGTTACCGGACCCCCCCCCCCCCGAGGGAATTGTTGGGCCTAGATGGGCCATAGGGGAGAGGGGAATCAGCCCACAAGGGGTGGCCGCACCCCATCCCATGGGTAGTCTGAATTGGACTAGGGGAGGCGGCGCCCCCCCTTTCCTTCGCCTCTTCCCTCTCCCTTCCCCTTTTCCCCCTCCATGAGAAGGAAAAAATAGGGGGGGGGGCGAATCCTACTAGGACTGGGAGTCCTAGTAGGACTCTCCCCTCCTTGGTGTGCCCCTTGTGTCCGGCCTCCTCCCCTCCTCCTTTATATACGGGGGCAGGGGGCACCCCAAAGCACATCAATTGTTTAGCCGTGTGCGGTGGCCCCCTCCACCATTTACTCCTCCGGTCATATTGTCGTAGTGCTTAGGTGAAGCCCTGCGCGGATCACTTCGCCAACATCGTCACCACGATGTCGGGCTGACAGAAATCATCGACTCCTTTGTGCCTTGATAAGTCTTCAACGTATCTATAATTTATGAAGCATTCATGCTATTTTATTATCTGTTTTGAATGATTACGGGCTTTATTATACACTTTTACATTACTTTTGGGACTAACCTACTAACCGGAGGCCCAACCCATATTGCTGTTTTATAGCCTATTTCAGTATTTCGAAGAAAAGGAATATCAAATGGAATGAAACCTTCGGGAGCGTGATTTTTGGAACGAACATGATCCGGGAGACTTGGAGTACAAGCCAGGGAAGCTTCGAGGAGGCCAGGAGATAGGAGGGCGTGCCCACCCCCTGGGTGTGTTGGAAATATGCCCTAGAGGCAATAATAAAAGGATTATTATTATATTTCCTTGTTCATGATAATTGTCTTTATTCATGCTATAACTGTATTATCCGGAAATCGTAATACACGTGTGAATACATAGACCATAACATGTCCCTAGTAAGCCTCTAGTTGACTAGCTCATTGATCAACAGATAGTCATGGTTTCCTGACTATGGACATTGGATGTCGTTGATAACGGGATCACATCATTAGGAGAATGATGTGATGGACAAGACCCAATCCTAAGCATAACACAAGATCGTGTAGTTCGTTTGCTAGAGCTTTTCCAATGTCAAGTATCTTTTCCTTAGACCATGAGATCGTGTAACTCCCGGATACCGTAGGAGTGCTTTGGGTGTACCAAACGTCACAACGTAACTGGGTGACTATAAAGGTGCACTACAGGTACCTCTGAAAGTGTCTGTTGGGTTGACATGGATCGAGACTGGGATTTGTCACTCCGTATGACGGAGAGGTATCTCTGGGCCCACTCGGTAATGCATCATCATAATGAACTCAAAGTGACCAAGTGTTTGGTCACGGGATCATGCATTACGGTACGAGTAAAGTGACTTGCCGGTAACGAGACTGAACGAGGTATTGGGATACCGACGATCGAGTCTCGGGCAAGTAACGTACCGATTGACAAAGGGAATTGTATACGGGATTGTTTAATCCTCGACATCGTGGTTCATCCGATGAGATCATCGAGGAGCATGTGGGAGCCAACATGGGTATCCAGATCCCGCTGTTGGTTATTGCCCGAGAGTCGTCTCGGTCATGTCTACATGTCTCCCGAACCCGTAGGGTCTACACACTTAAGGTTCGGTGACGCTAGGGTTGTATGAATATGAGTATGCAGCATACCGAATGTTGTTGGAGTCCCAGGATGAGATCCCGGACGTCACGAGGAGTTCCGGAATGGTCCGGAGGTAAAGAATTATATATAGGAAGTGATATTTCGGCCATCGGGAAAGTTTCGGGGTCACCTGGTATTGTACCGGGGCCACCGGAAGGGTCTCGGGGGTCCACCGGGTGGGGCCACCCATCCCGGAGGGCCCCAAGGGCTGAAGTGGGGAGGGGAGCCAGCCCATAGTGGGCTGGTGCGCCCCCCTAGGCCCACCCCCTGCGCCTAGGGTTGAAACCCTAGGGTGGGGGGGGCTCCCCACTTGCCTTGGGGGGTACTCCACCCCCCTGGCCGCCGCCCCCTTGGGAGATTGGATCTCCCAGGGCCGGCGCCCCCCCTCTAGGGTCCTATATAAAGGAGGGCAAGGGGGAGGGCAGCCGCACCCTGTGCATTGGCGCCTCCCTTCCCCTGCTACACCTCGTCCTCCTCCCACAGCAGCTTGGCGAAGCCCTGCCGGAGTTCTGCTGCATCCACCACCACGCCGTCGTGCTGCTGGATCATCATCAACCTCTCCTTTCCCCTTGCTGGATCAAGAAGGAGGAGACGTCTCCCGTCCCGTACGTGTGTTGAACGCAGAGGTGCTGTCCGTTCGGCACTTGGTCATCGGTGATCTGAATCACGGCGAGTACGACTCCATCATCACCCTTCCCTTGAATGCTTCTGCACGCGATCTACAAGTGGTATGTAGATGCAATCTCTCCCCTTGACTCGTTGCTTAGATGAACTCATAGATGGATCTTGGTGAAACCGTAGGAAAATTTTTAATTTTCTGCAACGTTCCCCAACAGTGGCATCATGAGCTAGGTCTATGCGTAGTTCTCTATTGCATGAGTAGAACACAATTTTGTTGTGGGCGTGGATCTTGTCAACTTGCTTGCCACTACTAGTCTTTTCTTGCTTCAGCGGTATTGTGGGATGAAGCGGCCCGGACCAACCTTACACGTACGCTTACGTGAGACCGGTTCCACCGATAGACATGCACTAGTTACATAAGGTGGCTGGCGGGTGTCTGTCTCTCCCACTTTAGTTGGAGCGGATTCGATGAAAAGGGTCCTTATGAAGGTTAAATAGAAGTTGACAAAATCACGTTGTGTTTATTCGTAGGTAAGAAAACGTTCTTGCTAGAACCCAATTGCAGCCACGTAAAAGATGCAACAACAATTAGAGGACGTCTAACTAGTTTTTGCAGCAATTGTCATGTGATGTGATATGGCCAGAAGTTGTGATGAATGATGAATGATATATTGTGATGTATGAGATCATGTTCTTGTAATAGGAATCACGACTTGCATGTCGATGAGTATGACAACCGGCAGGAGCCATAGGAGTTGTCTTTATTTTTGTATGACCTGCGTGTCATTGAAGAACGCCATGTAAATTACTTTACTTTATTGCTAAACGCGTTAGCCATAGAAGTAGAAGTAGTCGTTGGCGTGACAACTTCATGAAGACACGATGATGGAGATCATGATGATGGAGATCATGGTGTCATGCCGGTGACAAGATGATCATGGAGCCCCGAAGATGGAGATCAATGGAGCTATATGATATTGGCCATATCATGTCACTACTATATAATTGCATGTGATGTTTATTATGTTTATGCATCTTGTTTACTTAGAACGACGGTAGTAAATAAGATGATCCCTTACAACAATTTCAAGAAGTGTTCTCCCCTAACTGTGCACCGTTGCTAAAGTTCATCGTTTCGAAGCACCACGTGATGATCGGGTGTGATAGATCCTTACGTTCACATACAACGGGTGTAAGACAGTTTTACACATGCAAAACACTTAGGGTTAACTTGACGAGCCTAGCATGTACAGACATGGCCTCGGAACGCAGAGACCGAAAGGTCGAACACGAGTCGTATGGAAGATACGATCAACATGAAGATGTTCACCGACGATGACTAGTCCGTCTCACGTGATGATCGGACACGGCCTAGTCGACTCGGATCGTGTAACACTTAGATGACTAGAGGGATGTCTAATCTAAGTGGGAGTTCATTGTAATAATTTGATTATATGAACTTAATTATCATGAACTTAGTCTAAAACCTTTGCAAATATGTCTTGTAGATCAAATGGCCAACGCTCATGTCAACATGAACTTCAACGCGTTCCTAGAGAAAACCAAGCTGAAAGATGATGGCAGCAACTATACGGACTGGGTCCGGAACCTGAGGATCATCCTCATAGCTGCCAGGAAACAATATGTCCTAGAAGGACCGCTAGGTGACGCTCCCGTCCCAGAGAACCAAGACGTTATGAACGCTTGGCAGTCTCACGCTGATGATTACTCCCTCATTTAGTGCGGCATGCTTTACATCTTAGAACCGGGGCTCCAAAAGCGTTTTGAGCAACATGGAGCATATGAGATGTTCGAGGAGCTGAAACTAGTTTTCCAAGCTCATGCCCGGGTTGAGAGATATGAAGTCTCCGACAAGTTCTATAGTTGTAAGATGGAGGAATATAGTTCTGTCAGTGAGCACATACTCAAAATGTCTGGGTTGCACAACCGCCTGACCCAGCTGGACATTAACCTCCCTGATGAGGCAGTCATTGACAGAATCCTTCAGTCGCTCCCACCAAGCTACAAGAGCTTTGTGATGAACTACAATATGCAGGGGATGGTGAAGACCATTCCTGAAGTATTTTCAATGCTGAAGTCAGCAGAGGTTGAGATCAAGAAAGAACATCAAGTGTTGATGGTCAATAAGACCACTAAGTTCAAGAAGGGTAAGGGCAAGAAGAACTTCAAGAAGGACGGCAAGGATGTTGCCGCGCCCGGTAAGCCAGTTACCAGGAAGAAGTCAAAGAATGGACCCAAGCCTGAGACTGAGTGCTTTTATTGCAAGGGGAAGGGTCACTGGAAGTGGAACTGCCCAAAATACTTAGCAGATAAGAAGGCCGGCAACACCAAAGGTAGATTTGATATACATGTAATTGATGTGTACCTTACCAGTACTCGTAGTAACTCCTGGGTATTTGATACCGGTGCCGTTGCTCATATTTGTAACTCACAGCAGGAGCTGCGGAATAAACGGAGACTGGCAAAGGACGAGGTGATGATGCGTGTCGGGAATGGTTCCAAGGTCGATGTGATCGCCGTCGGCACGCTACCTCTACATTTACCTACGGGATTAGTTATAAACCTTAATAATTGTTATTTGGTGCCAAGTTTGAGCATGAACATTGTATCTGGATCTCGTTTGATACGAGATGGCTACTCATTTAAATCCGAGAATAATGGTTGTTCTATTTATATGAGAGATATGTTTTATGGTCATGCCCCGATGGTCAATGGTTTATTCTTAATGAATCTCGAGCGTAACATTACACATATTCATAGTGTGAATACCAAAAGATGTAAAGTTGATAACGATAGTCCCACATACTTGTGGCACTGCCGCCTTGGTCACATTGGTGTCAAGCGCATGAAGAAGCTCCATGCTGATGGACTTTTAGAGTCTCTCGATTATGAATCATTTGACACATGCGAACCATGCCTCATGGGCAAAATGACCAAGACTCCGTTCTCCGGAACAATGGAGCGAGCAACCAACTTGTTGGAAATCATACATACCGATGTGTGCGGTCCAATGAGCGTTGAGGCTCGCGGAGGATATCGTTATGTTCTCACTCTCACTGATGACTTGAGTAGATATGGGTATGTCTACTTAATGAAACACAAGTCTGAGACCTTTGAAAAGTTCAAGGAATTTCAGAATGAGGTAGAGAATCAACGTGACCGAAAGATAAAGTTCCTACGATCAGATCATGGAGGAGAATATTTAAGTCACGAATTTGGTACACACTTATGGAAATGTGGAATCGTTTCACAACTCACGCCGCCTGGAACACCTCAGCGTAACGGTGTGTCCGAACGTCGCAATCGCACGCTATTGGATATGGTGCGGTCTATGATGTCTCTTACCGATTTACCGCTATCATTTTGGGGATACGCTCTAGAGACAGCTACATTCACTTTAAATAGGGCACCGTCTAAATCCGTTGAGACGACACCGTATGAATTATGGTTTGGGAGGAAACCTAAGCTGTCGTTTCTAAAAGTTTGGGGATGCGATGCTTATGTCAAGAAACTTCAACCTGAAAAGCTTGAACCCAAGTCGGAAAAATGCGTCTTCATAGGATACCCTAAGGAAACCATTGGGTATACCTTCTACTTAAGATGCGAGGGCAAGATCTTTGTTGCCAAGAACGGATCCTTTCTGGAAAAAGAGTTTCTCTCGAAAGAAGTAAGTGGGAGGAAAGTAGAACTCGATGAAGTACTACCTCTCGAACGGGAAAGTAGTGCAGCTCAGGAAAATGTTCCTGTGATGCCTACACCAACTGAAGAGGAAAATAATGATGATGATCAAGGTACTTCGGATCAAGTTGCTACTGAACTTCGTAGGTCCACAAGGACACGTTCCGCACCAGAGTGGTACGGCAACCCTGTCCTGGAAATCATGTTGTTAGACAACGGTGAACCTTCGAACTATGAAGAAGCCATGGCGGGCCCAGATTCCAACAAATGGCTTGAAGCCATGAAATCCGAGATAGAATCCATGTATGAAAACAAAGTATGGACTTTGACAGACTTGCCCGATGATCGGCGAGCGATAGAAAACAAATGGATCTTTAAGAAGAAGACGGACGCGGATGGTAATGTTACCATCTATAAAGCTCGACTTGTCGCTAAGGGTTATCGACAAGTTCAAGGGGTTGACTACGATGAGACATTCTCTCCCGTAGCGAAGCTGAAGTCCGTCCGAATCATGTTAGCAATTGCCGCATACTATGATTATGAGATATGGCAAATGGACGTCAAAACGGCATTCCTTAACGGACATCTTAAGGAAGAGCTGTATATGATGCAGCCGGAAGGTTTTGTCGACCCTAAGAATGCTAACAAAGTATGCAAGCTCCAGCGATCCATTTATGGGCTGGTGCAAGCATCTCGGAGTTGGAACATTCGCTTTGATGAGATGATCAAAGCGTTTGGGTTTATGCAGACTTATGGAGAAGCCTGCGTTTACAAGAAAGTGAGTGGGAGCTCTGTAGCATTTCTCATATTATATGTAGATGACATACTCTTGATGGGAAATGATATAGAACTTCTGGACAGCATTAAGGCCTACTTGAATAAGTGTTTTTCAATGAAGGACCTTGGAGAAGCTGCTTATATATTAGGCATCAAGATCTATAGAGATAGATCGAGACGCCTCATAGGTCTTTCACAAAGCACATACCTTGATAAGATTTTGAAGAAGTTCAAAATGGATCAGTCCAAGAAGGGGTTCTTGCCTGTATTGCAAGGTGTGAGATTGAGCTCGGCTCAATGCCCGACCACGGCAAAAGATAAAGAAGAGATGAGTGTCATCCCCTATGCTTCAGCCATAGGATCTATTATGTATGCCATGCTGTGTACCAGACCTGATGTAAACCTTGCCGTAAGTTTGGTAGGAAGGTACCAAAGTAATCCCGGCAAGGAACACTGGACAGCGGTCAAGAATATCCTGAAGTACCTGAAAAGGACAAAGGACATGTTTCTCATTTATGGAGGTGACGAAGAGCTCGTCGTAAAGGGTTACGTCGACGCTAGCTTCGACACAGATCTGGATGACTCTAAGTCACAAACCGGATACGTGTATATGTTGAATGGTGGAGCAGTAAGCTGGTGCAGCTGCAAGCAGAGCGTCGTGGCAGGATCTACATGTGAAGCGGAGTACATGGCAGCCTCGGAGGCAGCGCATGAAGCAATTTGGGTGAAGGAGTTCATCACCGACCTAGGAGTCATACCCAATGCGTCGGGGCCGATCAAACTCTTCTGTGACAACACTGGAGCTATTGCCCTTGCCAAGGAGCCCAGGTTTCACAAGAAGACCAGGCACATCAAGCGTCGTTTCAACTCCATCCGTGAAAATGTTCAAGATGGAGACATAGATATTTGCAAAGTACATACGGATCTGAATGTCGCAGATCCGTTGACTAAACCTCTCTCGCGAGCAAAACATGATCAACACCAGAACTCTATGGGTGTGCGATTCATCACAATGTAACTAGATTATTGACTCTAGTGCAAGTGGGAGACTGTTGGAAATATGCCCTAGAGGCAATAATAAAAGGATTATTATTATATTTCCTTGTTCATGATAATTGTCTTTATTCATGCTATAACTGTATTATCCGGAAATCGTAATACACGTGTGAATACATAGACCATAACATGTCCCTAGTAAGCCTCTAGTTGACTAGCTCGTTGATCAACAGATAGTCATGGTTTCCTGACTATGGACATTGGATGTCGTTGATAACGGGATCACATCATTAGGAGAATGATGTGATGGACAAGACCCAATCCTAAGCATAGCACAAGATCGTGTAGTTCGTTTGCTAGAGCTTTTCCAATGTCAAGTATCTTTTCCTTAGACCATGAGATCGTGTAACTCCCGGATACCGTAGGAGTGCTTTGGGTGTACCAAACGTCACAACGTAACTGGGTGACTATAAAGGTGCACTACAGGTGCCTCTGAAAGTGTTTGTTGGGTTGACATGGATCGAGACTGGGATTTGTCACTCCGTATGACGGAGAGGTATCTCTGGGCCCACTCGGTAATGCATCGTCATAATGAGCTCGAAGTGACCAAGTGTTTGGTCACGGGATCATGCATTACGGTACGAGTAAAGTGACTTGCCGGTAACGAGACTGAACGAGGTATTGGGATACCGACGATCGAGTCTCGGGCAAGTAACGTACCGATTGACAAAGGGAATTGTATACGGGATTGTTTAATCCTCGACATCGTGGTTCATCTGATGAGATCATTGAGGAGCATGTGGGAGCCAACATGGGTATCCAGATCCCGCTGTTGGTTATTGCCCGAGAGTCGTCTCGGTCATGTCTACATGTCTCCCGAACCCGTAGGGTCTACACACTTAAGGTTCGGTGACGCTAGGGTTGTATGAATATGAGTATGCAGCATACCGAATGTTGTTCGGAGTCCCGGATGAGATCCCGGACGTCACGAGGAGTTACGGAATGGTCCGGAGGTAAAGAATTATATATAGGAAGTGATATTTCGGCCATCGGGAAAGTTTCGGGGTCACCCGGTATTGTACCGGGACCACCGGAAGGGTCCCGGGGGTCCACCGGGTGGGGCCACGCATCCCGGAGGGCCCCAAGGGCTGAAGTGGGGAGGGGATCCAGCCCATAGTGGGCTGGTGCGCCCCCCTAGGCCCACCCCCTGCGCCTAGGGTTGAAACCCTAGGGTGGGGGGGGGCTCCCCACTTGCCTTGGGGGATACTCCACCCCCCTGGCCGCCGCCCCCTTGGGAGATTGGATCTCCCAGGGCCGCCCCCCCTGGGGGCCTATATAAAGGAGGGCAAGGGGGAGGGCAGCCGCACCCTGTGCATTGGCGCCTCCCTTCCCCTAGTACACCTCATCCTCCTCCCACAGCAGCTTGGTGAAGCCCTGCCGGAGTTCTGCTGCATCCACCACCACGCCGTCGTGCTGCTGGATCATCATCAACCTCTCCTTTCTCCTTGCTGGATCAAGAAGGAGGAGACGTCTCCTGTCCCGTACATGTGTTGAACGCGGAGGTGTTGTCCGTTCGGCACTTGGTCATTGGTGATCTGAATCACGGCGAGTACGACTCCATCATCACCCTTCCCTTGAATGCTTCCGCACGCGATCTACAAGTGGTATGTAGATGCAATCTCTCTCCCTTGACTCGTTGCTTAGATGAAGTCATAGATGGATCTTGGTGAAACCATAGGAAAAAATTTAATTTTCTGCAACGTTCCCCAACAGGGTGCGCCCCCTGTCTTGTGGGCCCCTTGAGGCTCCCCCGACCGACTTCTTTCGCCTATATATTTCCTTATACCCTAGAACCATCGAATACGAAGATAGATCAGGAGTTCCGCCGCGGCAAGCCGCTGTAGCCACCAAAAACCTCTCGGGAGCCCGTTCCGGCACCCTACCGGAGGGGGAACCCATCACCGGTGGCCATCTTCATCATCCCGACGCTCTCCATGACGAGGAGGGAGTAGTTCACCCTCGGGGCTGAGGGTATGTACCAGTAGCTATGTGTTTGATCTCTCTCTCTCTCTCCTGTTCTCTCTATGGCACGATCTTGATGTATCGCGAGCTTTGCTATTATAGTTAGATCTTATGATGTTTCTCCCCCTCTACTTTCTTGTGATGAATTGAGTTTTCCTCTTGAAGTTATCTTATCGGATTGAGTCTTTAAGGATTTGAGAACACTTGATGTATGTCTTGCCGTGCTTATCTGTGGTGACAATGGGATATCACGTGATCCACTTGATGTATGTTTTGGTGATCAACTTGCGGGTTCCGCCCATGAACCTATGCATAGGGGTTGGCACATGTTTTCATCTTGACTCTCCGGTAGAAACTTTGGGGCACTCTTTGAAATACTTTGTGTTGGTCGAATAGATGAATCTGAGATTGTGTGATGCATATCGTATAATCATGCCCACGGATACTTGAGGTGACAATGGAGTATCTAGGTGACATTAGGGTTTTGGTTGATTTGTGTCTTAAGGTGTTATTCTAGTATGAACTCTATGATAGATTGAATGGAAAGAATAGCTTCATGTTATTTTACTACGGACTCTTGAATAGATAGAACAGAAAGAATAACTTTGAGGTGGTTTCGTACCCTACCATAATCTCTTCGTTTGTTCTCCGCTATTAGTGGCTTTGGAGTGACTCTTTGTTGCATGTTGAGGGATAGTTATATGATCCAATTATGTTATTATTGTTGAGAGAACTTGCACTAGTGAAAGTATGAACCCTATGCCTTGTTTCCTAGCATTGCAATACCGTTTACGCTCACTTTTATCATTAGTTACCTTGCTGTTTTTATATTTTCAGATTACAAAAACCTTTATCTACCATCCATATTGCACTTGTATCACCATCTCTTCGCCGAACTAGTGCACCTATACAATTTACCATTGTATTGGGTGTGTTGGGGACACAAGAGACTCTTTGTTATTTGGTTGCAGGGTTGTTTGAGAGAGACCATCTTCATCCTACGCCTCCCACGGATTGATAAACCTTAGGTCATCCACTTGAGGGAAATTTGCTACTGTCCTACAAACCTGTGCACTTGCAGGCCCAACAACATCTACAATAAGAAGGTTGTGTAGTAGACATCAAGCTATTTTCTAGTGCCGTTGCCGGGGAGGCTAGGTAAGCGGCACTCACACCCCGTCAATCAAGCTCTTTTCTACCGCCGTTGCCTGGGAGGTGAGTGCTTGAAGGTATATCTTTAGATCTTGCAATCGAATCTTTTTGTTTCTTGTGTTATCACCATTTTAGTCTATAAAATAAAACTACAAAAAATGGAATTGAGTTTGTCTCATACGCTTCATCTTTTTAATATCTTTCGTGAGTATGGTGGAAAGGAAATTTGTGCTCAAGTGCTAGAAGAAGAAGTCTATAAAATGTTTGATACTAAATCTTTTAATGATGAGCATGATTGCAATGTTGTTAGTATGAATTCCTTGAATATCCATGATGCTAATGATATGCAAAGCCACAAGCTTGGGGAAGCTATGTTTGATGAAGATGATATTTTTTGTCCCCCAAGTTTTGATGAGCAAATTTATTATGATGAAAGCATGCCTCCTATTTATGATGATTATATTGATGAAAGTGGGTTTGGAAGAGTGTCAACTTTAGGAAGTAGTGATCCCACTATTTTGGAGGATGTTGAATCTTATTGTGATGAACATGAAAGTGGATTTGAAAGAGTGTCAACTTTATTTAGTGATGATTCCACTATTTCGGAAGAGGTTCCAATTGATTATGAGAACAAAGTTGCTATCTATGATGATTATTGTGATGACTTGTCATCATGATTTTAGTTTTCAATTGGATTATGCCTCACATGATAATTATTTTGTTGAGTTTGCTCCCACTACTATTCATGAGAAGAAATTTGCTTATGTGGAGAGTAGTAAATTTTCTATGCTAGTAGGTCATGAAAAGAATGCTTTAGGTGCTCGTTATATTGTTGAATTCATTCATGATGCTATTGAAAATTATTATGAGGGAGGAATATATGCTTGTAGGAATTGCAATACTATCAAGTTTCCTCTCTATGTGCTTAAAATCTTGAAGCTATGCTTGTGTTACCTTCCTATGCTAGTTGATTATTGTTCCCATAAGTTGTTTGCTCACAAAATCCCTATGCATAGGAAGTGGGTTAGACTTAAATGTGCTAGTCATATGCTTCATGATGCTCCTGTTATGTTTCACTCTTTATCTTTTATGTGAGCATCATTGTCATCATCATGCCTAGCTAGAAAGGCATTAAAGAAAAGCGCTTGTTGGGAGACAACCCAATATTTATCCTTACTGTTTTTGTGTGTTCACATGATTATGATACTGTAGTAATCATGTTTTATAGCTTTTGTTTCAATAAAGTGCCAAGTAAGACCTTTAGGATAGCTTACGGTGATAGTTGTGTTGATCCTGCTGAAAATCAGAAACTTTTGCACCCAGTAAGTTAGTTTTTTTAATTCACAGAAACGTGATTCTGATATGATATTTTCTGATCTGGATTGGCACACAAATTTCTTAGGACTTCCTAATTTTTTAGGAGTTTTGGAGCTCCAGAAGTATACATTTGATACAGATTACTACAGACTGTTTTGTTTTTGACAGATTCTGTTTTCTATGTGTTGTTTGCTTATTTTGATGAATCTATGAGTAGTATCGGAGGGTATGAACCATAGATAAGTTTGAATACAGTAGATATTACACCAATATGAATTTGGAATGAGTTCATTACAGTAACTAAGTAGTGGTTTTATTTTCTTATACTAATGGAGCTTACGAGTTTTCTGTTAAGTTTTGTGTTGTGAAGTTTTCAAGTTTTGGGTAAAGATTCGACGGACTATGGAATAAAGAGTGGCAAGAGACTAAGCTTGGGGAAGCCCAAGGCACCCCAAGGTAATATTCAAGGACGACCAAGAGCCTAAGCTTGGGGATGCCCCGGAAGGCATCCCCTCTTTCGTCTTCGTTCATCGGTAACTTTACTTGGAGCTATATTTTTATTCACCACATGATATGTGTTTTGCTTGGAGCATCATTTTATTTTGTTAGTATTAGCTTTCTGTTATTTATAATAATGTTTTGCATCTTTATTTTCAATAAAAATGTCAAGGATAGCCTTTACCATGCTTATTTTGCTAGTATAAATGTTGCTGTTTGAAAACAGAACGTTTACCGCTGTTGCAAAAATTCCCTAGAAAAGTCAGAGAATGATATAATGTTGAAACTTTTTGCATATTGAGATCTGATAAATCTTCTAAAGCTTAGTATTTTTCTTATAATTTTTGGAGCTTTGTAAGTATGATGAATCTTGCATTCTTTACAGACCATACTATTTTGGCAGATTGCTGTTATGTTTGCATTGTTTGCATATGTTTGCTTGTTTAATGATTCTATTTGAGGATAGGAGTGTTAAAGTATGCAGAGGCATTTAGTATGCAATTTTGAATAATAATTTTAGTGATTTGTTACAGTAGAAAATGATACGATTTTGCATTGGTTTCTATTAACCTATCTCACGAGTTCTTGTTGAGTTTGGTGTGGATGAAGCTTTTGATAAAAAGAGAAACCATGATATGAGAGGAATTAAGGAGACACAAAAGTTCAAGCTTGGGGATTACCAAGGCACCCCAAGATAAAATTTCAAGAAGTCTCAAGCATCTAAGCTTGGGGAAGCCCCGGTAGGCATCCCACCTTTCTTCTTCAACCACTATCGGTTACTATCGGTTGAGCCTAAGTTTTTGCTTCTTCACATGAGTTGTGCTATCCTTGCAATGTCATTTTATTTTGTTTTGTTTGTTGTTTGAATAAAATACCAAGATCTGGAGTTCTTAAATGAGAGAGAGTCTTCACATAGTTACATAATTATTTAGCTACTCATTGATCTTCACTCATATCTTTTTGGAGTAGTTTGTCATTTACTCGTGTGCTTCACTTATATCCTATGAGTAAATGGTTGAATGAGTTGAATGTCATAAATCTGAAATTATATATGTTTCATTTGCTTATCCCATGGGGAGTAATGACTTCACATCTAAGAAGTAGAGGTTGTAAATTTATTGAAGTTTAGCAAGCATTGTATTGGTCATTTGAACAACTCATGAAAGAATATTGAAGGAAGAGAGATTTCACATATAAATAGACTATCTTAGACATCTTTTATAATTGTGAGCACTCATTAAGTATGACATGCTAAAGAGTTGATGTTGGGCAAGGAAGACAATGTAATGGGTTATGTTTTCTCACATCTCAGTTAAAGTATATTGTCATGGATCATTCAAACATGTTGAGCTTGCCTTTCCCCCTCATGCTAGCCAAATTCCTTGCACCAAGTAGAGATACTACTTGTGTTTCCAAATATCCTTAAACCCATTTTTGCCATGAGAGTCCACCATACCTTCCTATGGATTGAGTAAGATCCTTCAAGTAAGTTGTCATCGGTGCAAGCAATAAAAATTGTTCTCTAAATATGTATGATCTATTAGTGTGAATAAAATAAGCTTTATACGATCTTGTTATGGAAGCAATAAAAGCGACGGACTGCATAAAAAAGGTCCATATACAAGTGGCAATATAAAGTGACGTTCTTTTGCATTAAGATTTTGTGCATCCAACCATAAACGCGCATGACAACCTCTGCTTCCCTCTGCGAAGGGCCTATCTTTTACTTTATGTCTTTTACTTTATGCAAGAGTCAAGGTGATCTTCACCTTTCCCTTTTTTCATTTTATCCTTTGGCAAGCACCTCGTGTTGGGAAGATCCTGATATATATATCCAATTGGATGTAAGTCAGCATGAACTATTATTGTTGACATCACCCAAAGGTGAATACGTTGGGAGGCAACACTATAAGCCCCTATCTTTCTCAGTGTCCGATTAAAACTCCATAACCATTAGTATTGCGTGAGTGTTAGCAATTGTAGAAGACTATATGATAGTTGAGTATGTGGAGTTTGCTAAATCAAAGATCTGACATAGACCCTTCTTGAAAATAAGATGAATTGTAATTGTCTGATGACTAATAATGAAGTTTGCTAGTTTTTAAGAAAGTTTATGGTCTATGCTTTAACATGTGAATTGCTTGTTACTTGACCTTGAGAAGTTTTATGAGATGGACTACTGTTATGACATATAATCATGCTAGGAAAGGTGATTGAAATTATCATTGATCAAACTTGTGCACCTGCTAGCATTCACACTTCATAAATTCTTTCTTTTATCATTTACCTACTCGAGGACGAGTAGGAATTAAGCTTGGTGATGTTGATACTTCTCCAACGTATCTATAATTTATGAAGCATTCATGCTATTTTATTATCTGTTCTGAATGATTACGATCTTTATAATACACTTTTACATTACTTTTGGGACTAACCTACTAACCGGAGGCCCAGCCCATATTGTTGTTTTATTGCTTATTTCAGTATTTCGAAGAAAAGGGATATCAAATGGAGTCCAAATGGAACGAAACCTTTGGGAACGTGATTTTTTGAACGAACATGATCCGGGAGACTTGAAGTACAAGCCAGGGAAGCTTCGAGGAGGCCAGGAGATAGGAGGGCGCACCCACCTCCCCGGGCACGACCCCTTGTCTCGTGGGCCCCTCGAGGCTCCCCCGACCGACTTCTTTCGCCTATATATTCCCTTATACCCTAAAACCATCGAATACGAAGATAGATCGGGAGTTCCGCCGCCGCAAGCCTCTGTAGCCACCGAAAATTGAAGGAAATATGCCCTGGAGGCAATAAAAAAGTTATTATTTATTTCCTTATTTCATGATAAATGTTTATTATTCTGCTAGAGTTTTATTAACCGGAAACATAATACATGTGTGAATACATAGACAAACATAGTGTCACTAGTATGCCTCTACTTGACTACCTCGTTGATCAAAGATGGTTGTGTTTCCTAGCCATAGACATGAGTTGTCATTTGATTAACGGGATCACATCATTAGGAGAATGATGTGATTGACTTGACCCATTTCGTTAGCTTAGCACTTGATCGTTTAGTATGTTGCTATTGCTTTCTTCATGACTTATACATGTTCCTATGACTATGAGATTATGCAACTCCCATTTACCGGAGGAACACTTTGTGTTCTACCAAACGTCACAACATAACTGGATGATTATAAAGGAGCTCTACAGGTGTCTCCGAAGGTACATGTTGAGTTGGCGTATTTCAAGATTAGGATTTGTCACTCCGATTGTTGGAGAGGTATCTCTGGGCCCTCTCGGTAATGCACATCACTATAAGCCTTGCAATGAATGTGACTAATGAGTTAGTTGCGGGATGACGCATTACATAACGAGTAAAGAGACTTGCTGGTAACGAGATTGAACTAGGTATTGAGATACCGACGATCGAATCTCGGGCAAGTAACATACCGATGACAAAGGGAACAACGTATGTTGTTATGCGGTTTGACCGATAAAGATCTTCGTAGAATATGTGGGAGCCAATATGAGCATCCAGGTTCTGCTATTGGTTATTGACCGGAGACATGTCTCGGTCATGTCTACATAGTTCTCGAACCCGTAGGGTCCGCACGCTTAAAGTTCGATGACGGTTATATTATGAGTTTATGTGTTTTGATGTACCTAAGGAGTTCGGAGTCCTGGATGAGATCGGGGACATGACGAGGAGTCTCGAAATGGTTGAGACGTAAAGATCGATATATTGGACGACTATATTCGGACATCGGAAGGGTTCCGAGTGATTCAGGTATTTTTCAGAGTACCGGAGAGTTACAGGAATTCGTATTGGGCCTTAATGGGCCATACGGGAAAGGAGAGAAAGGCCTCAAAAGGTGGCCGCACCCCTCCCCATAGTCTGGTCCGAATTGTTTCTCAAAAAAAAGTCTGGTCCGAATTGGACTAGGGAGGGGGGGCGCCCCCTTCCTTCCTTCTCTTTTTCCCTTCCTTTTTTCCTATTCCATGTGGGAGGAGGAATCCTACTAGGACTAGGGAGTCCTAGTAGGACTCCACACTTCTGACGCGCCCTAGGGGCTGGCCGGCCTCCCCTCCTCCATCCTTTATATACGGGGGCAGGGGGGCACCTCTAGACACAACAACAAATGATTGATCTCTTAGTCGTGTGCGGTGCCCCCTCCACCATAATCTTCCTCGATAATATTGCAGCGGTGCTTAGGCGAAGCCCTGCGTCGGTAGAACATCATCATTGTCACCACGCCATCGTACTGACGGAACTCTCTCTCGACACTCGGCTGGATCGGAGTTCGAGGGACGTCATCGAGTTGAACATGTGCTGAACTCGGAGGTGCCGTGCCTTCGGTACTTGATCGGTCGGATCATGAAGACGTACGACTACATCAACCGCGTTGTGCTAAATGTTTCCGCTTTCGGTCTACGAGGGTACGTGGACACACTCTCCCCTCTCGTTGCTATGCATCACCATGATCTTGCGTGTGCGTAGGAATTTTTTTGAAATTACTATGTTCCCCAACAGTGGCATCCGAGCCTGGTTTTATGCGTAGATGTTATATGCACGAGTAGAACACAAGTGAGTTGTGGGCGATACAAGTCATACTGCTTACCAGCATGTCACACTTCGGTTCGGCGGTATTGTTGGATGAAGCGGCCCGGACCGACATTACGCGTACGCTTACGCGAGACTGGTTCTACCGACGTGATTTGCACACAGGTGGCTGGCGGGTGTCAGTTTCTCCAACTTTAGTTGAACCGAGTGTGGCTACGCCCGGTCCTTGAGAAGGTTAAAACAACACTAACTTGATGAAATATCATTGTGTTTTTGATGCGTAGGTAAGAACGGTTCTTGCTCAGCCCGTAGCAGCCACGTAAAACTTGCAACAACAAAGTAGAGGACGTCTAACTTGTTTAGGGCATGTTATGATGTGATATGGTCAAGACGTGATGAGATATAAGTTGTTGTATAAGATGATCATGTTTTGTTAAAGTTATCGGCAACTGGCAGAAGCCTTATGGTTGTCTCTTTATTGCATAAGATGCAAGCACCAAATAATTGCTTTACTTTATCGCTATGCATAGCAATAGTTGCAAGAGCAATAGTTGGCGAGACAACTATGTGACGACACATTGATATAGATCAAGATGATGGAGATCATGGTGTCATGCCGGTGACGATGGAGATCATGACGATGCTTTGAAGTTGGAGATCAAAGGCACAAGATGATGATGGTCATATCATGTCACATATTTTTTGCATATGATGTTTATCTTTTATACATCTTATTTTGCTTAGTTCGGTGGTAGCTTTATAAGATGATCTCTCACTAAATTTCAAGGTATAAGTGTTCTCCCTGAGTATGCACCATTGCGAAAGTTCTTCGTGCTGAGACACCACGTGATGATCGGGTGTGATAGGCTCTACGTTCAAATACAACAGGTGCAAAACAGATGCATACGCGGAATACTCAGGTTAAACTTAACGAGCCTAGCATATACAGATATGGCCTCGGAACACTGAGACTCAAAGGTCGAGCGTGAATCATATAGTAGATATGATTAACATAATGATGTTCACCATTGAAAACTACTCCATCTCACGTGATGATCGGACATGGTTTAGTTGATTTGGATCACGTGATCACTTAGATGATTAGAGGGATGTCTATCTAAGTGGGAGTTCTTAAGTAATATGATTAATTGAACTTTAATTTATCATGAACTTAGTCCTGATAGTATTTTGCAAATTATGTTGTAGAGCAATAGCTCGCGTTGTTGCTTCCCTATGTTTATTTTTGATATGTTCCTAGAGAAAAACAATGTTGAAATATATTAGTAGCAATGATGCAGATTAGATCCGTAATCTGAGGTTTATCCTCATTGCTACACAGAAGAATTATGTCCTTAATGCACCGCTAGGTGACAGACCTATTGCAGGAGCAGATGCAGACGTTATGAACGTTTGGCTAGCTCAATATGATCACTACTTGATAGTTTTGTGCACCATGCTTAACGGCTTAGAATTGGGACTTCAAAGACCTTTTGAACATCATGGACCATATGAGATGTTCCATAAGTTGAAGTTAATATTTCAAGCAAATACCGAAGTTGAGAGATATGAAGTCTCCAACAAGTTCTATAGCTAAAAGATGGAGGAGAATAGCTCAAGCAGTGAGCATGTGCTCAGATTGTCTGGGTACTACAATCGCTTGAATCAAGTGGGAGTTAATCTTACAGATAAGATAGTGATTGACAGAGTTCTCTAGTCACCATCACCAAGTTGCTAGAACTTCGTAATGAACTATAGTATGCAAGGGATAACGAAAACGATTCCCTAGCTCTTCGTGATGTTGAAATCGACGAAGGTAGAAATCAAGAAAGAGCATCAAGTGTTGATGATTGACAAGACCACTAGTTTCAAGAAAAGGGCGAAGGGAAAGAAAGGGAACTTCAAGTATAATGACAAGCAAGTTGTCACTCCCACGAAGAAGCCCAAAGCTGGACCAAAGCCTGAAACTGAGTGCTTACACTGCAAAGGAAATGATCACTGGAAATGGGAATGCCCTGAATATTTGGTGGATAAGAAGGATGGCAAAGTAAACAAGGGTATATTTGCTATACAGGTTATTGATGTGTGCCTTACTAGTGTTTATAGTAACCCCTTGGTATTTGATACTTGTTCGGTTGCTAAGATTAGTAACTCGAAACAGGAGTTACAGAATAAACAGAGACTAGTTGACGGTGAAGTGACGATGTGTGTTGGAAGTGGTTCCAAGATTGATATGATCATCATCGCACACTCCCTATATTTTCGACATTAGTGTTAAATCTAAATAAATGTTATTTGGCATTTGCGGTGAGCATGAATATGATTTGATCATGTTTATTGCAATACAGTTATTCATTTAAAGCCAGAGAATAATTGTTGTTCTGTTTACATGAATAAAACCTTCGATGGTCATACACCCAATGAAAATAGTTTGTTGGATCTCAATCGTAGTGATACACATATACATAATATTGATGCCAAAAGATGCAGAGTTGATAATGATAGTGCAACTTATTTGTGGCACTGCCGTTTGGGTCATATCGGTGTAAAGCGCATGAAGAAACTCCATAAAGATGGACTTTTGGAATCACTTGGTTATGAATCATTTGATGCTTGTGAATCGTGCCTTTTGGGCAAGATGACTAAAACTCCGTTCTCCGGAACAATGGAACGAACCACTGACTTGTTGGAAATAATACATACTGATGTATGCAGACCAATGAGTATTAAGGCTCGTGGCGGGTATCGTTATTTTCTGACCTTCACAGATGATTTGATCAGATATGGGTATATCTACTTGATGAAACATAAGTCTGAAATAGTTGAAAGGTTCAAAGAATTTCAGAGTGAAGTGGAAAATCATCGTAACAAGAAAATAAAGTTTCTATGATCTGATCATGGAGATGAATATTTGAGTTACGAGTTTGGCCTTCAGTTAAAATAATGTGGAATAGTTTCACAAACTCATGCCACCTGGAACACCACAGCGTAACGGTGTGTCTGAACGTCATAACCGCACTTTATTTGATATGGTGCGATCAACGATGTCTCTTACCGATTTACCAATATCGTTTTGGGGTTATGCATTAGAGATAGCTGCATTCACGTTAAAATAGGGCACCATCAAAATCCGTTGAGACGACGCCTTATGAACTGTGGTTTGGCAAGAAACCAAAGTTGTTGTTTCTTAAAGTTTGAAGTTGCGATGCTTATGTGAAAAAGTTTCAACCTGATAAGCTCGAACCCAAATCGGATAAGTGCGTCTTCATAGAATACCCAAAGAAAACTGTTGGGTACACCTTCTATCACAGCTCCGAAGACAAAATATTCGTTGCTAAGATGGATCCTTTCTAGAGAAGGAGTTTCTCTCGAAAGAAGTGAGTGGGAGAAAAGTAGAAACTTGATTAGGTAATAGTACCTTCTCCCGAATTTGAAACTAGTTCATCACTGAAATCAGTTCCAGTGATGCCTATACCAATTAGTGAGGAAGCTAATGATGATGATCATGAAACTTCAAATCAAGTTACTACAGAACCTCGTAGGTCTTTCAGAGCACGGTCCGCACTAGAGTGGTACGGTAATCCTATTTTGAAAGTCATGTTACTAGACCATGATAAACCTTTGAACTATGAGGAAGCGATGATGAGCCCAGATTCCACGAAATGGCTTGAGGCCATGAAATCTGAGACGGGATCCATGTATGAGAACAAAGTGTGGACTTTGGTGGAGTTGCCCGATGATCGGCAAACCATATTGTATAAATGGATCTTCAAGAGGAAGACAGACGCTGATTAGTAGTGTTACTATCTACAAAGATAGACTTGTCGAAAAAGGTTTTTGACAAAGTTCAAGGTGTTGACTACGATGAGATTTTCTCACTCGTAGCGATGCTTAAGTCTGTCTGAATCATGTTAGCAATTGCCACATTTTATAAAATCTGGCAAATGGATGTCAAAACTGCATTCCTTAATGGATTTATTAAAGAAGAGTTGTATATGATGCAACCAAAAGGTTTTGTCAATCCTAAAGGTACTAACAAAGTGTGCAAGCTCGAGCGATCCATTTATGGACTGGTGCAAGCATCTCGGAGTTGGAATATACGCTTTGATGAGTTGATCAAAGCATATGGTTTTATACAGACTTTTGGAGAAGCCTGTATTTACAAGAAAGTGAGTGGGAGCACTACAACATTTCTGATAAGTATATGTGAATAACATATTGTTGATCGGAAATAATGTAGAATTTTTCTGGAAAGCATAAAAGGATACTTGAATAAGAGTTTTTCAAAGAAAGACCTTGGTGAAGCTGCTTACACATTGAGCATCAAAGATCTATAGAGATAAATCAAGACGCTTGATAAGATTTTTCGATGAGTACATACCTTGATAAGATTTTGAAGTAGTTCAAAATGGAATAGTCAAAGGAGTTCTTGCCTGTGTTCCAAGGTGTGAAGTTGAGTAAGACTCAAAACCCGACCATGGCAGAAAAAAGAAAGAGAATGAAAAGTCATTCCCTATGCCTCAGTCATAGGTTCTATAAAGTATGCTATGCTGTGTACCAGACCTATTGTATACCTTGCTCCGAGTTTGGCAAGGGAGTACAATTTTGATCTAAGAGTAGATCACTGGACAGCGGTCAAGAATATCCTTAGTGAGGACTAAGGAAATATTGCTCAATAATGGAAGTGATAAAAGAGCTCGTCGTAAAAAGTTACAACGTTGCAAGCTTTTACACCAACCCAGATGACTCTAAGTCTCAATCTGGATACATATTGAAAGCAATTAGCTAGAGTAGCTCCGTGCAGAGCATTGTAGACATACAATATTTGCAAAATACATACGGCTCTGCATGTGACAGACCCGTTGACTAAACTTCTCTCACGAGCAAAACATGATCATACCTTAGTACTCTTTGGTTGTTAATCACATAACGATGTGAACTAGATTATTGACTCTAGTAACCATTTGGGTGTTGATCACATGACGATGTGAACTATGGGTATTAATCACACACAGATGTGAATATTGGTGTTAAATCACATGACGATGTGAACTAGATTATTGACTCTAGTGCAAGTGAGAGACTGAAGGAAATATGCCCTAGAGGCAATAATAAAGTTATTATTTATTTCCTTATCTCTACTACTTAAAAAACGAGCAACGTTCCCATTTCGCTCGCTCCCTTCATCTAACCTCCACATCCCCTCCCCCACGTAATGACTCCCTCCCTCCACGTTATTTTCCTTAGTACACATAATTAAAAGAGCCTTTATTAACATTAACTTGCCTCCCTAATCCCCTCCTTAATCTGTGTTCTTTCCATGATTGGTACAAGGAAACCGCCGCCTCCGTGCATGCTGCCCCGTGCTTGCCCTCGTCTCACCGTCCGTCATCTGCGACCGCACCGCGCTACCCACCTACAACAACACCGCATCGACGCCCTGCCGTCCGCCGGGGGCGACTGCATCGCGCCTCTCCGCCTACAACAACGCCACGCTCGGCATCGCCACGTCCTCCCATCCGTCGCCGGTGGCTGCACCTCGCCTCATTGACTACGACAACGCCACGCCCGGCAGGCCTATGCCTTGCCGCGGGAACGGCATGACAGATAAGCTCCACCTGCACCAGGTATGTGTGTCGCCCAACTGTCTCCCACAGCCATGTCGGCGAGCTTCTCCATAGTCGCGCCTCCCCTGCTCATACATCGCCCCGACCAGCACGTCCAGCCGCCTTTCCCTATCTAGCACGCGCTGCCCACTGCCGCCGGCTGCTCATGTCCAACCTGTGCTTGGGCTCAAGCACATATGCCCACGTATATCTCCATAGATCACGTGTGCCTAATTGCATCATGTTATTCTTATTTCTTGCAGTTTTATATTGTCGGATCTCGCATCACGAATAATTCTTCAGAAATTCATCGATCAACCTTTTGTTAATTTTGGTAATCTGCTACCAACAAGTGTTTTCATGTTGAGTGCATAGTGCCCCTGGGTTAAGGTATCCATGAACCTGTGCAACTTACTACTGATCTACGTGAATAAAAAAGATACAATATTTTGCCAAATGCAGTGGCTTGCAATTTCATTGATAAACCTGCACCACTTGTTGGACTTATTGGTCTCACGATCCATATACTCTATCCGTCCCATTTAACAAGCTGCCTAAATGTATGAATGGATGCACGGACGTAGTACAATGAAAGCTGCCATTTCAAACTCCTAATAGTAGATTCTGTAGGCAGTGTTGCTGGTGTTTTGGTTCTATATAAGCCTAGAACCTCAAACGGCCATAAGTTTTGTGCTAATACTGAAGATATTGTTGCACATGCTAATACTGAAGATATTGTGTGTACTGAGTTTTACCATAGCTCCTCGCCTGTGTTTTGTTACTGAAAAAAATATTTGTACGCTTGAACTGTTGTTGCATGAGCCAGAAGTTGATTATGAGCTGAAATCTACCATTTGTGGTGAGACTTGAGAGATGCTTATATGTTCCTAATTCACAGTAGTATCCTTCGGAAGTATTTGTTTGTTTGTTTTCTCGCATGTACAGAATTGCCTGCATGCTCTTTTTGCCAGAAAATGTGCTTCAGAATTACGTGTTTGCCCGGCTATGCAAAATTAGGCAGTGAACTATTTTATGTCCGGCATAGATGATTTACTTGCACATGAGTTAAACAGTTAGGGGCATCTCGAACTATGCAGAACATAGTTGCACAAGAGTGTTAGCGTAAAATCCTATGAATAATCCACCTTGTCCATACAACAGTTTATATTATAGCTGTTAGTGCGAAGATATTGTGATGAATTTTCTGAAACATACAAGAACTATTTTATTAATTTTCTTATTTATTTTCTTTGCAGATGGAGTCTCCTAAACGTTCCAGTGAACGCACTCCCTTTAAAGACCTGTCCAACTCCGTCAACGCAAGTAATATTGATTGGATTACGTGTAAATGTACCATCTGATGCACATCAACTAGCTAAATTGTGTGCTTTTTAGGTGTTGTCGACATTAGTAATGGAGGGCAACCTACAGATATGAAAGAACGCAAGAGGCAACGTGCTAGGGAGCGATATGCACAAATGGATAAATAGAAAAAAGATGAATTACTACGGCAGCGCCGTGAAGTCTATCAACAAAAAAGAGCTCGACCATTAGTTAGTTCTGAAGAGGCGAACGTGGGGGCAAGTCCATCTGTGCTCTCCCAAGTGCAGATAACAACCATTGGTCAAGGTGTACTTCACCATCGAGTGTCGGCTTATTATTCGCAGTTATATCATTTGCTGGTTCTCTACTTTAGCTAATACATCTGATAATTTGTTTAACAAGGGGACATTGCATTGAACAAGGAAAATGTGGTGCCTAATGAAGATAGTGAGTGGTTAAATAGAAATGACACATACCAAAGAGGATCAATTGATTTGCCATCCCAGGGGCAAGAAAACCTCATGACTGGTATGGAGGCCACTAATTAGTGGTTAAAATGGAAGCAACTTTGTTAATAATTCATTCTGTACTGTACTAAATATGTGCTTTTTTCATTTCTAGATATTATTGCCATCAACAATTGCAGTAATGATGGGCCCACATCATCGATGATTCAACCGCAACCCATAGATTCCAAAGAGCGGAAGAGGCTATGGGATAGGGAACGATATACATTGATGGATAGCAAGAAAAAAGGTGAACTTCTAAAAAGACAGCGTGAAGCAAGGAAATCATCGTCAGGTAAAGGTTGCCTAACACGACAAATATGTCAGTAATATCATTTAACACAGATTGATCATCATAATTCCATGTCAACCACAACTCTTACTTTAGGTTATCATGTGATTTCATTAGAGAATGTGTCAGTAATATCATTTAACACAGATTGATCATCATATTTCCATGTCAACCACAACTCTTACTTTAGCGTTGTCATGTGATTTCATTAGAGAAACTTGAATCAATACGTGCGAAGGATAGGACACGTTATGCCAATATGACTCCCAATCAAAAGCACACAAAGATGGCATTGCGTGCATCAGCGCGCAACACTCTAAGCAAGAATTCCATACCCATGGAGAACCCATTGTATATCCCTAAGATTGTTCATGATGGCTCCATACCCACATGTGATTGGTCTATTCCTGAAGTCAGTGGAACCCCTGTTTATATTCAGTCTACTTCGGAGCAGATGTCAGATGGGGAGACCCATGATATGGATGTGAGTGAAATATCACGGAGAAAACATATAACACATGGAGAACGACACGCATTGATGTGTCGTCGAAACGAAGCAATCTATGAAAGTACTAAGAAGAATGAGACTCCATCGATGGATGAAACCTCGTCGATGAATTTGGAAGGCGTAAATGGTTCAGAACACCAAACCCAATCGATCATTGTTAATAATGGTAATGTTCTTCCTTTGTTATTATAATTCTCTAGTGGAATTCATTGATAGTTGTAATGACCATAACTTTATGTTGTATATTAATAGAAAACACATCTCCAACGCGCGAGACTGCCCAAAAACACCCAACACACTCACAAGGCAATGATTATGGTAAGTTTTTTTAGAATTTTAAAACAAAAAACATTGCACAACCTATTTGAGGCATGGGGCTCATATATAACTATACAATAGGTGGTGAAGAGGGCGTCATCTTGGAGGAAGAATCAGAAGACGAGGAAGGCTACATGTTCGCTGGGATTGGTACTTTAGACATGTTCCACGTTGTAGCGTGCACATCATGTGCATGATTTTAGTACTCATATGTTCACTATCATTTCAGAGGATGACACCGATGACGATGTTGAAATGGACGAGTCTGACAGCGAGTCTGCCTCAGTTGCAAGCATTCTAGATCCCTATGACATGGTGTATAGCAAGATCCCAACAGACACACACAAGCTGAAGCCAGTGGAAGACTGCAAGCACTGCTATGCAAAGAAGTTTGAGCGTGAGACCATGGGGTTTTGCTGCCGTAAGGGAAGATCAAACTAGCCAACCCGGATACGCCTCCTGAGCTCATGAAGCTATGGACGAGTGATGACCCTGCTGCTAGGCATTTTCGTGACAACATCAGTTTTTTCAATAGCCATTTCTCATTCACCTCACTATATTGTCATCTTGATAGTGATACCACTAACACATTAAAGCATCCTATCTACACATTCCGTGCCCATGGCCAAATGTACCACAACATAGGTCATTTGGCAAACAAGATGGTTTCGATCGTAGTCATCTGGAGCTCTACTTCTATGATGATGATCCCAGTTTAGAGCATAGGTATCGCAATTGTCGCAAAGAGCAGTGCCAGAAAGACAAAGAAGTAATCACACAACTGGTCGACATACTTCGTGGCAACCCATACTCTGAACACCTCCGTAGTATGGGGCATGTTGATGATGTGGATGACTATCACATAACACTTAACCTTGACCAAAGGATGGATCAGAGAAGATATAATGCGCCGACCACTTCAGAAGTAGCAGCTGTGTGGGTGGAGGGCAGTGAACGTCGAAGACAGTTCGGTAATAGTGTCATCCTGCCTAGGAAGAATAGAGATATATATGGAATCAAGTCCTATCATGGATGCTATGATGCGTTACCGTACCCTCTATTCTTCCCTAGAGGCGAACTTGGGTGGCATACTGATATCCCAAAGGAAGGTGTGTCCTATGAAATTGTGATGGCAGCTCATGCAACCCGTCTAGCTCGTGGTCATAGTGATGAGTCCTCTGATCCTGGTGATAAAGATGATGAGGACGAGGATGATAATGCAGGTTAGTGTTGCGCTTAGTTATTACATGCGCAGTCCATAGTTCGCACTATACTCTCCAGTTTACAACACCATATTTTTTCAATTTTCTATGCAGGTTCCGGAGGGAGACTATGTGTCTCTGTGCGTGACTACTACTGCTACAAATTTCAGATGCGTCCCGGGATATTCAACCCAGTACTCTATGGTAAGAGTCTTTTCCAACAGTTTGTGGTAGACACATACATCAAGATAGAGAACTCCCGGTTGGACTATATATGGGGCCATCAAGATACGATAAAGGCGGACCTATACCAGGGCTTGGTGGACAACTTACATGTTGGTGAGGGTAGGGCAGATGCTATTGGAAAAGTGTTATCTACATCTTTTATCGGTGGTCCACGGGACAAGAGGCGTCACTACATGGATGCCATGGCCTTAGTTCGAAAGTATGGCAAGCCGGACGTCTTCCTCACAATGACATGCAACCCAAACTGGGATGAGATTAAGCAGGAACTCTACCCCGGTCAAACACCTCAGGATCGTCCAGATCTCGTTGTTCGTGTTTTTAGGGCAAAGTTGGAGGAACTCAAGAATAAGTTGCTTCAAAAGGACCTCCTGGGCAAGGTGAGGGCTTATGTTTATGTGGCGGAATTCCAGAAGGGGGTCTGCCTCATGCCCACTTCCTTCTCATCATGGAGGGGCGGTACTGTCACGCCCAATATGCGACCCTATCCAAAAGGAACTCGAAGGTCCCACCACGGATAGACCCGCATATTGGAACGCTTTTGCAAGGTGGATATCATTACATCAACATTACATAATAGATGGGGATACATACAGAAGGCATACAATGCCACACGAATACAACAACACATCATACATAAGATCAACATCCGGCTACGGATGAAACACAAACAGAAACTCAAACGACATCCACCCTGCTAGCCCAGGCTGCCGATCTGGAACCTATCCCCTGATCGAAGAAGAAGTAGAAGAAGAACTCCAAACAAGCAATATCGCGCTTGCATCAAGATCATCGCATAACCTGTACCTGCAACTATTGTTGTAGTAATCTGTGAGCCACGAGGACTCAGCAATCCCATTACCATGGGTATCAAGACTAGCAAAGCTTAATGGAAAAGGAAGGGGTAAAGTGGTGAGGTTGCAGCAGCAGCTAAGCAAGTATGGTGGCTAACATACGCAAATGAGAGCGAGAAGAGAAACAAGCGGAACGGTCGTCAACTAATAATGATCAAGAAGTGATCCTGAGCTCCTACTTACGTCAATCATAACACAGAAACCGTGTTCACTTCCCGGACTCCGCCGAGAAGAGACCATCACGGCTACACACGCGGTTGATGCGTTTTAATTCGGATCAGGTGTCAAGTTATCTACAACCGGACATTAATAAATTCCCATCTACCACATAACCGCGGGCACGGCTCTCGAAAGTTTATACCCTGCAGGGGTGTCCCAACTTAGCCCATGATAAGCTCTCGCGATCAACGAAGGATATTCCTTCTCCCAGGAAGACCCAATCAGTCTCGGAATCCCAGTTTACAAGACATTTCGACAATGGTAAAACAAGACCAGCAAAGTCGCCCGATGCGCCGACATCCCGATAGGAACTGCACATATCTCGTTCTCAGGGCAACACCGGATAAGTCAAGCTACGAGTAAAACCAGACTTTTTTACTATTCCATGTGGGAGGAGGAATCCTACTAGGACTAGGGAGTCCTAGTAGGACTCCACACTTCTGACGCGCCCTAGGGGCTGGCCGGCCTCCCCTCCTCCATCCTTTATATACGGGGGCAGGGGGGCACCTCTAGACACAACAACAAATGATTGATCTCTTAGCCGTGTGCGGTGCCCCCTCCACCATAGTCCTCCTCGATAATATTGCAGCGGTGCTTAGGCGAAGCCCTGCGTCGGTAGAACATCATCATTGTCACCACGCCATCGTACTGACGGAACTCTCTCTCGACACTCGGCTGGATCGGAGTTCGAGGGACGTCATCGAGTTGAACGTGTGCTGAACTCGGAGGTGCCGTGCGTTCGGTACTTGATCGGTCGGATCATGAAGACGTACGACTACATGAACCGCGTTGTGCTAAATGTTTCCGCTTTCGGTCTACGAGGGTACGTGGACACACTCTCCCCTCTCGTTGCTATGCATCACCATGATCTTGTGTGTGCGTAGGAATTTTTTTGAAATTACTACGTTTCCCAACAGTGGCATCCGAGCCTGGTTTTATGCGTAGATGTTATATGCACGAGTAGAACACAAGTGAGTTGTGGGCGATACAAGTCATACTGCTTACCAGCATGTCACACTTCGGTTCGGCGGTATTGTTGGATGAAGCGGCCCGGACCGACATTACGTGTACACTTACGCGAGACTGGTTCTACCGACGTGATTTGCACACAGGTGGCTGGCGGGTGTCAGTTTCTCCAACTTTAGTTGAACCGAGTGTGGCTACACCCGGTCCTTGAGAAGGTTAAAACAACACTAACTTGATGAAATATCGTTGTGGTTTTGATGCGTAGGTAAGAACGGTTCTTGCTCAGCCCGTAGCAGCCACGTAAAACTTGCAACAACAAAGTAGAGGACGTCTAACTTGTTTAGGGCATGTTATGATGTGATATGGTCAAGACGTGATGAGATATAAGTTGTTGTATAAGATGATCATGTTTTGTTAAAGTTATCGGCAACTGGCAGAAGCCTTATGGTTGTCTCTTTATTGCATAAGATGCAAGCGCCAAATAATTGCTTTACTTTATCGCTATGCGATAGCAATAGTTGCAAGAGCAATAGTTGGAGAGGCAACTATGTGACGACACATTGATATAGATCAAGATGATGGAGATCATGGTGTCATGCCGGTGACGATGGAGATCATGACAATGCTTTGAAGTTGGAGATCAAAGGCACAAGATGATGATGGTCATATCATGTCACATATTTTTTGCATATGATGTTTATCTTTTATACATCTTATTTTGCTTAGTTCGATGGTAGCTTTATAAGATGATCTCTCACTAAATTTCAAGGTATAAGTGTTCTCCCTGAGTATGCACCGTTGCGAAAGTTCTTCGTGCTGAGACACCACGTGATGATCGGGTGTGATAGGCTCTACGTTCAAATACAACGGGTGCAAAACAGATGCATACGCGGAATACTCAGGTTAAACTTAACGAGCCTAGCATATACAGATATGGCCTCGGAACACTGAGACTCAAAGGTCGAGCGTGAATCATATAGTAGATATGATTAACATAATGATGTTCACCACTGAAAACTACTCCATCTCACGATGATCGGACATGGTTTAGTTGATTTGGATCACGTGATCACTTAGATGATTAGAGGGATGTCTATCTAAGTGGGAGTTCTTAAGTAATATGATTAATTGAACTTTAATTTATCATGAACTTAGTCCTGATAGTATTTTGCAAATTATGTTGTAGAGCAATAGCTCGCGTTGTTGCTTCCCTATGTTTATTTTTGATATGTTCCTAGAGAAAAACTATGTTGAAATATATTAGTAGCAATGATGCGGATTAGATCCGTAATCTGAGGTTTATCCTCATTGCTACACAGAAGAATTATGTCCTTAATGCACCGCTAGGTGACAGACCTATTGCAGGAGCAGATGCAGACGTTATGAACGTTTGGCTAGCTCAATATGATGACTACTTGATAGTTTTGTGCACCATGCTTAACGGCTTAGAATCGGGACTTCAAAGACCTTTTGAACATCATGGACCATATGAGATGTTCCAGAAGTTGAAGTTAATATTTCAAGCAAATACCGAAGTTGAGAGATATGAAGTCTCCAACAAGTTCTATAGCTAAAAGATGGAGGAGAATAGCTCAAGCAGTGAGCATGTGCTCAGATTGTCTGGGTACTACAATCGCTTGAATCAAGTGGGAGTTAATCTTACAGATAAGATAGTGATTGACAGAGTTCTCTAGTCACCATCACCAAGTTGCTAGAACTTCGTGATGAACTATAGTATGCAAGGGATAACGATAACGATTCCCTAGCTCTTCGTGATGTTGAAATCGACGAAGGTAGAAATCAAGAAAGAGCATCAAGTGTTGATGATTGACAAGACCACTAGTTTCAAGAAAAGGGCGAAGGGAAAGAAAGGGAACTTCAAGTAGAATGACAAGCAAGTTGTCACTCCCACGAAGAAGCCCAAAGCTGGACCAAAGCCTGAAACTGAGTGCTTACACTGCAAAGGAAATGATCACTGGAAATGGGAATGCCCTGAATATTTGGTGGATAAGAAGGATGGCAAAGTAAACAAGGGTATATTTGCTATACAGGTTATTGATGTGTGCCTTACTAGTGTTTATAGTAACCCCTTGGTATTTGATACTTGTTCGGTTGCTAAGATTAGTAACTCGAAACAGGAGTTACAGAATAAACAGAGACTAGTTGACGGTGAAGTGACGATGTGTGTTGGAAGTGGTTCCAAGATTGATATGATCATCATCGCACACTCCCTATATTTTCGACATTAGTGTTAAATCTAAATAAATGTTATTTGGCATTTGCGGTGAGCATGAATATGATTTGATCATGTTTATTGCAATACAGTTATTCATTTAAAGCCAGAGAATAATTGTTGTTCTGTTTACATGAATAAAACCTTCGATGGTCATACACCCAATGAAAATAGTTTGTTGGATCTCGATCGTAGTGATACACATATACATAATATTGATGCCAAAAGATGCAGAGTTGATAATGATAGTGCAACTTATTTGTGGCACTGCCGTTTGGGTCATATCGGTGTAAAGCGCATGAAGAAACTCCATAAAGATGGACTTTTGGAATCACTTGGTTATGAATCATTTGATGCTTGTGAATCGTGCCTTTTGGGCAAGATGACTAAAACTCCGTTCTCCGGAACAATGGAACGAACCACTGACTTGTTGGAAATAATACATACTGATGTATGCAGACCAATGAGTATTAAGGCTCGTGGCGGGTATCGTTATTTTCTGACCTTCACAGATGATTTGAGCAGATATGGGTATATCTACTTGATGAAACATAAGTCTGAAATAGTTGAAAGGTTCAAAGAATTTCAGAGTGAAGTGGAAAATCATCGTAACAAGAAAATAAAGTTTCTATGATCTGATCATGGAGATGAATATTTGAGTTACGAGTTTGGCCTTCAGTTAAAATAATGTGGAATAGTTTCACAAACTCATGCCACCTGGAACACCACAGCGTAACGGTGTGTCTGAACGTCATAACCGCACTTTATTTGATATGGTGCGATCAATGATGTCTCTTACCGATTTACCAATATCGTTTTGGGGTTATGCATTAGAGATAGCTGCATTCACATTAAAATAGGGCACCATCAAAATCCGTTGAGACGACGCCTTATGAACTGTAGTTTGGCAAGAAACCAAAGTTGTTGTTTCTTAAAGTTTGAAGTTGCGATGCTTATGTGAAAAAGTTTCAACCTGATAAGCTCGAACCCAAATCGGATAAGTGCGTCTTCATAGAATACCCAAAGAAAACTGTTGGGTACACCTTCTATCACAGCTCCGAAGACAAAATATTCGTTGCTAAGATGGATCCTTTCTAGAGAAGGAGTTTCTCTCGAAAGAAGTGAGTGGGAGAAAAGTAGAAACTTGATTAGGTAATAGTACCTTCTCCCGAATTTGAAACTAGTTCATCACTGAAATCAGTTCCAGTGATGCCTATACCAATTAGTGAGGAAGCTAATGATGATGATCATGAAACTTCAAATCAAGTTACTACATAACCTCGTAGGTCTTTCAGAGCACGGTCCGCACTAGAGTGGTACGGTAATCCTATTTTGGAAGTCATGTTACTAGACCATGATAAACCTTTGAACTATGAGGAAGCGATGATGAGCCCAGATTCCACGAAATGGCTTGAGGCCATGAAATCTGAGACGGGATCCATGTATGAGAACAAAGTGTGGACTTTGGTGGAGTTGCCTGATGATCGGCAAACCATATTGTATAAATGGATCTTCAAGAGGAAGACAGACGCTGATAAGTAGTGTTACTATCTACAAAGATAGACTTGTCGAAAAAGGTTTTTGACAAAGTTCAAGGTGTTGACTACGATGAGATTTTCTCACTCGTAGCGATGCTTAAGTCTGTCTGAATCATGTTAGCAATTGCCACATTTTATAAAATCTGGCAAATGGATGTCAAAACTGCATTCCTTAATGGATTTATTAAAGAAGAGTTGTATATGATGCAACCAAAAGGTTTTGTCAATCCTAAAGGTACTAACAAAGTGTGCAAGCTCGAGCGATCCATTTATGGACTGGTGCAAGCATCTCGGAGTTGGAATATACGCTTTGATGAGTTGATCAAAGCATATGGTTTTATACAGACTTTTGGAGAAGCCTGTATTTACAAGAAAGTGAGTGGGAGCACTACAACATTTCTGATAAGTATATGTGAATAACATATTGTTGATCGGAAATAATGTAGAATTTTTCTGGAAAGCATAAAAGGATACTTGAATAAGAGTTTTTCAAAGAAAGACCTTGGTGAAGCTGCTTACACATTGAGCATCAAAGATCTATAGAGATAAATCAAGACGCTTGATAAGATTTTTCGATGAGTACATACCTTGATAAGATTTTGAAGTAGTTCAAAATGGAATAGTCAAAGGAGTTCTTGCCTGTGTTCCAAGGTGTGAAGTTGAGTAAGACTCAAAACCCGACCATGGCAGAAAAAAGAAAGAGAATGAAAAGTCATTCCCTATGCCTCAGTCATAGGTTCTATAAAGTATGCTATGCTGTGTACCAGACCTATTGTATACCTTGCTCCGAGTTTGGCAAGGGAGTACAATTTTGATCTAAGAGTAGATCACTGGACAGCGGTCAAGAATATCCTTAGTGAGGACTAAGGAAATATTGCTCAATAATGGAAGTGATAAAAGAGCTCGTCGTCAAAAGTTACAACGTTGCAAGCTTTTACACCAACCCAGATGACTCTAAGTCTCAATCTGGATACATATTGAAAGCAATTAGCTAGAGTAGCTCCGTGCAGAGCATTGTAGACATACAATATTTGCAAAATACATACGGCTCTGCATGTGACAGACCCATTGACTAAACTTCTCTCACGAGCAAAACATGATCATACCTTAGTACTCTTTGGTTGTTAATCACATAACGATGTGAACTAGATTATTGACTCTAGTAACCATTTGGGTGTTGATCACATGACGATGTGAACTATGGGTATTAATCACACACAGATGTGAATATTGGTGTTAAATCACATGATGATGTGAACTAGATTATTGACTCTAGTGCAAGTGAGAGACTGAAGGAAATATGCCCTAGAGGCAATAATAAAGTTATTATTTATTTCCTTATCTCTACTACTTAAAAAATGAGCAACGTTCCCATTTCGCTCGCTCCCTTCATCTAACCTCCACATCCCCTCCCCCACGTAATGACTCCCTCCCTCCACGTTATTTTCCTTAGTACACATAATTAAAAGAGCCTTTATTAACATTAACTTGCCTCCCTAATCCCCTCCTTAATCTGTGTTCTTTCCATGATTGGTACAAGGAAACCGCCGCCTCCGTGCATGCTGCCCCGTGCTTGCCCTCGTCTCACCGTCCGTCATCTGCGACCGCACCGCGCTACCCACCTACAACAACACCGCATCGACGCCCTGCCATCCGCCGGGGGCGACTGCATCGCGCCTCTCCGCCTACAACAACGCCACGCTCGGCATCGCCACGTCCTCCCGTCCGTCGCCGGTGGCTGCACCTCGCCTCATTGACTACGACAACGCCACGCCCGGCAGGCCTACGCCTTGCCGCGGGAACGGCATGACAGATAAGCTCCACCTGCACCAGGTATGTGTGTCGCCCAACTGTCTCCCACAGCCATGTCGGCGAGCTTCTCCATAGTCGCGCCTCCCCTGCTCATACATCGCCCCGACCAGCACGTCCAGCCGCCTTTCCCTATCTAGCACGCGCTGCCCACTGCCGCCGGCTGCTCATGTCCAACCTGTGCTTGGGCTCAAGCACATATGCCCACGTATATCTCCATAGATCACGTGTGCCTAATTGCATCATGTTATTCTTATTTCTTGCAGTTTTATATTGTCGGATCTCGCATCACGAATAATTCTTCAGAAATTCATCGATCAACCTTTTGTTAATTTTGGTAATCTGCTACCAACAAGTGTTTTCATGTTGAGTGCATAGTGCCCCTGGGTTAAGGTATCCATGAACCTGTGCAACTTACTACTGATCTACGTGAATAAAAAAGATACAATATTTTGCCAAATGCAGTGGCTTGCAATTTCATTGATAAACCTGCACCACTTGTTGGACTTATTGGTCTCACGATCCATATACTCTATCCGTCCCATTTAACAAGCTGCCTAAATGTATGAATGGATGCGCGGACGTAGTACAATGAAAGCTGCCATTTCAAACTCCTAATAGTAGATTCTGTAGGCAGTGTTGCTGGTGTTTTGGTTCTATATAAGCCTAGAACCTCAAACGGCCATAAGTTTTGTGCTAATACTGAAGATATTGTTGCACATGCTAATACTGAAGATATTGTGTGTACTGAGTTTTACCATAGCTCCTCGCCTGTGTTTTGTTACTGAAAAAAATCTCTGTACGCTTGAACTGTTGTTGCATGAGCTAGAAGTTGATTATGAGCTGAAATCTACCATTTGTGGTGAGACTTGAGAGATGCTTATATGTTCCTAATTCACAGTAGTATCCTTCGGAAGTATTTGTTTGTTTGTTTTCTCGCATGTACAGAATTGCCTGCATGCTCTTTTTGCCAGAAAATGTGCTTCAGAATTACGTGTTTGCCCGGCTATGCAAAATTAGGCAGTGAACTATTTTATGTCCGGCATAGATGATTTACTTGCACATGAGTTAAACAGTTAAGGGCATCTCGAACTATGCAGAACATAGTTGCACAAGAGAGTGTTAGCGTAAAATCCTATGAATAATCCACCTTGTCCATACAGCAGTTTATATTATAGCTGTTAGTGCGAAGATATTGTGATGAATTTTCTGAAACGTACAAGAACTATTTTATTAATTTTCTTATTTATTTTCTTTGCAGATGGAGTCTCCTAAACGTTCCAGTGAACGCACTCCCTTTAAAGACCTGTCCAACTCCGTCAACGCAAGTAATATTGATTGGTTTACATGTAAATGTACCATCTGATGCACATCAACTAGCTAAATTGTGTGCTTTTTAGGTGTTGTTGACATTAGTAATGGAGGGCAACCTACAGATATGAAAGAACGCAAGAGGCAACATGCTAGGGAGCGATATGCACAAATGGATAAACAGAAAAAAGATGAATTACTACGGCAGCGTCGTGAAGTCTATCAACAAAAAAGAGCTCGACCATTAGTTAGTTCTGAAGAGGCGAACGTGGGGGCAAGTCCATCTGTGCTCTCCCAAGTGCAGATAACGACAATTGGTCAAGGTGTGCTTCACCATCGAGTGTCGGCTTATTATTCGCAGTTATATCATTTGCTGGTTCTCTACTTTAGCTAATACATCTGATAATTTGTTTAACAAGGGGACATTGCATTGAACAAGGAAAATGTGGTGCCTAATGAAGATAGTGAGTGGTTAAATAGAAATGACACATACCAAAGAGGATCAATTGATTTGCCATCCCAGGGGCAAGAAAACCTCATGACTGGTATGGAGGCCACTAATTAGTGGTTAAAATGGAAGCAACTTTGTTAATAATTCATTCTGTACTGTACTAAATATGTGCTTTTTTCATTTCTAGATATTATTGCCATCAACAATTGTAGTAATGATGGGCCCACATCATCGATGATTCAACCGCAACCCATAGATTCCAAAGAGCGGAAGAGGCTATGGGATAGGGAACGATATACATTGATGGATAGCAAGAAAAAAGGTGAACTTCTAAAAAGACAGCGTGAAGCAAGGAAATCATCGTCAGGTAAAGGTTGCCTAACACGACAAATATGTCAGTAATATCATTTAACACAGATTGATCATCATAATTCCATGTCAACCACAACTCTTACTTTAGGTTATCATGTGATTTCATTAGAGAATGTGTCAGTAATATCATTTAACACAGATTGATCATCATATTTCCATGTCAACCACAACTCTTACTTTAGCGTTGTCATGTGATTTCATTAGAGAAACTTGAATCAATACGTGCGAAGGATAGGACACGTTATGCCAATATGACTCCCAATCAAAAGCACACAAAGATGGCATTGCGTGCATCAGCGCGCAACACTCTAAGCAAGAATTCCATACCCATGGAGAACCCATTGTATATCCCTAAGATTGTTCATGATGGCTCCATACCCACATGTGATTGGTCTATTCCTGAAGTCAGTGGAACCCCTGTTTATATTCAGTCTACTTCGGAGCAGATGTCAGATGGGGAGACCCATGATATGGATGTGAGTGAAATATCACGGAGAAAACATATAACACATGGAGAACGACACGCATTGATGTGTCGTCGAAACGAAGCAATCTATGAAAGTACTAAGAAGAATGAGACTCCATCGATGGATGAAACCTCGTCGATGAATTTGGAAGGCGTAAATGGTTCAGAACACCAAACCCAATCGATCATTGTTAATAATGGTAATGTTCTTCCTTTGTTATTATAATTCTCTAGTGGAATTCATTGATAGTTGTAATGACCATAACTTTATGTTGTATATTAATAGAAAACACATCTCCAACGCGCGAGACTGCCCAAAAACACCCAACACACTCACAAGGCAATGATTATGGTAAGTTTTTTTAGAATTTTAAAACAAAAAACATTGCACAACCTATTTGAGGCATGGGGCTCATATATAACTATACAATAGGTGGTGAAGAGGGCGTCATCTTGGAGGAAGAATCAGAAGACGAGGAAGGCTACATGTTCGCTGGGATTGGTACTTTAGACATGTTCCACGTTGTAGCGTGCACATCATGTGCATGATTTTAGTACTCATATGTTCACTATCATTTCAGAGGATGACACCGATGACGATGTTGAAATGGACGAGTCTGACAGTGAGTCTGCCTCAGTTGCAAGCATTCCAGATCCCTATGACATGGTGTATAGCAAGATCCCAACAGACACACACAAGCTGAAGCCAGTGGAAGACTGCAAGCACTGCTATGCAAAGAAGTTTGAGCATGAGACCATGGGGTTTTGCTGCCGTAAGGGGAAGATCAAACTAGCCAACCCGGATACGCCTCCTGAGCTCATGAAGCTATGGACGAGTGATGACCCTGCTGCTAGGCATTTTCGTGACAACATCAGTTTTTTCAATAGCCATTTCTCATTCACCTCACTATATTGTCATCTTGATAGTGATACCACTAACACATTAAAGCATCCTATCTACACATTCCGTGCCCATGGCCAAATGTACCACAACATAGGTCATTTGGCAAACAAGATGGTTTCGATCGTAGTCATCTGGAGCTCTACTTCTATGATGATGATCCCAGTTTAGAGCATAGGTATCGCAATTGTCGCAAAGAGCAGTGCCAGAAAGACAAAGAAGTAATCACACAACTGGTCGACATACTTCGTGGCAACCCATACTCTGAACACCTCCGTAGTATGGGGCATGTTGATGATGTGGATGACTATCACATAACACTTAACCTTGACCAAAGGATGGATCAGAGAAGATATAATGCGCCGACCACTTCAGAAGTAGCAGCTGTGTGGGTGGAGGGCAGTGAACGTCGAAGACAGTTCGGTAATAGTGTCATCCTGCCTAGGAAGAATAGAGATATATATGGAATCAAGTCCTATCATGGATGCTATGATGCATTACCGTACCCTCTATTCTTCCCTAGAGGCGAACTTGGGTGGCATACTGATATCCCAAAGGAAGGTGTGTCCTATGAAATTGTGATGGCAGCTCATGCAGCCCGTCTAGCTCGTGGTCATAGTGATGAGTCCTCTGATCCTGGTGATAAAGATGATGAGGACGAGGATGATAATGCAGGTTAGTGTTGCGCTTAGTTATTACATGCGCAGTCCATAGTTCGCACTATACTCTCCAGTTTACAACACCATATTTTTTTCAATTTTCTATGCAGGTTCCGGAGGGAGACTATGTGTCTCTGTGCGGGACTACTACTGCTACAAATTTCAGATGTGTCCCGGGATATTCAACCCAGTACTCTATGGTAAGAGTCTTTTCCAACAGTTTGTGGTAGACACATACATCAAGATAGAGAACTCCCGGTTGGACTATATATGGGGCCATCAAGATACGATAAAGGCGGACCTATACCAGGGCTTGGTGGACAACTTACATGTTGGTGAGGGTAGGGCAAATGCTATTGGAAAAGTGTTATCTACATCTTTTATCGGTGGTCCACGGGACAAGAGGCGTCGCTACATGGATGCCATGGCCTTAGTTCGAAAGTATGGCAAGCCAGACGTCTTCCTCACAATGACATGCAACCCAAACTGGGATGAGATTAAGCAGGAACTCTACCCCGGTCAAACACCTCAGGATCGTCCAGATCTCGTTGTTCGTGTTTTTAGGGCAAAGTTGGAGGAACTCAAGAATAAGTTGCTTCAAAAGGACCTCCTGGGCAAGGTGAGGGCTTATGTTTATGTGGCGGAATTCCAGAAGGGGGTCTGCCTCATGCCCACTTCCTTCTCATCATGGAGGGGCGGTACTGTCACGCCCAATATGCGACCCTATCCAAAAGGAACTCGAAGGTCCCACCACGGATAGACCCGCATATTGGAACGCTTTTGCAAGGTGGATATCATTACATCAACATTACATAATAGATGGGGATACATACAGAAGGCATACAATGCCACACGAATACAACAACACATCATACATAAGATCAACATCCGGCTACGGATGAAACACAAACAGAAACTCAAACGACATCCACCCTGCTAGCCCAGGCTGCCGACCTGGAACCTATCCCCTGACCGAAGAAGAAGCAGAAGAAGAACTCCAAACAAGCAATATCGCGTTCGCATCAAGATCATCGCATAACCTGTACCTGCAACTATTGTTGTAGTAATCTGTGAGCCACGAGGACTCAGCAATCCCATTACCATGGGTATCAAGACTAGCAAAGCTTAATGGAAAAGGAAGGGGTAAAGTGGTGAGGTTGCAGCAGCGGCTAAGCAAGTATGGTGGCTAACATATGCAAATGAGAGCGAGAAGAGAAACAAGCGGAACGGTCGTCAACTAGTAATGATCAAGAAGTGATCCTGAGCTCCTACTTACGTCAATCATAACACAGAAACCGTGTTCACTTCCCGGACTCCGCCGAGAAGAGACCATCACGGCTACACACGCGGTTGATGCGTTTTAATTCGGATCAGGTGTCAAGTTATCTACAACCGGACATTAATAAATTCCCATCTGCCACATAACCGCGGGCACGGCTCTCGAAAGTTTATACCCTGCCGGGGTGTCCCAACTTAGCCCATGATAAGCTCTCGCGATCAACGAAGGATATTCCTTCTCCCAGGAAGACCCAATCAGTCTCGGAATCCCGGTTTACAAGACATTTCGACAATGGTAAAACAAGACCAGCAAAGTTGCCCGATGCGCCGACATCCCGATAGGAACTGCACATATCTCGTTCTCAGGGCAACACCGGATAAGTCAAGCTACGAGTAAAACCAGACTTTGAGTTTCCCCGAGGTGGCCCCGCAGGCTGCTCAGTTCGGACCAACACTTAGACAAGCACTGGCACGGGGGGGCTAAAATAAAGATGACCCTTGGGTTAATTACTCCCAAGGGAAAAGGTAGGTGGTGGTGAGGCAAATGGTAAAACCAAGGTTGGGCCTTGCTGGAGGAGTTTTATTCGAAGCGAACCGTCGAGGGGGTCCCATAAATCACCCGACCGCGTAAGGAACGCAAAATCCGGGAACATAACACCGGTATGACGGAAACTAGGGCGGCAAGAGTGGAACAAAACACCAGGCATAAGGCCGAGCCTTCCACCCTTTACCAAGTATATAGATGCATTAATAATATAAGAGATATTGTGATATCCCAACATAACCCTGTCCACCATGGAGAAATCTTCAACTTCACCTGCAACTAGCAATGCTATAAGAGGGGCTGAGCAAAGCGGTAACATAGCCAAACAACGGTTTGCTAGGAATGGTGTCAAAGGTTAGAGGTTCATGGCAATTTGGGAGGCTTGAAGAGCAAATGATAGGTAGCGCAGCAAAGCGATAGAACGAAGCAACTAGCATAGCAATGATAGTAGTGAGATCCAGGGTAGCGGTCATCTTGCCTGAAATCCCGCAAGGAAGAAGAACGAGTCCATGAAGAAGATGAAGCCACGAAGACGAACCAAGCGTAGACGTACGAATCCTCACGATCGCAACGAAACGGGAACTATCGAGAAGAAGCACACAACATAGTAAACACACCACACATAGACAAGACATAATGCACAACAAGCATGATGCATGACAAAGCTAACATGAAGCTACTCATGGCAAGAGAAGATGCAAACAAGAACAACACATCAAAGCAAGTTTAAATGAGGCCGGGAACAACATATAACAATTCCGGTAAGTCCTCATATGCAAATTTCAAAATAGGTCCAGATCTGAATAAACCTTATGTTCAAGTTGTTAAACAGCAAGTTAAGATGCACCAAGAGGATCTACATGAAATTCTAGTCAAGTTACATATAGAGTTCATTTAGTTCGGAGCTACGGTCTAGAAGATATGAGCAACACAAGTCAAACATGGCATTGATGCAAAATGCATACAAACATCAAGCAAACACCTCAAAACAAGGATGCAACATGATAATATGAAGCTACATGCAAAATCAAGCAAGTTTCATATAGAGCACACTCAAAACGGAGCAACGGTGTAACACATACACTCTATACAAGTCATACCAACAATCTGTCCAAAACAGCAACTAGGCATATTGCAAGCACCAAATCAACATGCTACAGCACCCCAACATAATAACAAAAGGTATGGGCATGAAGTACAGGTAAAGCATGACAAGACATGAACACTGAGCTAACTCCAGAAATCACTAGACCATGCTCCAAAACACATGGTAAGATTGCAAATAATAACAGTTTCAGACTTATCAGGAAATAACATCAGGTTGCAATGTTTAGAGCTATAAAACAACATGTTACAGGAACTTATCATGACAAACAAAGGCATGGAATGATACCACTAACTGCAAAGAACAAGAGTCTCTTACTGACCATGAGCCAAAAAGGCATAGAAAATATGATGGCACCCATGTAAACATGGCAAGTTATATGACAGATTCAAACATGGCAGGAATAACAATAAGTAGGCATGTTGGTGAGCTAGAACCACTCACTACAGAGCAATACATGGCATGGCAAGGTAACCAACAGTAAGAAGACATGTTGATGAAGCTAATCATGGCAAGAACAAGTTCATAGGGTGCATGGATCACTAGCAAACAATCATGGAAACATTGAACTTAATGTTAACGGGCTGACAGCAACATCATTTAGCAAGTTTGGAGCAAGATATGAACAATCTACAGCAAGCTATAAATGCAACCAGGGGCATGAATGGATAGAGCATAACCATATGTTAAAAACATCCTTACTGAAGTATCTCAAAATATGCATGGATCTCTATGTAGCATCAAGTTTACATGGCATCACGAAATAACAGATTCAGCCTAGCAAAACAGTAACAGCAAGTACCCTCCTTAACAAGCTTGATGCACTCAGCACACAACTCACAAAAATACATGGATGGCACCACTGGAAAGATGGCATGGCATAGATCAAAACACATGTATACATCAACCTCATAGGATGCACACATCAAACATGGCAAAAATGACAAATGATCATGTTATAACAGTTTCAGCAGATTAACATCAACATGCACTCTTCCAACAGCATTTCGGGCATCAAGATGAGCTCAAATTAAAATGATGTAATAAAATTAAATGAAGTACACGTCGAGACGAACAATTCGACATATTACACGCACGAAACGGAGCTACGGATGCAGAGATACGATGCGATGAACATGGCATGATTATGCAAAATATACGGGACTTGGTGGAATTTCTGTCACATCCCTAGCTTCTGGTGCTGCCTAGTGTTTGCATCATGTTTAAATTTTTGAAACTTGAACTGAGGAATTTTGGAAGCCTCAAAACCCTAAAAAAAATAAGGGCAAAACCCTAAAATCTCATTCATTGTTCCAAAATGCTCTTCTTAAATGTTTGATAATTTTTGGCAAGGGTTCTGGTCCCAACCAAAATATTGAACATTTTTTAAGGACTTAATCTTGGGACTTTGAATTTAAATCATTAGCTATTTGAATTTGAATTATATTTATATAATTAGAATATAATTTCAAATACCCCTGAAATATTTTATGAGCTTTTGGAAAAGTCCATCTAGCAAATAAAAATATTCAGAGGAGTTTTTGGCATTGTTTGAATTATTTTAAATTCAAAACAGTGGCAAAAGATTAAATAAAAGAAAACAGAACAGAAAATAAAACAGAGCACTCACCTGTAACTTACCTGGCTTTCTAGCCCACCTGGCGGCCCATCTGAGCTGGCCGGCCCAGCCCACCTCCTCCTCTCTGTCGTCTTCCTCCCCCTCGCCCCGAAGCTGCTCGGTGGCGAGCGCCGACGCCGCCCCGGCCACCTCCTGCTTGCCGCTTCGCCCTGGCCTCCTCGGGTGACGCCACGCAGCCCCCTCGCTCCTCTCTCTCACTCTCTCCCGACCCCTTCTCCCTTCTCTGCTCTCCCCCTCTCGCGCCCGAGCGCGCTTGTCGCCGCCGTCCACTGCCACCACGGCCACCGGGCCCCCCTCGCTTCCCCGACTAGCCCACAAGCTCCGCCACTCCGTCCTCAACCCACCTCACCGAGCCACACCCCTCCAGAAGCCCCCGAACGACCTCACCGGGATCGTCTTCTACCTCGGACCCGCCGGCCATCACCGTCAAATTCGTCGGCTCCGGACCGTCCCCGACCTCGCCGAGCGTTTCGTCGTCATCGCCGTGAGCTCCTGCTCCTGCTCCCCCTCTCCGCTCCCTCTCTCGCACGCCGTAGCTGCCGCACCACATCCAACCGCACGCGCCGCCGCCCGCACTCGTCGCCGGTGATGCTCCGGTGACCATTTGGTCCCGGGCATGCGCCCAACGCGCTCCCCGCATCGCGTAGAGCCTCCGTGGCACCTCGCCGCGCTCGTTTGCGCACCGCAGCCCCATCCCCACTTGCACCCGAGCTTCGGCCGCCGCCGAGCTCGTCGCCGGCACCACTCCGGCCACTCCTCGGCCGCGCCACCACCACAGTTAGATGCGGACGAGCGTCCGCATCCCGAAGCTGTGCTCCGCGCGCCAAACCGAGCCCTGTGGGCAAAACCCGAGGCTCGCCACCGCGGCTGGCCTCGCCGGCGTCAAGCCGCCGGTGGGTTTGACCCACTTTGACCACTGCGGGACCCCCCCTGTGTCCATGACAGGTGGGGCCCAGCCCTGTTAGCTAGTTAGGATTAGCACTAATCGAATTAGTTAAACTAATTACCCCCCTGCTGACACTGACAGTGGGCCCCATGGCTATTAATTTGATTAGTTAGAATTAATTAACTCTGTTAGTCACCTGAGTCACTGACGTATGGGTCCCACAGGTCAGGTTTGACCTGGCCGACCCAGTTGACCTGCTGACGTCACACCTATGTCATGCTGACGTAGTAACTTATTTTCTGGAATTATTTTTATATAGGAAATTCCAGAAAATGCCCAAAACTTCTAAAAATCATAGAAATTCAACCGTAACTCCAAATGAAATAATTTATATATGAAAAATGATCAGAAAAATTCAAGGAATCCATATGTACCATTTTCATGTATTTTAGAACAACTTATAGCTGCTGTATAGCACAAATCAATTAAATGGCATTTGAATAATCACATATGGAGTTTGAATTTGAATCTTGTATTCAAACCAACTTCATTTAATCTGTTGCTAGTTGCATTAGCTCAAAACACATTCATATTGCCATGTCATAGCATGCATCATATTGTGCATTGCATTGATCGTGTTTCTTCTGTGTTTGCCGGTGTTGTTCCCCCTCGATAGACGTTGTACCGACGTTGTGATCGTTGACACTGATGAAGACTCAATGTTATCTTCAGAAGTGCCAGGCAAGCAAAACCCCCTTGTTCATTCCGATAAAATCCCACTCTCTCGCTCCTGCTCTCTTTTATTGCATTAGGACAACAACGACATATTTGTTACTTGCTGCGGTAGCTGAACCCCTTTATCCTTTGCATGACCTGTCATTGCCACAGTAAATAGATGAAACCCACTAGCATGAGTAGGAGTTGTTTGAGCCCTGTTGTGCCTACTCATTCATGCTTGTTTGTCATGCCTGCTACTTCTTAGAGTTGTGTCAGGTCTGATTCATCCGGGATGAATCAGAGGTGTGTGAACATGTCCTACGGTGTGTGAGCTAAGCGTGTGAACACGATTTGGTAAAGGTAGCGGTGAGAGGCCATGTAGGAGTACATGGTGGGTTGTCTCATTGAAGCCGTCCTCAGGAACTAAGTTCTGTGTTTGCGATCCATGATTCAGCTACTACCATACATTGGGCCCTGAAATATGACCCCGCTCGACTTCTTATTCACCCTAGTCCTCTGTCCAGGAGTTGCACGTAGTTTCTGGTGTTTGTAGCCTACTGGAGGCCGTGGACAGCGCTGACCGTAGGGGTGGGCTGTGATGCGGTAGGTACGTGGCACGGTGTACCGGATGCCCGTTTGGTGTCTCGGGAACCCTGTTCACATCGTTTGGGGCTGTGAGCGAAACTCCGGCCGGATCTCCTCATGGATGGAACCCGAATAGGCGATAAACCTGGACTAGAGACTTGAGTGTTTAGGTAGGTCGTGGTCTACATCCACGTCGGCTTTCGCTTGAAGTCTGCCGAGCACATGTCGTGTGCAGACGCTAAGTGGTGGAAACATGTATGAAGAAGTACACCCCTGCAGGGTTAACATCATCTATTCGAATAGCCGTGTCCGCGGTAAAGGACTTCTGGGTTGCTTATATCAGTTCATAGACAAGTGAAAGTGGATACTCTAAAATACGCAAGATAAGCGTGAGTGCTATGGATGGCGTTCTCGTAGGGAGACGAGAGCGGTTCCATAGTGGTGTATTGGTTGGTGAATATGTGGACTCGTGTGCGCCACCTCAAAAGAGTTACTTGCAGTCGTAGTTCAGGATAGCCACCGAGTCAAAGCTGGCTTGCTGCAGTTAAACCCCACCATCCCCTTTGTTGATAATGATGCATATGTAGTTCGTTCTGATGTAAGTCTTGCTGGGTACACTTGTACTCACGTTTGCCTATTTTATGTTTTTGCAGAGAGACTTCAGTCTCACTAGTAGTTTCGCTTGGACTTCGACGTTTAGCTTGTTACCTCAGCTACGATCTTGTGCCCTCGGCAGGATCTGGTAGATAGTCAGGCTTCTCAGCTTTTTTTCATTTATAGATGTCTGTACTCAGACATGTTAAGCTTCCGTTTGTGCTTTGACTTGAATGCTCTCAGTGTTGGGTCATGAGACCCGTGTTTGTAATATCTCACTCCTCGGAGCCTATTGATTAAATACTTGAGTCGTAGAGTCATGTTGTGATGCCATGTTGTGTTTGCACATATCGAGCATATTGTGTGTATGTTATTGAAATGCTTGGTATGTGTGGGATCTGACTATCTAGTTGTTTATCTTTAGTAGCCTCTCTTACCGGGAAATGTCTCCTAGTGTTTCCACCGAGCCATGGTAGCTTGCTACTGCTCCGGAACACTTAGGCTGGCCGGCATGTGTCCTTCTTCGTTCCTGTGTCTGTCCCTTCGGGGAAATGTCACGCGATGAATACCGGAGTCCTGTTAGCCCGCTACAGCCCGGTTCACCGGAGTCCTGCTAGCCCAGTGCTACAGCCTGGATTCACTCGCTGATGACCGACACGTTCGATGCTGGGTCATGGATGCCTATCCCTGTAAGTCTGTGCCACTTTGGGTTTACGACTAGCCATGTCAGCCCGGGCTCCTTATCATATGGATGCTAGCGACACTGTCATGTACGTGTGCCAAAAGGCGCAAATGGTCCCGGGCAAAGGTAAGGCGACACCCCTGGGAATACCGTGCGTGAGGCCGTAGAGTGATATGAGGTGTTACATGCTAGATCGATGTGGCATTGAGTCGGGGTCCTGACAGCGTTGGTATCAGAGCTTGACTGCCTGTAGGATTACCAAGCCAAACTGGTCGAAGTTGAGTCTAGAAATTCTTTAGTTATATAAGGGAATTGATTGTGGGATGGAACGTAAGGCTCTTTTTACTCCTTATACCTTATGCCCTTCTGATCTGAGTCATCTTATCTTTCCTACGGGGTTAAGGAACTAGGCTTTCTCTTCTTTGTATCAGGATCACATGTTACTAACCCGTAGACTTATAGAATTGTTGGACTTAAGCCTCTGTTCAGTTCCTACTATTTCTGTATGTTAATTGTTGATCTCGAAACCTTGATATTGTGCTTCTGAGTGGTTATGCCACCATTTTTGTGAATGTCTCAAATCTTTTCTGAGCATTTTCAGCCGTTATGCTGTCCGAGTCATCCCAGGTTTCTAAATAGTCTGATGCATTTGCAAATCCCTTCTTCCCGTTCCCGGTGTCCTTTTGGTCAGATTAATCACACAAATTAGTGAGTTAAGGTACTTTATTGCCTCGACATATATGTTGGAGTTAATAATTATGACCCTAAGTGCTTAGGGGATCATCTAGTGGTCTAGCCATGATCTGTGTTTCCAGTGTGATGATTCTGGCCTTTATTCTCGAAAGCATTCTGTGATGCTACTTAGTAGTAGGTATTCTATTCCTGGGTTCTTGAACCCGAGATTCACCCCATTTACCTCATGTTGATAGTGTTGCTAGTTCCTTTAGGATATTAGTAACCTTTGCGATAGTCCTCGAGGTTCGTGGTATATCCTTCTTCCAATTACCATGAACCATTCTTGGCAGGAGTTCTTCTGAACCAAAAGATGACAACAAGAGTGCTCTCGATGAGTTCTCCATGCTATATTGTGACTCTGCCAGCTCAACCTTTCTGCATGGGTTATCCGGAAGAATTATGTTGAACTTGGTTCGACATACCAATCTATGCATCCACAACTCAGAAAGTTATATGTTCCTTTGAGTTGTCTACTGACCTTCGTCTATCAATTGATAGTCAAGAGTATGCGTGCTTTCGTTTATCGATGCCTATTACTCTTGTCGTCCGTCAAGCCATTCTGTCCTGAATGACTTGGAGAAACAAACTCCAGTACCTCATCCATATCTAGGATTGGGTCAAAGCAGTTGTATTCCGCAAATCAAAATGCCAATCCAGCTTCTGGTCTGTTCTACCTTGGAGTATTACCATATTTTATATCGGGATTGTTATAGGAATTGCACACCATCCTATGAACTCTTGGTACAGTGATACTTCTTGCCATCATTGTTCATTCCTCGGTTCCTGTGTTATTGTAACCGGAATGCCGACAAATGAATCATGGCGTGTGAAATCAATACTGCTAGCAACTCTGTTGCCAGGTAGTTAAATGGACGATAACCTCATTCTTAGCGTGTTGATTATTGAATCGTCACCCTAAGACTGATTGTGCTACCTAGTCCCTATTTCTGGTGCACCCTTCGATTGATGAGTTAGGATCTTGTCAAGTCCTCACTCATTTGATCATATCGTCTTGCCCTCAAAAGCGAGATTGTTCTCGAGCTTAGTAACATACCGGTGGTTCGTGATTTTCCGAATATCTTCTCGGAAGTATTACCAGGTTGTCCCCTGACTGTTATGTTGAGCTCGTGATCAAGTTGGTTTCTTGTGAACCACCTTCTCTCCAAGAATCGGTGTTAGATATCCCTGAGCTAGTTGGTTAAGCTAGACAACAACTTGGAGAGTTGGAAGATAAAAGCTTGCCTGACTTAGTTCGTTCCAAAGGGATATTCTTGTGTAGTGTGTGTTGAAGAAAGATGATATCTTCATCGATTGGTCCCTGTGATCAGTTGCTGGACCTATTGTCTTATCAATCCTTTGATTTGAGTGTGGGCTATCGTCAAATCAAATCAGTACCAACGATGCTCGTAATGTTGTCTTACTCGTGGTTGATCCCTCGAGCATACACCATTACATCTTTGGTCTGACCAATGCTATCACCGTGTTCACATGATGGTGGAAGTCCAGTGATATGGAAATTCTGATGAGTTGTTGTTGAGCCCATCAGTAGCATTTTGTCTCCCCCCATGAATCATGTTGAACATCAACCTAGTGTTGAAAATTTTGTAAGCAATGCCTTCGTGCTCCGTTCATGAAGCCTATGTTTGGGTGAAAGTAGTGACTTCCTCTAATTCATGTGCATCTGATGAAAGTTGCCGCCGTGAATTTGAGAAAGTTAGTTTTGCTTCCTCTGGAATCATCCCAAGTCAGTCATACACATGTGCGAAGTATTCTGTGGTTTGGAGATTTGCAACCTTCATTCTATATGTATCCCTAGCACACCAAGCCACTGATTGATTTGTTCAAGGAAAAGGAGTTGCTGTGCAAATACTAGTTCGTGCACAAGATTCCTATATCCTCAATGATGGTTCCCTACCAGAACTCGGTATTGTTTTATTGTAAGACTACCATGTGATCATGTTTGTCTGAGACAGCGTGTTCACACATGTGTAGTAGAACCAGCTCATGTTTTGGAGCTTGCTATCGTAGTTCATTTCCCGAGAATCTCGCAACGTTATCTCGTCGAATTGTGTTGCAAACTTTCATTTTTCTTCCTAGACTCGATGAGTCTGGAATATCCTGACACCAACCAGATCTGAATCTCAGGCAGATATGATGGTTGGAACATTTCCCAAGAACTATAATATTGGTCCCTCGATAACCGGTAAAGTGGATGTCATGGCCAACACACCCAGCCGGAAGACCTATTATTGTAGTATCTTGATTGAAGAAGTTGGCCACCTTCCCATAAGGACTTCGTAGGATTTACTCCCTAGTTGTGCCTTATGATTTTTGTCTTCCCGAAGTCCGACCTTTTACTTGATGTTCTAGATACCAAACCATTTCAATGAATGGGATACGCTAGCACATCAAGGAGAACATTAGGAGCGGAGTGCTAAATGTCTCTCGGTCGATCATCCAGATTTTGTTTCCTTGGCCTCGCTAAGGTGAAATCTGAGAAGGTGTTATCTTCCTTTGCATCTGCATCATCCATCATTAGCCATCATGGTAGTATGTTGTGTTGCCAGGATCCTTGACACGGATGTTGGTAAAACCTTGATGATTGTGGAAATGCACAAGTTCTTGAGAGCACGCACAAGCGCTACGTGTTATCATCGGTACTAACTGGGATTCCTCTCAGTTTCCTCGGCAATGCTATGACCCTTTCAAACAGTGAATTCACTCTCTATTGTTGGGTTCTTCCCCAGTTACCAGAATCATTCCCAGCATTTGCATTTTGTTCCCAGCTTGCACCGCCAATGTGCCATTCTACCATGGGTCTCTTCCATTCCCGGTGGTAAGAAAATTCATCCATTACGTTGTCTTCAACAAGGTAATCCACATCATCCAAGTCCGAGTATGCCATTCTACCGACCCCCCCTCCAAACGATCGCTCGAGAATTGCCTTAGGCTGGTTTAAAGAGTTTCAATGATCTCTGAATCAAAGGTAATTCTTTTTGCCACTTAAGGGGATATATCTACGAGTCACCTTCCCTAAGGTGCATCGTTATGGTATCATGGCAATTCAACTCCTCGCTACGTTGACAACCGATCACCACATTCTTAAGTCTGGAATTGTTGTCTACCTAGTGAACCTTTGTCATCTACTTCACTCCATTCCTATGGGTGTGTGCTTCGTCTCTCAGCTCGAGAGATGTTGCTATGTCTCATTCCGTGGGTTAATCCTAAGTTGTTCGACCTTCGAGAAGAACAATTCTTTTAGGGTCTTTCCTTTCCTCTCGTTGTCATGATAGTTGGAGTTCTCAAGGCAAGACTTCGAGACAATGATGGTGAACGAATCAACGTTCAGTTGAAGTGCAACCTGGATCATGAAGATTGTGCTAGTTTGCGTTTCCCCTTCATCTTACCCTACGCTTGAATCTCGGGACGAGATTCTTGTTTAGTGGGGGCGAGTTGTCACATCCCTAGCTTCTGGTGCTGCCTAGTGTTTGCATCATGTTTAAATTTTTGAAACTTGAACTGAGGAATTTTGGAAGCCTCAAAACCCTAAAAAAAAGAAGGGCAAAACCCTAAAATCTCATTCATTGTTCCAAAATGCTCTTCTTAAATGTTTGATAATTTTTGGCAAGGGTTCTGGTCCCAGCCAAAATATTGAACATTTTTTAAGGACTTAATCTTGGGACTTTGAATTTAAATCATTAGCTATTTGAATTTGAATTATATTCATATAATTAGAATATAATTTCAAATACTCCTGAAATATTTTATGAGCTTTTGGAAAAGTCCATCTAGCAAATAAAAATATTCAGAGGAGTTTTTGGCATTGTTTGAATTATTTTAAATTCAAAACAGTGGCAAAAGATTAAATAAAAGAAAACAGAACAGAAAATAAAACAGAGCACTCACATGTAACTTACCTGGCTTTCTAGCCCACCTGGCGGCCCATCTGAGCTGGCCGGCCCAGGCCACCTCCTCCTCTCTGTCGTCTTCCTCCCCCTCGCCCCGAAGCTGCTCGGTGGCGAGCGCCGACGCCGCCCCGGCCACCTCCTGCTTGCCGCTTCGCCCTGGCCTCCTCGGGTGACGCCACACAGCCCCCTCACTCCTCTCTCTCACTCTCTCCCGACCCCTTCTCCCTTCTCTGCTCTCCCCCTCTCGCGCTCGAGCGCGCTCGTCGCCGCCGTCCACTGCCACCACGGCCACTGGGCCTCCCTCGCTTCCCCGACTAGCCCACAAGCTCCGCCACTCCGTCCTCGACCCACCTCACCGAGCCACGCCCCTCCAGAAGCCCCCGAACGACCTCACCGGGCTCGTCTTCTACCTCGGACCCGCCGGCCATCACCGTCAAATTCGTCGGCTCCGGACCGTCCCCGACCTCGCCGAGCGTTCCGTCGTCATCGCCGTGAGCTCCTGCTCCTGCTCCCCCTCTCCGCTCCCTCTCTCGCATGTCGTAGCTGCCGCACCACATCCAACCGCACGCGCCGCCGCCCGCACTCGTCGCCGATGATGCTCCGATGACCATTTGGTCCCGGGCATGCGCCCAACGCGCTCCCCGCATCGCGTAGAGCCTCCGTGGCACCTCGCCGCGCTCGTTTGCGCACCGCAGCCCCATCCCCACTTGCACCCGAGCTTCGGCCGCCGCCGAGCTCGTCGCCGGCACCACTCCGGCCACTCCTCGGCCGCGCCACCACCACAGTTGGATGCGGACGAGCGTCCGCATCCCGAAGTTGTGCTCCGCGCGCCAAACCGAGCCCTGTGGGCAAAACCCGAGGCTCGCCACCGCGGCTGGCCTCGCCGGCGTCAAGCCGCCGGTGGGTTTGACCCACTTTGACCACGGCAGGACCCCCCCCCCCTGTGTCCATGACAGGTGGGGCCCAGCCCTGTTAGCTAGTTAGGATTAGCACTAATCGAATTAGTTAAACTAATTACCCCCCTGCTGACACTGATAGTGGGCCCCATGGCTATTAATTTGATTAGTTAGAATTAATTAACTCTGTTAGTCACCTGAGTCACTGACGTATGGGTCCCACAGGTCAGGTTTGACCTGGCCGACCCAGTTGACCTGCTGACGTCACACCTATGTCATGCTGACGTAGTAACTTATTTTCTGGAATTATTTTTATATAGGAAATTCCAGAAAATGCCCAAAACTTCTAAAAATCATAGAAATTCAACCGTAACTCCAAATGAAATAATTTATATATGAAAAATGATCAGAAAAATTCAAGGAATCCATCTGTACCATTTTCATGCATGTTAGAACAACTCATAGCTGCTGTATAGCACAAATCAATTAAATGGCATTTGAATAATCACATATGGAGTTTGAATTTGAATCTTGTATTCAAACCAACTTCATTTAATCTGTTGCTAGTTGCATTAGCTCAAAACACATTCATATTGCCATGTCATAGCATGCATCATATTGTGCATTGCAGTGATCGTGTTTCTTTTGTGTTTGCCGGTGTTGTTCCCCCTCGATAGACGTTGTACCGACGTTGTGATCGTTGACACTGATGAAGACTCAATGTTATCTTCAGAAGTGCCAGGCAAGCAAAACCCCCTTGTTCATTCCAATAAAATCTCACTCTCTCGCTCCTGCTCTCTTTTACTGCATTAGGACAACAACGACATATTTGTTACTTGCTGCGGTAGCTGAACCCCTTTATCCTTTGCATGACCTGTCATTGCCACAGTAAATAGATGAAACCCACTAGGATGAGTAGGAGTTGTTAGAGCCCTGTTGTGCCTACTCATTCATGCTTGTTTGTCATGCCTGCTACTGCTTAGAGTTGTGTCAGGTCTGATTCATCCGGGATGAATCAGAGGTGTGTGAACATGTCCTACGGTGTGTGAGCTAAGCGTGTGAACACGATTTGGTAAAGGTAGCGGTGAGAGGCCATGTAGGAGTACATGGTGGGTTGTCTCATTGAAGCCGTCCTCAGGAACTAAGTTCTGTGTTTGCGATCCATGATTCAGCTACTATCATACATTGGGCCCTGAAATATGACCCCGCTCGACTTCTTATTCACCCTAGTCCTCTGTCCAGGAGTTGCACGTAGTTTCTGGTGTTTGTAGCCTACTGGAGGCCGTGGACAATGCTGACCATAGGGGTGGGCTGTGATGCGGTAGGTACGTGGCACGGTGTACCGGATGCCCGTTTGGTGTCTCGGGAACCCTGTTCACATCGTTTGGGGCTGTGAGCGAAACTCCGGCCGGATCTCCTCATGGATGGAACCCGAATAGGCGATAAACCTGGACTAGAGACTTGAGTGTTTAGGTAGGTCGTGGTCTACACCCACGTCGGCTTTCGCTTGAAGTCTGCCGAGCACATGTCGTGTGCAGACGCTAAGTGGTGGAAACATGTATGAAGAAGTACACCCCTGCAGGGTTAACATCATCTATTCGAATAGCCGTGTCCGCGGTAAAGGACTTCTGGGTTGCTTATATCAGTTCATAGACAAGTGAAAGTGGATACTCTAAAATACGCAAGATAAGCGTGAGTGCTATGGATGGCGTTCTCGTAGGGAGATGAGAGCGGTTCCATAGTGGTGTATTGGTTGGTGAATATGTGGACTCGTGTGCGCCACCTCAAAAGAGTTACTTGCAGTCGTAGTTCAGGATAGCCACCGAGTCAAAGCTGGCTTGCTGCAGTTAAACCCCACCATCCCCTTTGTTGATAATGATGCATATGTAGTTAGTTCTGATGTAAGTCTTGCTGGGTACACTTGTACTCACGTTTGCCTATTTTATGTTTTTGCAGAGAGACTTCAGTCTCACTAGTAGTTTCGCTTGGACTTCGACGTTTAGCTTGTTACCTCAGCTACGATCTTGTGCCCTCGGCAGGATCTGGTAGATAGTCAGGCTTCTCAGCTTTTTTTCATTTATAGATGTCTGTACTCAGACATGTTAAGCTTCCGTTTGTGCTTTGACTTGAATGCTCTCAGTGTTGGGTCATGAGACCCGTGTTTGTAATATCTCACTCCTCGGAGCCTATTGATTAAATACTTGAGTCGTAGAGTCATGTTGTGATGCCATGTTGTGTTTGCACATATCGAGCATATTGTGTGTATGTTATTGAAATGCTTGGTATGTGTGGGATCTGACTATCTAGTTGTTTATCTTTAGTAGCCTCTCTTACCGGGAAATGTCTCCTAGTGTTTCCACCGAGCCATGGTAGCTTGCTACTGCTCCGGAACACTTAGGCTGGCCGGCATGTGTCCTTCTTCGTTCCTGTGTCTGTCCCTTCGTGGAAATGTCACGCGATGAATACCGGAGTCCTGTTAGCCCGCTACAGCCCGGTTCACCGGAGTCCTGCTAGCCCAGTGCTACAGCCTGGATTCACTCGCTGATGACCGACACGTTCGATGCTGGGTCATGGATGCCTGTCCCTGTAAGTCTATGCCACTTTGGGTTTACGACTAGCCATGTCAGCCCGGGCTCCTTATCATATGGATGCTAGCGACACTGTCATATACGTGTGCCAAAAGGCGCAAACGGTCCCGGGCAAAGGTAAGGCGACACCCGTGGGAATACCGTGTGTGAGGCCGCAGAGTGATATGAGGTGTTACATGCTAGATCGATGTGGCATTGAGTCGGGTCCTGACAATTTCGGAGGGGGAAAATCAACCTGAGGCAGCACGGATTCCGAGGCAGCGCCGGATCTCGCCGGAGATGGCCGGAGAGAGGCCGGAGGAGGCGGGGAGAGGCAGATCTGGCCGGTCCCATCCCGGATCCGGCCGGGGACGGCGGCGAACGGGCGCGACTCCGGCGAGGGAGGCGACGCGGGGCGGAGGCGGGCGCCGGTCGGAGCCACGGCGACCTGGCGGCGGCGGAGCTTGGGCGGCTCCGGCGAAGGGCGGGGCCGCGGGGAGGCGTTTGGCCTGGCGAGGGGCGGCGGAGGCGGCACGGCGCGGGAGGAGGCGAGGCGGCGGTGCTCGGGGCCAGCGGAGGGCGGCGAAGGCGAGGGCCGACGCCGGCGGAGCGCGCGACGGGCGGCGCAGGCGACGGCGCGGGGCTGCGCCGGTGGGGCGCGCGGGGTGCGGGGCGGCGCGTGCGGGCCTGGGCGGGCCGCGCCTGCGCCCGGCGGGCGGCGGCGGCGGGGCGCGGGCGCCGGGACGCGGGGCGGCGCCCGGTTGGACGAGGGCGGCGGCGGGCTGACATGGCGTCACGGGATTGGCCGGGACGACGTGGAGGCTGGCGGTGGACGTGTCCGGCGACCGGGCGGAGACATGTCCGGCGGCGCGGAGAGGAGCGGGGCTAGGGTTGGACTGCGCGAAAAATCTGGGAGGGACACATATTTATAGGTAGAGGGAGCTAGGAGAGTCCAAATGGAGTGCGGGGTTTTAGGCCACGCGATCGTGATCGAACGATCGAGAGCATGGAGGGGAGTTTGCTGGGTTTTGGGCCACTTTGGAAGGGGTGTTGGGCTGCAAGACAAAAGAGGCTTTACGGTTACCCGGTTAACCGTTGGAGTATCAAACGACCTCCAAATGGCACGAAACTTGACAGGCGGTCTACCGGTGCTATACCAAGGCAGCTTGGCAAACCAAGGGTCTTTCCAAGAAAGTTTAACTCCGCTCACAACGAAAGACCAAAGGGGAACGTCGGATGACATAGGAGTGCCGGATTGCAAAACGGACAACGGGGAAAATGCTCAGATGCATGAGACGAACACGTATGCGAATGCAATGCACATGATGACATGATAAAATGCAACACGCAAGCAAATGACATGGCAACTACGGCGAATAACTGGCAGACACCTGGCGCATCGGATCTGGGGCATTACAGGTACAAGCTCACATGCCCCAAGCAATATGACCGTCTTATCTTAGCCGAGCTCCCAAACAAGAAGAAGTACCCAGCATTGTACAAGATGGTCGTGAAGCATATGATGCATGGGCCTTGTGGTGCTTTGAATCATGACTGTCCATGCACAAAAGGTCGTACTGCTTGCAAGAATCACTATCCTCGACCTTTCAATACGGCTACGTTGCAGGGCAAAGATTCCTACCCGTTATACAGACGACGTGATGATGGTTCTAAAGCAATGGTCCGAAAGGAATGGCTGGATAATAGGTGGGTCGTCCCATACAACCCGCACCTCCTGCGTTACTTCAATTGTCACATCAATGTTGAGGCATGTGGAAGCATAAAGGCTGTTAAATACCTGTTCAAGTACATATACAAGGGTCATGATCGAGCATCTATTTCTCTGAGTGAGTCTGACAAGGCTAACAAAAATGGAGGTATAGATGAGATCAAACAGTATAGGGACGCTAGGTGGGTGACTCCTCCGGAAGCATTATGGAGGATATATGGCTTTGAATTGAGCAAGAACTCACCACCTGTGATGCAGTTGCAACTCCATCTGCCCAACATGCACATGGTGTCATTCAAAAAGGGCAAGATATCAAACGAGTGGTTAACCAGGAAGGTGCTGAGAAGTCAATGCTTACAGAGTACTTTGAGGCAAATAGGTTACATGAGGAGGCCCGGTCTATCTTGTATAGGGACTTCCCTGAGTGGTATACCTGGTAGAAAAGTAAGAAAAATAAATACTGGAGAAGAAGGGAACGAGATACAGGTGGACAAGTTGGAAGAATTGTGGCAGCTCATCCCGCGGAGGGTGAACACTATTACCTACGGGTCCTCTTAAACCATGTCACTGGCGCCACATCCTATGAGGACCTAAGGACAGTTAATGGTGAGATCCTACCAACATTTTGTGAAGCTGCAGAGAGAAGGGGATTGATCAAAGGAGACAACACACTTGATGAGTCCCTTACTGAATCTACGTTATACGAGATGGCATCATCTCTACAAAGGCTCTTTGCAACAATATTGGTATTCTGTGAGCCAAGTAATGTGCGTGGACTCTGGGAGAAGCACCTGGAGGCAATGTCAGAAGACTATCGCCGCAACAATCCATCCAAAGTTGTGGTTGAGCAAATGGTTCTGATAGATATCAGGAATATGCTACAATCAATGGGAAAGGACATAGAGTCATTCCCTCTTCCCGGTATCAATGAAGAATATGACACTGCTTCCGGCATGCCAAGGGAGATCTTCGAGGAATCCACCATTCAGCTCAATGTTGAGGACACAAATCTATCAGACTCACTTAATTCAGATCATAGGAAAGCCTACGATGAAATTATGTATGTTGTTGACAGTGATGAGGGTGGCGTATTCTTTGTGGATGGGCCAGGAGGAATCGAGAAGACTTATCTATATAGGGCACTTCTTGCAAAAGTCCGTGGACAGAAAAAGATTGCAGTAGCAATAGCTACGTCCGGCGTTGCAGCTACCATAATGCCCGGAGGGAGAACAGCTCATTCACGGTTCAAGATACCGCTAAGCATTGACGATGGTGGGTTTTGTAGCTTCACTAAACAGAGTGGAACTGCCAAGCTCTTACAGTCAGCTTCCCTCATTATATGGGATGAGGCTTCGATGACAAAGAGGCAGGCAGTGGAGGCGCTAGACAATAGTATGCGCGATATAATGAGCCGACCAGACCGACCATTCGGTGGAAAGACAGTTGTATTCGGTGGAGATTTCAGGAAAGTCCTCCATGTTTTCTGTAAGGGGTCAAGGGCTCGGGTAATTGATTCTTCACTGCATAGGTCTTACCTTTGGGATTGCATGCGCCGCCTAAAGTTGGTACGCAATATGAGGGCACATAGCGACCCGTGGTTTGCTGAATACTTGTTGCGCATTGGTGATGGCAAGGAGGAGACCAATAATGATGGTTGTGTCCGCCTTCCGGACGAGATATGTGTGCCCTGTACTGGGAAGGGCACTGATCTTGATACATTGATAGATAATGTTTTTCCCGGTCTCGGTGCTAATATGTCTGATCCAAACTACATCACCTCCAGAGCAATCCTATCGACGCGAAATGATTGTGTGGATAGGATAAATATAAAGATGATCAACCGATTCCACGGAGATGAGATGGTGTATCATAGCTTTGATTCGGCAGTCAATGACCCTCATAACTATTATCCATCTGAGTTCCTTAACACTTTGACCCCTAATGGGTTGCCTCCACATGTGTTGAAGCTCAAGATAAACTGCCCTATTATATTGCTCAGAAATATTGACCCCGCGAATGGACTTTGCAATGGCACGAGGCTGGTGGTTCGAGGATTCCAGAGGAATGTCATCGATGCAGAAATTGTGCTAGGGCAACATGCTGGAAAGAGGATCTTCTTGCCAAGGATCCCCCTTTGTCCCAGTGATGACGAGATGTTCCCTTTCCAGTTCAAGAGGAAGCAGTTTCCTATTAGGCTCAGCTTTGCCATGACGGTCAACAAGGCACAAGGGTAGGCTATCCCGAACGCGGGTATATACTTGCCCGAGCCAGTGTTCTCTCATGGGCAGTTGTATGTCGTGCTATCTAGATCCACTGCTAGAAAGAACATCAAGATCCTTACCGCCCCGGCTACAGACAATGAGAAAAATGTCTCAGACGATAGTAGAAGGAATAGCTCAAATTATAGCAAAAACAAGAGCTCCAACAATAAGAAAAAGATCTCAGACGATAATAGCAGGAATAGCTCAAATTACCGCAAGAACAAGAGCTCCAACTGTCATGTTGGTAATTACACGAGGAACATCGTCTATAGGGAGGTACTTACATCATAGGTGAGACATCTGTCACTTATACTTTCTGTAATTATGTGTACATATATTTTTGAATTAAACTAGATATTTCCAAATTTTTAATTATGATAGGTTTATTTTGTGGAGGTCACCTCCGTCATGGGGAGTCATTCATGTTTAACACAAAGCTTGGTATTGTGTGTTACTGAGAGAAACTGAACCAACTGTGATTTCAAATAATTGTGCAATAATTGGTCATAGAAACTGCTTAACTTGATTGTCATACGATAAGACGTTTCCTAAGTGAAGTTTGTGCTTCAATCACTGGGTTGTCGACAAAATTAAGATATAAGATAATTATTCACTGTTTGCTCATGACATTGCTTAACATAATAATTATGTAACATGAACATTGTATTTGAATCATCTATCGCCCGTAGCAACGCACAGACATTTAACTAGCTTCATGATAAATGTTTATTATTCATGCTAGAATTGTATTAACCGGAAACATAATACATGTGTGAATACATAGACAAACATAGTGCCACTAGTATGCCTCTACTTGACTAGCTCGTTGATCAAAGATGATTGTGTTTCCTAGCCATAGACATGAGTTGTCATTTGATTAATGAGATCACATCATTAGGAGAATGATGTGATTGACTTGACCCATTCCGTTAGCTTAGCACTTGATCGTTTAGTATGTTGCTATTGCTTTCTTCATGACTTGTACATGTTCCTATGACTATGAGATTATGCAACTCCCGTTTATCGGAGGAACAATTTGTGTGCTACCAAACGTCACAACGTAACTGGGTGATTATAAAGAAGCTCTACAGGTGTCTCCGAAGGTACATGTTGAGTTTGGCGTATTTTGAGATTAGGATTTGTCACTCCGATTGTCGGAGAGGTATCTCTGGGCCCTCTCGGTAATGCACATCACTATAAGCCTTGCAAGCAATGTGACTAATGAGTTAGTTGCGGGATGATGCATTACATAATGAGTAAAGAGACTTGCCGGTAACGAGATTGAACTAGATATTGAGATACCGACGATCGAATCTCGGGCAAATAACATACCGATGACAAAGGGAACAACGTATGTTGTTATGCGGTTTGACCGATAAAGATCTTCATAGAATATGTGGGAGCCAATATGAGCATCCAGGTTCCGCTATTGGTTATTGACCGGAGACACGTCTCGGTCATGTCTACATAGTTCTCGAACCCGTAGGGTCCGCACGCTTAAAGTTCGATGACGGTTATATTATGAGTTTATGTGTCTTGATGTACCGAAGGAGTTCGGAGTCCCGGATGAGATTGGGGACATGACAAGGAGTCTCGAAATGGTCGAGACGTAAAGATCGATATATTGAACGACTATATTCGGGACATCGGAAGGGTTCCGAGTGATTCGGGTATTTTTCAGAGTACCGGAGAGTTACGGGAATTCGTATTGGGCCTTAATGGGCCATACGGGAAAGGAGATAAAGGCCTCAAAAGGTGGTCGCACCCCTTCCCATAGTCTGGTCCGAATTGTACTAGGGAGGGGGGCGCCCCTTCCTTCCTTCTCCTTTTCCCTTCCCTTTTTCCTATTCCATGTGGGAGGAGGAATCCTACTAGGACTAGGGAGTCCTAGTAGGACTCCACACTTCTGGCACGCCCTAGGGGCTGGCCGGCCTCCCCTCCTCCATCCTTTATATACGGGGGCAGGGGGCACCTCTAGACACAATAACAGATCATTGATCTCTTAGTCGTGTGCGGTGCCCCCCTCCACCATAGTCCTCCTCGATAATATTGTAGCGGTGCTTAGACGAAGCCCTGCATCGGTAGAACATCATCATCGTCACCACGCCGTCGTACTGACAGAACTCTCTCTCGACACTCAGCTGGATCAGAGTTCAAGGGACGTCATCGAGCTGAATGTGTGCTGAACTCGGAGGTGTCGTGCGTTCGGTACTTGATCGGTCGGATCGTGAAGACGTACGACTACATCAACCGCGTTGTGCTAAACGCTTCCGCTTTCGGTCTACGAGGGTACGTGGACACACTCTCCCCTCTCGTTGCTATGCATCACCATGATCTTGCGTGTGCGTAGGAATTTTTTTGAAATTACGACGTTCCCCAACAAAAACCTCTCGGGAGCCCGTTCCGGCACCCTGCCGGAGGGGGAACCCATCACCGGTGGTCATCTTCATCATCCCGACGCTCTCCATGACGAGGAGGGAGTAGTTCACCCTCGGGGCTGAGGGTATGTACCAGTAGCTATGTGTTTGATCTCTCTCTCTCTCTCTCTCGTGTTCTCTTTATGGCACGATCTTGTTGTATCGCGAGCTTTGCTATTATAGTTGGATCTTATGATGTTTCTCCCCCTCTACTTTCTTGTGATGAATTGAGTTTTTCTCTTGAAGTTATCTTATCGGATTGAGTCTTTAAGGAGTTGAGAACACTTGATGTATGTCTTGCCGTGCTTATCTGTGGTGACAATGGGATATCACGTGATCCACTTGATGTATGTTTTGGTGATCAACTTGCTGGTTCCGCCCATGAACCTATGCATAAGGGTTGCCACACGTTTTCGTCTTGACTCTCCGGTAGAAACTTTGGGGCACTCTTTGAAGTACTTTGTGTTGGTTGAATAGATGAATCTGAGACTGTGTGATGCATATCGTATAATCATGCCCATGGATACTTGAGGTGACAATGGAGTATCTAGGTGACATTAGGGTTTTGGTTGATTTGTGTCTTAAGGTGTTATTCTAGTATGAACTCTATGATAGATTGAACGGAAAGAATAGCTTCATGTTATTTTACTACGGATTCTTGAATAGATAGAACGGAAAGAATAACTTTGAGGTGGTTTCGTACCCTACCATAATCTCTTCGTTTGTTCTCCGCTATTAGTGGCTTTGGAGTGACTCTTTGTTGCATGTTGAGGGATAGTTATATGATCCAATTATGTTATTATTGTTGAGAGAACTTGCACTAGTGAAAGTATGAACCCTATTCCTTGTTTCCTAGCATTGCAATATCGTTTACGCTCACTTTATCATTAGTTACCTTGCTGTTTTTATATTTTCAGATTACAAAAACCTTTATCTACCATCCATATTGCACTTGTATCACCATCTCTTCGCCGAACTAGTGCACCTATACAATTTACCATTGTATTGTGTGTGTTGGGGACACAAGATACTCTTTGTTATTTGGTTGCAGGGTTGTTTGAGAGAGACCATCTTCATCCTACGCCTCACACGGATTGATAAACCTTAGGTCATCCACTTGAGGGAAATTTGCTACTGCCCTACAAATCTGTGCACTTGCAGGCCCAACAACGTCTACAAGAAGAAGGTTGTGTAGTAGACATCATGCCTCTACTGGATCAAGAGTTCGAGGGACGCCATCGAGCTGAACGTGTGCAGAACTCGGAGGTGCCGTACGTTCGGTACTTGATCGGTTAATTTGAGAAGAAGTTCCACTACATCAACCGCGTTAAGTAAACGCTCCCGCTTTCGGTCTACGAGGGTATGTGGACACACTCTCCCTCTCATTGATATGCATCTCCTAGATAGATCTTGCATGAGCGTAGGAAAATTTCTGAAATTGCATGCTACGTTTTCCAACACAACAAGCACCCATCGATGTTGGAACCAACTCCAAATTTTGCTACGACCGACGAGTTTTTTGCTACCACCATGTTGCTCTTCATCGTACTTGAGAAATCGGCGGGTCTGTTTTGCTGCAATCTTCATCATTTTTTGCTACAATCGGTGAGTTATTTTGCTACCACCATCTTTTCCTTCATCGTTCGTGAGAACTGAGAAATTGGCGAGGTCCTTTTTGCTCCAATCATCATCAATTTTGCTACGAGCGGCGAGTTCTTTTGCTACCACCATTTTTTTCTTCATTGTTTGTGAGAAATTGACGAGGTCTTTTTGCTACAATTGTCATCGATTTCTGCTATGACAGACGCGATTTTTTTGCTACCACCATTTTTTTCTTCTTCCTTAGTGAGAAATTGGGGGGAAAACTACAACTGTCCATGGGACGAGGGCTTCGATGTCGCCGGCGAGGATGTGAGCAGAGACTAGCTGAGCAGGCCTGGCGGGATGCTGCGACGCCTGGGGCGGACGGGGGAGGTACGCTGCGCGTCGTTGTGATTTTTGAGCACAAAAGAAAGAAACAGTTGCGGAGTCGAGAGGTAGGGGACGATGAGGGGATCAGATCCAACGACTTGACGGGAAGGGATCGGACGTGCAGGGTGTGACCGGCCCAAATTTGGGCCGACGCGCCGGCGCCTAGCGTTGCCCTTTAAAAATCGTTCATAACATTCAAAAATTGTTCAAAGAAATAAATAAATGTTCATCAAATTGGAAATTTATTCATCTTTTTTTCAAAATAGTTCATCAAATTCAAAATTTGTTCATTGAATTTAAAATTTGTTCAGCCAATTTTCAGAAAACAATGTTCTTGAATGCAGTTTTTATTCATCAAGTTAAAAAATGTTCATAGAATTGAATTACTGGACATTTGTTTTACAAACATTTTTTGAATTCACAAACATTGTTTCAATACGCGAACATTTTTTTCAAAATCATGAAAATATATATTAAAACAACGAACATGTTATGATTTCTGGAACATTTTCCCAAAATTTATTTTGAACCTTTTTGATATTGAGAATTGTTTTAAAGAAGAAAAACAGAAAAAGAAAAAAAAGAAAAATACGGAGTGAAAAAACTGGGGCGCCCAACCCCCCTTATGGACCGGCCCATGAGGGGAACGCGGGAAATAGGAGCTCCCGGCCGGCACGGCCCGGTGCCGTGCCAGGCAGGTTTAGCCCTGGACCGAGTCGTGCTGGCCTAGGTCTGGTCTCCTCTTATATGTCCGTCACCCTATAGCCGCCGATGGAGCAGAAGAAGAAACCCTAATCCCCAAATCAAATCCCGTCCCCTCTCGATCTATGGTTCGTCCCCTCTTCGCCCGGCGGCGGCCGCCGCCGGAGCACGCCGGCATATATCCTAACTGGGTCCTCCTCGACACCGTAGTGCGCGGGGCAAACTACGACTGGGAGAAAATGTCAATCACTGAGTGTTCTTCTTCCTTGGCTACCACAGCCAGAACATTCGTGGATGTCAGAAGTGAGGCGGAGTCGAAGGAAGAAGTGGTGGTGGAGGTGGAGGTTTCCTTCTTATTCGCCAGCCCACCGGATGTATCTGGCTTCGTTGTCCATGTTGGGGATTACGGGTTGTCGTATGGTGCCTCCGTCGTTAGCACCGATGGCAACGCTGTTCTGCTAGCCATTACCATGGCAATGTTCAACTTGCAGCGCTATCTCGTCTACAGGGTTGACCAAGGGAATCCGTCACTTGAGGTGCTTCCAGACCGACCTATGCTGAAATTCCATCCAACCAAAGTGGTTGGCATCCTCAGCCATGGCAAGGGATACATTGTGGCTGCCTTGACGCGCAAGCTCAAAATTGACTATCTTGCTTATGAGCTCTTTCTCTACACATCCCAGACCAAGGCATGGAGCAGCAAGGTGATACCACTGGAGTGTACTAGGGACGCTGACCTGATTCACGTCCTTAACCACCATACCACCAAGGTAATCACAGTTGGAGTGGATTCATTGGGGTGGGTTGACCTTTGGCGTGGTATACTTTTCTGCAATGTGCTTGATGAGAATCCAGTGGTCCGCTTCTTGAGCTTTCCTTGCCCCATGCCGTCTAATGCATGTAACTTGGGAACATCATGTCCTAGGCCGTTTAGGGATGTGATCTGCATTGGCAACACACTGAAGTTTGTTGAGGTGGAGTATAACCAAGGTGAAGATGATACTGACTATGGTTCGAATACTGACCATGGTTGGAAGGCGACAACTCAGAAGAGGAATCTCGGGTCAGGGTGGACTGAATGCTTTAGTGTAGATACTAGTGACATCCATTTAACCGATGAAAGTTGGGATTTGTTGTCACACAGGCTGCGGGATGATGATGCACGCCAACTTTCCTTGAGTAAGTTGGAGTGTTTAGCTCCTACCCTTGGCATAGATGATGACTATCTTTACATGATGACCCGGCCACTTGGAAGCAATGAGAAGCCATTGGGTCTGTTTGCTTCTCTTGACATTAAAAATAAGGACATGAGGCTTGTGTCTTTTTCTACGGAAAGGATGTCATATATTGATCCCAACTACCGGCCATGTACTGTTTCACGTTACTTCAACAACACCTCTGGTAATTATGTTTTGTTTTTTATCACCTTTTTGCGGTGACACATTTCTTTAGTTTAATTCGTTTCTCCATATCCAAAAAGTTGCAGGGAAGCCTCTCAAAAGTAAGAACAAGAAAGCTGCACCAAGGTTTATTATTGGTGAAAATCTGAGGTAATTCCATATGGCTAGGTTGGAGAGCAGCTCAGTGGAATAAATTTATTTCAGTTAGCAATATCATCTCACAGATCTGAACAGTCAATTGTTCTGTTTGTTCTGTTTATACTGCAGGTGGATTGGTTTGGTTAAATTAGCAGTGCTCCGCAACATCCTTGTTGCCATTCAAAAGCTCACGTCGTTAGGTATTTGCTGAGCCTACTTTTGGAGATACTATTATATCACAGCTTTGATTTTTTACTACACTTATTTTTTCAGTTTCATAATCGCTATGTTCTTGTGTAGTCTGACATACCGCTATCAGAATTATGTTCTTGAGTAGAAATGTCAGTATATATTACCTGAGTTCACATGTTTATTGCCATTTATTGCAGATGCAATACTGATGAAACCAGAAAGGCCGGATGAAACACAGCTAGATCAAACATGGCTAAGGAATTGCTCTGCCTCTGTTGAAATGCTTGGCCAGGTTTGTGCAAATTTCCACATTATAGTTAATACAAAATTACAAGTCCCGTCCCTGAATCTTAAAGTTTTGTCCAATGTAGATGGCCCATGGTATTAGTTCGTACACTGATCATTTACCTGCAACCAGCATCCAATACCATGTTGACGCACTTAAAGAGTACGTATTTGGCATACAGTTACCTTTTCTTAATAAGTCTCTAAAGTAAAAGCTTACAATTTCTGAATGCCAATATTATGTTTCTAGAGGGTTTTCTATTTTGGGTGGTAAGACTTTCCCATTTATGGACAATGACGAGTATGCAAGTTTTGTCGATATCACACACTTCAAAATATTGGATGTCGTAAAAGTGGCGCGCAGGTACATGCATGTATTATAAAAAGAAAGAATACTTGTTACCATATTGATGTTTCCTCTACTGTCTAAAAACTTCTGTTTTTTTCAGCAGTCTTGTAAAAGAATTGCTGCCTAAAAGACTGGACGATCCACATTATTCGCTCCGATCTGTGGAACGGACTCTTATGTATGGAGAGCTGCCACTGACACCGTATCTGAGGCGTCTTGACCTGTCAGAAGGATGTGCTTAGGCGCATCGCCCTGTCAGATGGGTGGTTGTAACGGCAATGCAGTATGGAAGAGTGACGCTGCTCTGCAATTTCTAATCCGTGAACCATGTAAGCAGGTTATATGGTGGACGATAACCAATGAAATCTGGGTTATTGTTTGTTTTAACTAGCAGCTGAGTTGTCATGTTCACACCAAAGTTTGAAGCTATAGTAGTTGGGCTGTGCGCTTCGTTTTCAAGGTGCCAAATTTTGTGGAGCGTCCAATCCAATGAAAAGCTCATATTGAACTTGTATTGTGCGAAACGGTAGGATAAAATATCCTGAGCGTTGACAGTGTTGTTCATGTTAATGCAAATGTTCCGCATCCTTTGCTGGCTGTTGTTTGATTCCGGTTCCTTGGTTGTGCGTTGTATTGCCTTTGTAAAGAAATACAAGAGCATTTACCTTCTTACGAAGGGAGTAACTCATTGTAGCATACCTGTTTCCGGTCTCTCCCCATTTGCCCGCTGCTACCCCCAACCCCCTCTTTGCAATAGATGATGTAAAATAGTGGTTGGAGTAAACTTTACATCATCAGAAAGTGTTTTTTTACATCATCACAAAAATGTCCAACTCCAAAAATTGTTTTTTTACATCATCACAAAAGTGTCAACTCCAAAAATAGTAGCATTGGATGGACTCAATCGCTGCGACGCTGGTCAAGGCAGCGTGCAAGAGCCGCACCATGGGGAAGTGGAGCGCAGCGCACCGCCAACCGTCGTTGCCATGGCTGTTATGGAGGAAGTGTCGTTGCCATGCCTGTTATGGAGGAAGTGTCCGGCGAGACACATAGTTCGGGGTTCTAGTGGAGATGGCCATGGCGGCTCGTGATTGCAAGACAAGTCACACCGATATCGCAACGATTTTAAAATACCCGGGCATGACCTGCTTTATATCCCATTATGCACCATTTTCTGTATCTAATCTCTACCTCTCTACCTATATATATATATATATATATATATATATATATATATATATATAATAAAGCAAATTAGGTTTCTGGTCGTACGTCATAAAAAATACCCTCGAAGTTGGCAAGAATTACCCACCAATGCCACCCGTAAGTTAAAATAGAAAACAATTCGTTTTTTTTCGAAATTCGTCGTCGTACTTAGTTGTTATATAAATGTGATACTGCAAATACAAAAGAAACTCGGAGTTGGCGCAGTGGCTCAAGCCTTTCTCTCCCACCGCGGACACCAGGGTTCGAATCCCAGTTGTACTAATTTTCCCCATCATCTTTGTCACGCACCTCCCCTCCCCACCCAGTGCGCGTTCATGGGCCGGCCCGCAGGGCGTGACGCCTACGTTTTTTTTTCTTTTTTTGCATTTCGTCTTTTGTCTTTTTTTCTCATTTCTTTTTTTTTTGCGTTTTTCCTTCTTTAAATTAATTTGAGATTTCCAAATTTCAAAACATTGAAATTTTTTTAAATCATGTTCGAGAAATCATAAAATATTTGTGATTTCAAAATGTGTGGGACATCATAAAAAGTTTGCAGTTTTAAAAATATTAGTGATTTTAGAAGAGTGTTCACAAATTATTAAAAAAATAAAAATTTGGAAAAAAAATGACAGGAAACAAAACTATGTTCATGATTTTGAAAAATAATCGTGTATTCAAAGCAAATTCGTGAATATGAAAAAAAATGTCCATGAAATTTTAGAAAATATTGAAAAACTCAAAAAAATGCAAGTTTGTGGTCGATGAGATTTGTTTTAAAAGTTTAAAAGTGTGTCATGCAATGGCAAGCTCATTGCCCTGTGATTTACCATGTCGACTACATTGTGATCACGTGGATATCGCATATATCACCATCGAGGGTTGGAAGGAAGATAAGTTGCAACATGGCGAGTCATTGTGTCAAAATAGAGGACGCTCATATGTCAGGGTATTGAGTCATACTTATTTGGCTAGAGTGTAATTCTTTATCCTCAGGTTCTGCAAATTTTCCCCCTCTTTTTATGATGCACCTCCCCTCCCCCAGTGTGTGTTCATGGGCCGGCACGTAGGGCGTGACTCCCCCTTTTTTTCATTTAATCTTTTGTATTTTTCTTTTATTTTCTCATTTCATTTTTTTGGTTTTCTCCTTTAAATTAATTTGATATTTCCAAATTTCAAAACATTGCAAATTTTGAAAAACAAGTTTGAGAAATCATAAAATGTTTGAGAAATCATAATTTTTTTGCAGTTTCAATAAATATTAGATTTTACAAAACTGTTTGCAAATTATAAAATATGTTCGCAACATCGCGAGTCACTGTGTTAAAATAGAGAATGCTCATATGTCAGGATATTGAGTCAAACTTATTTGGCTAGCGTGTAAATTTTTCTCTCCCGTTGCAACGCACGGGCATCTTTGCTAGTTTTAATATACATCGATAATAAGGTTAAACTGATTAGTTCTTTATGTTCAGCCGTGAAGAAGCCACCTTAGCGTTCTTTTTTTTATTTTGCAGAAAAACTTCCTATCTAATCATCTTCAATCATGGCAGTACAACGAATACCAGAAATAAAAATTACATTCAGATTCGTAGACCACCTAGCGACGACTACAAGCACCGAAGCGAGCCGAAGGAGCCAGGCACAACTTGTTGTAGTAGACAGTTGGGAAGTCGTCGTGCTAAGGCCCCATAGGACTAGCACCCCAGAACAGCAACCGCCGCCGATGAAAAATAACGTAGATCAGAAGGATCCAAACTGAAGACACACGAACGTAGACGAACAACGACGAGATCCGAGCAAATGCACCAAAGATAGATCTGCCGGAGACACACCTCCACACACCCACCATCGATGCTAGACGCACCACCGAAACGGGGGCTAGGCGGGGAGACCTTTATTCCATCTTCAGGGAGCCGCCGCCGTCTCGCCTTCCTGAGTAGGACACAAGCCCTAACAAGATTGAAAAAAACGACTAAAACGGAGCCCTCCCGCCGGCCCTTGCCAGGATCCATCGTGCCTCCATGGCCCTAGGGCCACCGGAGACGAGGCGGACCTGCGCCGGCGCCGGCGAGAGGCACGGACCCTAACTTTCTTTCTTGGAGGAGGAGGAGGAGGAGGCGGAGCCCTAGCGTTCTTCATCTGTTTTTATGGAAGTGTAATTTTTTTCTTGGAATAGATTGTCAGTCATTTTATTTTTGCTTTTCTAAAAAATGCAGAAATTTCCTTATTTAAAATTTAACATTTTCATAAAATCTGGAACACTTTTGTAAGAATAGTTACTACTTTTATGAAATTAATGCATTTCTTTGAAGAATAACATTTTTAAGAGCTTTCTTTGAAAAGTTTTTTTTATTTTTTTGTTGTACATTTCTAAATGGAATTTTTTAGTAATTCTTTTTTGGAATTTATAACCTTTTTAAAAAGTGCGGCATATTTTTTGAAACCAAGAAAATGTGAACACATGTAAAACTCTGACATTTAAAAAAAAATATTTTTACGGTGTTGATTTTTTTATAGATGGTTAGTTTTTTTTAGGGGTTACAGATGGTTAGTTGTTTTGTTGGGAAGAGTTTATTTATTTTTTAATTACTTGGGCTTGGCCCAAACAAATAACTTGTCCTAGACAGAAGGGACACACAAACTCATCTTATCATACTTCTCAAAAGAAAATCTTCCCGCCCCTCAAAAAATTCGTCCTTATCGTTCCCTATTCTCAAGTCCGTTCTTGATGTGCTTTGCGAACGGCCTCGCGTCTCTTCCTTATTCACGGAGGATATGGGCGGGAAGAATAGTGCTTCCGTCGGCCGTACCGGTGAGTCCTCCACCCCCACCGTTGTATCAATGGCCCTTGCGTGGCTCCCTGTTCCTTCTTGTTCCCTCCCACCCACCATGGTGTCGGGCCCTGGGGGTATCATGCGAGTAGCAGCCGTTTCCGCCGTGTTGTTCCTGTCCACCACGACCCTACAAGCTGTAATTGGAATTGATTCACCTGTAATGGGTGATTATTTGAGTGCCAGTTAATTCCAAACGGAGGGAGTGTATTCATTCAAAATAAGAAGTCTAGAAAATACCTAACCTAAGTATAGTCATATGAATGATTTCAAATCCATTTCAGCGTAACATCTCAAGAGAACATAGGTCGATCAATTTTTCATTCATTTACCCAACATGTTTGAATCAGAATTTCAGTTTGACTATTTATTGTACATCCAGAAAGTAAATTCAAAGATTCACCGAACTATAGAGCAATAAATGAACAATCATTCAGGTCGCCTTGATAGAAAATAAAATATTAACGTTGGTATGAGCAGTTTGGTATGCATTAAGAACTACCTCCAAATACCCAACACTTCATCTCTACTTCTAATGGACGACTTGGTGAATAGTCTGTGCGATTTTTTTTCGCTGTTTATTTTTCGTCATCCTCCCACCTCCGTTTTATTTTCGTCATCCTCCCACCATTTTCGTCTGGTTTTTTTCGTCCCCCTTCCCACCACCCCATCGGTTTATTTTTTTTCACTATTTCCTTCTAAACAAACACTTTCCTACCGTACAAAAAGACACAGATCTAACTTTACTAAATTACCCAAATCAAGCGATCCATCTCATCAATGCAATTTGCTTTAGGAAACATATAATGGATGTGAAGGAAACAAATAACAGACTACCAAAATCAAGCGATCCATCCCATCAATGCAATTTGATTTAGGAAACATATAATAAATTTTAAGGAAACAAATAACAGACTTTAAAGAAAAATCCAATTAACTAATCTCTACTCTTAAAGGCCCCTCGATTGATTTTTGTCCCTCGCTTCCTTTACCAGCACTGATACAATGGAAGGAATTATAATCCACCTATTTGTTTTCCTATATATCCGTGCAGGCAACACAACAGAAACCGGTGAAAAAAACACTCACCTCGCACGCCCCCCTGCCTGCAATCCCGAAACGCCGCTGTTCTCCCCTTCTACCCCACCTCCCCTCCTTCCCATCGGCTCTCTTCATGCCCGACGTGGATGGCACTGCCTGCCTAGGATGGGGCCCCTGATCTTGTTCCGTCGGTGTCTCGCTACCTTCTCCACGACCTTGGCATAGGCGCACAGCAGGCCACCTAAGGTGAATAGGAACGCGATTTGGATGACAACCACTAGCGGGTGGTCCTTTTTTTCGAGAGGCAGACCGGCGCCAGTGGCAACCGAGGGATTCACCAAGGTACGTGATGTCCATGCCTGCTTGCCTCCTCGTCTCATCTGGCAGAGCTTATATGTGGACCAAAAGGAAATGATTGGTTTCACGTCCCTTCTTCTATGTCCTTTGTTTCGAGGTCGTGCCGTTGTGCATTGCCATGATGAAAACAAAAGTGCTGCCTAGGTGGTTTTGGTAATTAATGTCAACATATCTCTTGTTGGACTAACACTTTTATCTAGTATGTTTCAGATAAGTTCAACAATGGAGTGGCATGGACTAAAGGATGTGGGAACTCCTTCTAGATGCTAAGGACAAAGGATTGGCTCAAGCTTCAAGCTCAAGACTCTTCACTTTACATTTTAGTGATCCAAGATCACATTGAGTCTATAGGAAAAGCCAATACTATCAAGAAGGGATGAGGTGTTGCTTAATGAGTTTCTTGCTCCACAGTGCTTAGTGATATGCTCCAAAACCCTCAACTACTTTCCCACTTCCACACATATGACCTAAACCTAGAGTCAAACTCGGCCCCACTTCTTTCTATCCGGCCCACCGAGTTTGGACGTCATAGCCACTGCCACAAACCCTAGGCAAATCGGTCTCACCGATAGGGATCTCGGTCTCACCGAGATGGGATTGTAATCTCTCTGTGTATGTCCATTACCAAAATCGGTCTCACCGAGTTTGAGCAATCGGTACTACCGAGATTACAATGTAAACTTCCTGGTTAACTCATTACCAAAATCGGTCCTACCGAGTTTGTGTAATTGGTCCAACCGAGTTTGCCTGACCAACTCTCTGGAAAGCTTATTACCAAAATCGGTCTCACCGAGTTTGTGTAATCAGTCTTACCGAGATTACGTTATGCCCTAACCCTAACCGAATCGGTCCTACCGAGTTGCATGTCAGTCCCACCGAAAATCCTAACGGTCACTAGGTTTACTAAATCGGTCCGACCGAGTTTGTTGATTCGGTCCCACCGAGTTTGGTAAATTGTGTGTAACGGTTAGATTTTGTGTGGAGGCTATATATACCCCTCCACCTCCTCTTCATTCGTGGAGAGAGCCATCAGAACAAACCTGCACTTCCAACTTAACATTTCTGAGAGAGAACCACCTACTCATGTGTTGAGGCTAAGATATTCCATTCCTACCATATGAATCTTGATCTCTAGCCTTCCTGTGACGCCCGGATAATCAAGCTACAGTAACCTGTGCTAATGGTGCCACGTCACCTCGATTACTGTTACTAATCTCACGTTAGTTCGAAACTGATTCAAATTCAAATTCAAAATCAGGCAAACATCAAAAGTTTTAAAATATTAAAAACCAAAATGTTCGGGTTGTGTCACTTAATGCATAGATGATTATGATGAATAATACACATTTTTATATAATGTATAAATGCACTGAAATGATTTAAACGGTAGCAAAAACATTTTTTAAATGCCTTTGGTATTTTATAAAACACAAAACTAATTTATTTTGGGTTAAAACCTTTTGTGGCTGAGGGTTATTTTGAAACGTTATTTTAGGAGTTGTTGTCATATTTTACTAAGTAAAAATAATGTGGATCAAAAATTTAAAACAGTAAAAAGAAAAATAAATAAAAACAAAAACTTAAACAAAAGAGAAAAGGGAAGACCCCCCCTCCCGGGCCGAATGGCCCAACTAGCCAGCAGGCCACCAGCCCAAAAGACCCAACCGGCCACCCCACTCCCCTTATCCCCCCCATCTCGGAAACCCTAACTCCCGACCGCACACATCCCCCACTCCCCATGTCGCTCTCCCCCCTCTCGATCTGATCTGGATCGAGGGAGCGTTCCCTAGCCCCCTTCGACACCAACCGCCGCCGCCTGGAGGTCCAGTCGCCGGAGCCACCCTCTCGGAGCCTCTCTGCCTCAACTTCCTCGCCTCCCGTCTCCGTCGATCGTCCCCGTCCTCCTACCCACGGGTCGCCCCCGAGCCTCGACACCCATGTGCCCCTGCAAACGCCGGTGAGGCCCTCGGCCTCGGCCTTCCCTCTCCCCTTCTTTTCGTCCGCGGACACCGCGCTCGTCTACCTCGCGCCCGTACAGTCCGCTCGCCTACGCCCCGTCTCTGCCTTGCGGTCGAGCACGCCCCGCCCCGTACCCCCGTGCGCTCCAGGCCCGTCCATGCCCGCATACCCTCCTGCTCGACGACTGCGTCGGCCACGCCGTCGCCTCCCTTGCCGCTCCTGGCCGTGCCCGGCCACGAGCTGCAGCAGCTGCTGCGACGCTACCGCCACCACCACTGCAACCCCCGCGCTCGCCCACTCGTGCGTGGCGCGCCCGCTCGCGGAGTGCTCCCGTGCCCCTGCCTCCGCCGTTCCTCTCACGCGCCTCGGCTCCTCCTTGCGCCCTTCCTCGTCTGCTCACCGTGGCCGCGCTCCGGCGAGCCACCCGCGACGCCCCGGCTGGCTCCGCCTGTTCGGGTGCCCACGCCCGACGCCCGTAAACCCCACACCCGCTAAGGCCCTTGGCCCAACGACAGTCGGGGCCCAACCCCGGAATGTTTTAAAAAAAGACTTAAAATAATAATAAATAAAATAATTAATTAATTAATTAATTAAGTGAGTAATTATGTTAATTAAACCTGATTAGATTAACCTAATCACTAATTAAACTAATTAATCTGTTTTAGTTAATCTTGGCCAATGACAATGGGACCCACGCGTCAGTTTGACCAAGTCAACTGACTGTTGACTGCTGACATCGCCCTGATGTCATGCTGACGTCATAATGGCATTTCCAAATTAAATTAATTCTGTTAATTCTAAAAATGAATTAAATCTTTAAAAATTAATATAAAATAATCCATAACTTGAATGAAAATACTTTGTACATGAAAGTTGCTCAGAACGACGAGACGAATCCGAATACACAGTCCGTTTATCCGCCACACATCCCTAGCATAGCAAACACTCAACTTTCCATCTCCGGTTCATCTGTCCGAAAACGCGAAACCGCGGGGATACTTTCCCAGATGTTTTCCCCCTTCGCCGGTATCACCTCGCACTGTGTTAGGGCACACCTAGCACCGCGTATTGACATGTTATGCTTTGTGATGCTTTTATTGCATTGTATTTATTGTTTCTCCCCCCTCTTCTCTCAGGTAGACTACGAGGCTGACGCTGCTGCTGGTACCCCGATCGACTACGGAGTTGATGACCCCTCCTTCTTGCCAGAGCAACCAGGCAAGCCCCCCCTTTGATCACCAGATATCGCCTATTCTACCCTCTACTGCTTGCATTAGAGTAGTGTAGAATGTTACTGTTCGGTTACTCCTATTCTGTTGCATAGCCTGTCATTATTGCTACATTCATTGATACCTTACCCGCAATCCTAAATGCCTAGTATAGAATGCTAGTTTATCATCATTGACCCTACATTCTTGTCAGTCTGCCTTGCTATACTATCGGGACGTGATCACTCGGGAGGTGATCACGGGTATATACTATACGTACATACATATTATACAGATGGTGACTAAAGTCGGGTCAGCTCGTTGAGTACCCGCAAGTGATCCCGATGTGGGGGCTGAAAGGAGAGGTGGCTCCATCCCGGTAGAGGTGGGCCTGGGTTCCCGACGGCCCCCGACTGTTACTTTGTGGCGGAGCGACAGGGCAGGTTGAGACCACCTAGGAGACAGGTGGGCCTGGCCCTGTTCGGCGTTCGCGGATACTTAACACGCTTAACGAGATCTTGGTATTTGATCTGAGTCTGGCTACTGGCCTATACGCACTAACCAACTACGCGGGAACAGTTATGGGCACTCGGCGTCGTGGTATCAGCCGAAGCCTTCGTGACGTCAGCGACTGAGCGGCGCGCGCCAGATTGGACCGCGTAACGTGACTTCCTTAGTAATGGAGGTTGCTAGGGTCTGCTTATGGCCGCCCACGCAACGTGCAGGTGTGCAATGGGCGATGGGCCCAGACCCCTGCGCGCATAGGATTTAGACCGGCGTGCTGACCTCTTTGTTGTGCCTAGGTGGGGCTGCGACGTGTTGATCTTCTGAGGCCGGGCATGACCCAGGAAAGTGTGTCCGGCCAAATGGGATCGAGCGTGTTGGGTTATGTGGTGCACCCCTGCAGGGAAGTTAATCTATTCGAATAGCCGTGATCTTCGGTAACAGGACGACTTGGAGTTGTACCTTGACCTTATGACAACTAGAACCAGATACTTAATAAAACACACCCTTCCAAGTGCCAGATACAACCCGGTGATCGCTCTCTAATAGGGCGACGAGGAGAGGATCGTCGGGTAGGATTATGCTATGCGATGCTACTTGGAGGACTTCAATCTACTCTCTTCTACATGCTGCAAGACGAAGGCTGCCAGAAGCGTAGTCTTCGACAGGATTAGCTATCCCCCTCATATTCTGGCATTCTGCAGTTCAGTCCACTGATATGGCCCTTTACACATATACCCATGCATATGTAGTGTAGCTCCTTGCTTGCGAGTACTTTGGATGAGTACTCACGGTTGCTTTCTCCCCCCTTTTCCCCCTTCCCTTTCTTTCTGGTTGTCGCAACCAGATGCTGGAGTCCAGGAGCCAGACGCCACCGTCGACGATGACTCCTACTACACCGGAGGTGCCTACTACTACGTGCAGCCCGCTGACGACGACCAGGAGTAGTTAGGAGGATCCCAGGCAGGAGGCCTACGCCTCTTTCGATCTGTATCCCAGTTTGTGCTAGCCTTCTTAAGGCAGACTTGTTTACTTATGTCTGTACTCAGATATTGTTGCTTCCGCTGACTCATCTATGATCGAGCACTTGTATTCGAGCCCTCGAGGCCCCTGGCTTGTATTATGATGCTTGTATGACTTATTTATGTTTTAGTGTTGTGTTGTGATATCTTCCCGTGAGTCCCTGATCTTGATCATACACGTTTGCGTGCATGATTAATGTACGATTGAATCGGGGGCGTCACACTTCCCCAAGTTGCTTTCCACTCAAATCTTCTTTCCACCAGATCCAAATCCTATGAGAGAGAGTTGAGTGTTGGGGAGACTATCATTTGAAGCGCAAGAGCAAGGAGTTCATCATCAATGCACCATTTGTTACTTCTTGGAGAGTGGTGTCTCCTAGATTGGCTAGGTGTCACTTGGGAGCCTCCGACAAGATTGTGGAGTTGAACCAAGGAGTTTGTAAGGGCAAGGGGATCGCCTACTTCGTGAAGATCTACTGCTAGTGAGGCAAGTCCTTCATGGGCGACGACCATGGTGGGATAGACAAGGTTGCTTCTTCATGGACCCTTCGTGGGTGGAGCCCTCCGTGGACTCGCGCAACCGTTACCCTTCGTGGGTTGAAGTCTCCATCAACATGGTAGTTGGTTAGCACCACCTATCGGAACCATGCCAAAAACATCCGTGTCTCCAATTGCGTTTGAATCCTCCAAACCCTTCCCTTTACATTCTTGCAAGTTGCATGCTTTACTTTCCGCTGCTCATATACTCTTTGCATGCTTACTTGCTATGTATTGTGAATGTTAAATTTGTGCCTAAACTCCACTTAAACTTTAAGAACTTAAAAACTGAACTTTGGTACTTAGTGTCTAATCACCCTCCCTCTAGACACCTCTTCTCAAGGTCCTACACATGAGCAGAGAGCATCGGCGGCGTCTAGCAGATTGGTCTTCCTTTTGAAGAAGACAACAGGGGCCCTCAGCGCCATGCCTTCAATTTCTTTTGCTTCAGATCCTATTTTTGTGCACTTTCTTTTTTTTATCTTTGTGCTTGATCCGATCCTAGATAGTGAAAAAATATTTATGGAAAAAAATGTGTGTGTTCATGACATATATGAGTGTCTGCCTAACTTCTTCCTTTAATTGTTGTTCCAGATGAGAGCTGAGACTCACGTCCTCGTATTTCCCTAGGTGATGGTCGGCAGCCACCGCTCGACAGTTATACTACTCCACCAATTAGGTAAGAGTAACCTGATGTATTTCCCATCTATTATCTCTAGTTAGATACTTTCTCGTGGTCGTTTATGTTCTAGAATTGTCTCAGTTTCCTTGTACGATGTTCCAACTTGTAGAATACATGTTTTTGAAGAGGTAATTGTGTGTTATACCAATTCATGTACTATCAGAAGTAAATTTTTACTATAGTTGTTATGTATTGTGGAAGACTTCAGGAGAAAATTCCACCGAATGACATACATTAAATTTGAAATTGCTAGAGTATTTTTCAAATTAATATAGTTGACGAGCAGCACAATTTAGATATGAGGTATGTAGTGCATGTTAGTTCTTCGATCTATAAAGGAAATTGTGTACTTAGACTGATGTTTTCACGAGCTTCCTGCAAAAAGCTAGCCTTACTAGCTTGTGCACATTTCCTTAACCCAACAGTTTACGTGCGTACTGCTCCATAATCTTGTTCTTGTGCTTGATGGGACAAGGAAAGCAACTGCTTGTTCCTATGCAGACTTCTTTGGTGTACATGATGAGTTTTGGATAGAGGGTTCCGACATTATCAGTTCCTTATTCTTCTGCTACAGGACACCACCAAATGGGTGCAAGCATTAATTAATATTCTTCTGCTACAGATATGGGTCAGATTTCCTTGTTATTGCCTGGAAATATTCTCGGTATAAGATCGTTTTGACTTGTGCTAAATGGGTTATAAATTATTTAACAAGGAGTTGGCCTTGCAGATACAAACTACTAATTTTTGGCGTACTCTTCATATGAAGTGTCCATATATAATGGCATGTACCAAGTAGGAATCCTCTCTCGGATATATTTCTCTTCCTTATGTACTCCCTCTGTAAAGAAATATAAGAGCATTTAGATAACTACTTTAGTGGTCTAAACGCTCTTATATTTCTTTACGAGGGAGTACTTATTTGTGACAGACATACATGCTCTATTTTTGAAGGAGAAGATTGTACTTGCAGGATCCAAAACCTAATGATTTTTGTCGAGGGACAGTCACGTGAGTGATTGCACTAAAGATACAGAGAAAAACTGACATTTCTTCTTAGATATTGTATTGAAGTTCTATACTAAATACTATAGGGTGTACTGAAGGTCAATGTTGCACTTAGGCCGGTTGGGTTCTGAATATGCAAGAAAAGGAGGAAAAATTACCAAGGATTACAGATCTTGGTTCAAGAAAAGTGCTGACAATATGTTTTGGCGCATAATTAGCTCTGACAGGAAAAATATTCTATCAGAATTGCAGGATTCTTCAATCACCTCATTAGCATATGCCAAAGCCTTGAGGTTACCACTATGAATGAAGCAAAATTGTGAAGATGACTGGGAAAATGATTAGCTTAGCTTGGCTAGCTTGTACGTGCTGGTTTCTCTCAGCCAAATGCACCAGCTGACAAATAAATTGCATTGCAAAATAAGTCGGACAAGTACTCAGGCATATAAGGTATGCACCAACAGGCTTAGGTGAAAGGCCGGAGAGGATCTGGTCTGTGTTGGCCGCACCGAAGTGTGGGAAAAGCTGCATGTAAGGTGGTGGAGAAGGATGTCAACGATGTGGACATTGTCCCTCCGGTGACGCTGGAAGCCGTCCAAGGGTGGAGGAGGTGCGCCTGTGTGACTCAGGCCAGCAGTGGGTGCTTGCTTCCTCATGGTTTGTTTATTCGTTTTTTATGCAGTACATATGCAACTTTGTGCTTGTTCAATACTATTGTCTAAAAATACAGAAATTTTTGGTGTCCAGTAATGTGTTGCAATTCTGTTATCTTTCATATTTTAGCATTATTCGAAACTTAATGCTAACTTCAGAACCGAAAGATCATAATTTGAGTGTATCTAAGTTGCAGGCTGTTGAACTAATGTTCCTTTTTATTGAGAGCTTTTGACATTGGTCATGGGCTTACACAATTCAACATTTTAACTGCATTGGAAAAAGTGAGCATGTTTTCCTTCGCCTGGGGTACTAGGCAAAAGCAATGCAAATTCAGTGACATGAACATTCTCACGATTGTTTCTTCTTCTTGGTTACAAGGATTCCTCTTTTTACAACTCAAAAAAATGTAATTTTCTTTGTATGGGTAAGGACCTGTGTTACTTAATATTTGGCCTTAGTCATTTTCACAAAAAAACAATACTTTAATAAAGTTTCTGGACAAATCCAACTAATATCCTTGGACTGACTTCAAATGTTGTGCTTCGGTAGATTGATAATATGAGAACCCAGGAGGAAGTAAATAGGTTTGCGCTCGAGATTTTCACTTTGTAGCTCAGTTCAAAGCGGATGGAATGGTTGCAAGCTAAGGGAAGTCATTTTTTGTCCATCCACAATTGATTAAGCATATTAAAAAATACTTAGATAATAGGCGTGAGTTCTCTATTCATACGATGATTCATTTATTAAAGTTTGGTTAATTTTTAATATTTTTAGTGCTATTAGAATATCTTTTCTATGCATGGGAATTCTTGTTTTTTATGGTGATAAAGGCAGGAAAAGGAATCATGGAGATTTAGTGGACGTTAAGAAGAGGCAACACATTTTGTGTAGTGGAGATAATTTGAGAGGTATGAAGAATGAGAACATGGGAGGACAAATACAATGCCTTGTTTTGTTCAGGGTTGCGCATCTGAGGATGCACATTTACTTGGAGCCCGAGATAATTTGAGATGTAAGAAGACTGAGAATTTGGGAGGACAAATACAATACCTTGCAAGGTTGTGCATTTGAGAAGGAGGCACTTGGAATGGGGAGAAAAAAAATGAGGGGATGTGGTGGCTGCAAGAGAGAAGCGAGATGGTGTCGACATTGTTTGGGCCCGAATCTTACATTGCATGAGGCTCTGCACTTGTGGTTGTAGAACCGGCTCACGCTTCCTCCACCCCCACCCCCTTGTTGGTGGTGTCGAATCGGCACGGACACAAGGGGAGGGGGTTAGGGCGGAGAGCGGGGTGGTTGCTGGGGGACTCCTTGGCGGTTTGTAGGGAAGTACGGTTTGAAGGAGAGAGGTTGCGATGGCGAAGGTGAGAAGGACTTGAGAAATGTCCTGGTACCCTGGTAAACTGAGTGGGAAGGGAAGGGTCCGGTAGGAACAAGGAAGGGTGCGTCTTAGGGTTGGTTTTAGGTGTTGGATGGCGGGTAGTCCAAACAACCATTTTTCTTCCACACATATGGTCTGTATTCGATGGAGTCCGGACTGTCCAGACGGTTTAATTTCGGGGAGCCCACTAGGTGCCCGTACATGCCCGGGCATATGAGAAAAAATGAGCTTCAACTTACAAACGACCTTAATCATTTTTATTTATTTATATGCATTGCAGCCTGTAGCAACGCACGGGCGTCCTGCTAGTGTATATAGTCTCCAAGTAGTCAGCACTTCGCTGCGGACATAACTTTTCGAAATGTTGGCAGGAGCACTACCGTTTCTATTAGAGGAGAAGAAAAACACAAGTTTAGGCTGAAACCTGGTTACAATTCGATATGATGGCCTTAGCCTCCATCATACAGTATCACTGTGGCAAATGCCAACTCTCTCGTTAGGATGGACTCCTAAATTCCAAAGAAAGTGTCCTCGACACCAGCATAAGCATTGTCAAAAACTCTCTCATTCCTATCTTTTCAAATCTGCCAAAAAGTGTAAGCAACAGTCCCATCAAACTTTCGCTAGTTGGTCGTAAGGATTTGGCAGGCTCGCTCCAGCCACCAAGAGTAAACCGTGCCCTCCCGGAGGCCATCTTCACGTCATAATGTCTCAAATCGAAACAAGACCAAGCCGCGATCCTCCTCCAAAATTGGCGAGCAAAATAGAAGTTCAGAAGAAGATGCTCCACTGACTCCTCCCGCGAACTGCACATCGAACAAATCTCGCTTCCTTGCCATCCTCTCTGGATCAGCTTGTCCACGGTCAGAATCCTCCCAAGCGACAGGTGTCAACAGAATTTTTTTACTTTGTTTTCAGCCAAAGCCTTCCAGAAAGTTTGAGAGCAAGTGCTCGAGTAAGAGCCCCAGAACATTGCCTTGTAGGTTGAGTGCGTCATATACATTCCATCTGCTGTCCAACACCAGGAGACGACATCTTGGCATGTGGTATTTGCATCTCTCTAATCAACAACCATTATTTGATAAATTCATGAACTAACTCAGTGGTGTTGACCTGACGGAGTGCAGAAATCCATTTGTTCCCCTGAAGGGCTGTGCAAATAGAGATGTTCTTTGTTTTGAACTTGCGGAACATGCCAGAAGCGACCTCCCTGCGGACATAGCAAAAAGGAATCTAGCGAGTTCAGCATCCATAGCTCTAACACGTACTAATGAGGAACAGTAAAATCACTCAGCAAAGAGAAATTAGTAACCTGATGTTTTATCTGTAAGAACATAATAACATGGTGCCTCTATGCAGTTTTGACATGCTCATGTTTATGCCCCTAAACAATAGCCAAGTTCATGCACTTCTTGTCACATATGAATAGTGGATATTCATTTGTACATTGCTTAAGTTACGAAGACTACAGAATAACATTTTTTTTCTATAAAACTATCCATGCGGGTTAAAAGCATAAATATGGGGGAGGATCTCTTTTCCTATAGAAGCATATCGCGATGACTTGCTAAAGAACGAATTGTGCTGGAGGCCCGATCCCCCGTCTTCACGCGGATCTCAAGAATAACACGGTCGGCGAGCAACACGTTGACCACGTGTACATGGAGGTGCTCTGTATTAATGGTCAAACAATTTGCTTGATGGATGCACTTCATTGTAAATTAGGTGTTATACTTATCAAATAAAAATAAAATTCCAAATATAAATTGGGAACTACTGGGTGGTAAGGGAAGATTACAGTTCATCCCCTCACTAATTTTCCAACAAGCTGTGTATCGTTAGTTCTTGCACGGAGAGGATTCAATCATGTATGTATACAAACTTATCTGAAAGTTTTCATGTACGTTCTAGTGTGTCATCTTTTCTAGATCAATGATCCAGCTAGGAAGCAAATCCGGGGAGCAGCTGCACTAAACTGACACTAAATAACAAATTAACATCTGATCACTACACTCTGAACATAAGATTTTTGAAAAGTGCAGGTCAATGGCAGCGTACATGGCTGGAGATCCGAAGAGGCAGGGCTCGGCGAGCAGGGGCGGGGCATAGAGCGCGGCGGCTGCGGCCAGAGCCTCGGCGTCCGTGTCGACATAAGCCTCGGCCGGATACGACGCGCTGATTCTGACGCTGCCGTGCGTCCTCCTCCTCCCCGGGTCGTTGGCTGTTATCTAATAGTATAAGAAGCAGGCATGGGCACACAAAATATGAGTTAAGAAAACTGACAGGATGCACAAGCTGGGACGCAACTCATGTTTCGGTAACATACCTTAAGCTCCTCGTTTTCCAGCTCCAACACTTGTATAAAATCTTTAGATCCTCATTTTCACTCTTTAGGGAATTAGGGGTTCTACATTCAGTGCAGCAGACAAGGGTAGCAGTCCGTAGCAACCTGATTATGTAAAGATTAGGTGATATGCGCTGCTAGTAGCAAGCAGAGTAGCAGCTGAGGAAATGCTCCTCTTACCGAGGAACATCCGGTCATCGTCGGAGCGCAGTAGGGCCATGCACGTTGCCTCCCACATCCTCCAGTTCTCATCCGCCTGACATCTCCTCGAGCACACGCTAGTCAATAGCATCAGTGAGGAGCCGATCGAAACCCTAAGATAAAAAGGAGGGAGTGGATGGAGCGGAGGGGTCACCTTGAGGAGGCCCCACTGGAGGCGAACGTCGCGGGCCTCCTAGGGGCCAGGACTCGTGCTGCAGCGCGTTGACGGCCTCCAGCCGCGCGCGGCCGGCGGCGAGCGCCTCCATCCGTGGCATCATCGCCACGGCCTACGCGCGCAGCCACTCGCTCTCCCGGCAGGCCGCCCCCGCGACGACGCCACCGCCGTCCATGGAATCGTGGAGATGGAGCTGGCCGGTCGGCGCCGCAGCAGCTTTCTTGTCACGGCGGATTGGCACCTGCCCTCTCCATCCCCGTCCACGAGCCCGCCGGCGCCAACCTCCGATACCCTTACTCGAGCCCGCTCGTCTTGAGCGCAGCACGCCATCCCATCCTCTGCCTCCCGCGAGGTCGCCGGCGCGCAGATCGGTCCGCTCGATCTCTGTGAGCCGGATGCCAGCGCCGCACCCTCCCATCCTGTGCCTCCAGCGAGGTCGCGACCAGTCAGTGGAGGGGAGCTATGAACGGCGAAGAAAGCCCCGGGTGGGGAGGACAAGGGATTGGGAGGCAGGAGTCGGCCGGCGGCGCGCGGGGCGTGGCTGGAGGTGGGTTGGGCGGGGCGGAGCGCCGCGAGGCAGAGCGTGGCTGCGTTTTTCTTTTTCTTTCGTACCGGTTCAATTAGTACCACCTCGTTTATACCTTTTTTCTCTCCCTAATAATAAAGCACGGATTGAGTCCTTGAGTTCACCGTCACAATACTTTCACCTATATTATTTTTGCTATCCGAGGTGGTACTATTTATAAGCCTTTTCGTACGTGTAGTTAACAGTCGTGTAGTTAACAATTCTTTTGTTGGGCATCGTGTGTGTGCGTGTGTTTGAATATAAAAAAATGCATAGAAAACAATTGGCCAAAGCGGGGATTCAAACCCTGGTTTGCTGGGTGTGTGCGAACGCATCATACCGAACAGGCAAGACTCGTAAGTGTGCTAACGTTGACGTCTTGCCTTTCAAGAATAGAAAACCACGCGTGCTCGGGCCGAAACAATGGGCCCGGGCGTGCTGGGCCTGCCGACTGCTGCGGCCGACGGTATAGACATTATGGAGCAGGCTGCTGCTTTAAAAATTAAGCAAAGAATATGACATGAATAACAATTGTCCTTAACGAAACAAATGAAGGGAGGGCAATAGCTATTATGCATAATTAGGCCAGCAAGAAAGAAAATAGACATTAATTGCTAATTGCATGAGAAATAAAGAAGGAAGGAGAAAAAAAAGAAAGAGGAAGGAAATAGACGGTAATTATGTGGAGCCGGCAAGAAAGGAAATAGATATTTTTGCATGAGAAATAAAAAAAGTAAGGAGAAATGAAATAGACGGTAATTATTGTGAGCGCCATATTAATCGCAGGAGTAATTAACAGGCCGACAATTTGGATTCCTCACATGCATGATATTCCCTCCGTCCCTAAATATTTGTCTTTCTAGATATTTCAACAAGTGACTACATACGGAGCAAAATGAGTGAATATACACTCTAAAATATATCTATATACATCCATATGTGTTAGTCCATTTGAAATCTCTAAAAAGACAAATATTTAGGAACGGAGAGAGTATAAGGAAACAAAGATAAATAAAATAGACACTAATTGCATGAGAAATAAAGAATAAAAGAGAAAGGAAAACGAGAGGTAGTAAATAGATGGCAATTACAGTTTTTTTGAAGGAGGTGCGGATATCGATGGCAGGCGTGCAGTGCCCCATTCATATCTTATGAATAAAACGATGTGGCGTCTTTTTCGTGCTTGATACTCACTAAATTCATGTCATTTTTTCTTTTATTGCAACAGAGAGTGTGACATGTTTTCCTTCCACTTATAATCCTTACTAAATTTGCGCCAAATTTATAACACATTGAACGTTATATTTGCGAGTCCCCACTAAATTTATATCAATTATTTCAACTGTTGTAACCCACGGGCATCTATATTATTTTTTATATTTATATAAATGAAGGTATAATCTTATTGGTCCTCCCATTTCATATGTCCATGGCATTTTTCATATTGAGATAGGCTATTCTACCGTTCATCTGTCCTGGGCCACTTGGCCTCTGCCCCGTTGGTCCGTGTAGCGTTCCACCAATAGAAAAAACAGTGCCCTGCCAACCTATCCGTGGGACTCGGCCCAACAAATCAAACCCGCCATCCCGTCTAGGATATGAGGCAAAAATCGTTGACCTCTAAATCGCAACTCGCACTGTTTTTTGTGTTGATCGTGTTAGCCCGCAAAAAAAGGTGTTGATTGTTTTAAACTAAAGTTAAATTTGGTGGTTGTTTGTGTCCTTCATGGAATGGTACTAAACTATTACGATGTAAATCCGGATAACACAAACACAAGGCGCAAGCATTAGATTGTGCAGATGTGGCCGGGATCTCAAACGCGACCATTCGCTGGTCTTTCCATGCAGGCGATGCAATTTTGTATTGGTTCCAAACTCAGGTGGAACGTTCGCTGTGTAGTGAACATCGTGACCGACTATGATAATAAAGAAAAGAAGTGGAAACAAGGACGGAGGCACTAGGGGTGATAATTTGTTTCTCCCGTTGCAACGCACAGGCACTTTTGCTAGTTATCTCTCCCTAATAATAATAAAGCACGGATTGAATCCGTGGGTTCACCATCACAATACGCTTCTTCCCATGAATTTACGTTTTCAGTTTGAATTTAAAACATATATACGAGGTGGTACTAATCTTTCTGTATTTTTTTGCGAGACACGTTTCGTCCGTCAAGTATCGTACGTCCGATCGGAGCCAGGCCAACTGAAACCGACCGTGCGTTGTGGCCGAATAAATCCGGCCCAACCCGGTTCTTCCTTTATTCCCTCGCGTGGCTCTTGTCCCTGCCGCTCGTCCAATCTCATCTTCCGAACGCGCCCCCAACTCCGCCTCCACCTCCTCTTCGGTCTTCGCCTAGAGCGTTCCATGATGGCAGGTCGAATCTGCCGCCCCAACGATGTCATGGCCTGGCTCCAACCCTGACGACCTAGAACGTGGGGTGCAGCGACGTCGCCCATGAGAACGGCGGCTTCTCCTTCCACCGCTGTCCGCCACTTCTCCTCTTCTTCCTACTGCAGACCCCCTGCTCCAGAGCTCACCCAGCGGCCCAGGCCAACGCGTACGTTGTCTATCTAGCGGTTTGACCATGAGGACCATAGTAGATGTCGTCTAGTGAGGGCCAGCGACGGTCAGGCCGGGCAGCAGCGGCGATCCGGGTAGACCATCTCCCCGTCGAAGTCTGGTCTGTAAGACGCAGCCATAATCGATCGAGGGCCAGCGACGGCTGGACCTAGGGCAACATCGGCGACCTGAATAGATTCTTCTCTTCTGTGTTATCTTTGGTTTGCAAGGCGTGTGGGAACGTTAGCAACCTGAGGTAGATGGGAAAAGACGATCCTGATGCTGCCTGTGCACGCCCGAACCATGTCCAACCATAGCAGGTTAAACGAATGAACTGCTCTCTGTGTAATTGCTACAAAAATCATGCCAATTTCCTCTACCCATGCCTGTAGTCTGTGTAATTGCTATAAGAAATTATCTTGTATGCTGAAATCCCTACTATTTTTTTGAGAGCCAAATCCCTACTATATTCTATTTCTATACCATGATGGATTTATCAGAAACACTAAATAGATTGGTTTGTACTGTAACATATCATCTAGAAAATTCGGTTTTTGTAAATTATTCTTTTTGCATTGCTCTTGCCGATTGTGTTGTAGGGAGCAGAGAAGAGCAATATGTGGTGGTCTGGGTCGCCTTCGGTTGGGACCTGTACCTGTAGGAATAATTATGTTTTCACAGCTGAGAAAATGTATGATGCACGGACTTCTAATATTTGTATGTCAGTTTCCAACCGCTGTTGGAAGACGATAGGTGTGTGTAAGTCATGTATCCTATAAGAGAGAGAGAGAGAGAGAGAGAGAGAGAGAGAGAGAGAGAGAGAGAGAGAGAGAGAGAGAGAGAGAGAGAGAGAGAGAGAGAGAGAGAGAGAGAGAGAGAGAGAGAGAGAGAGAGAGAGAGAGAGAGAGAGAGAGAGAGAGAGAGAGAGAGAGAGAGAGAGAGAGAGAGAGAGAGAGAGAGAGAGAGAGAGAGAGAGAGAGAGAGAGAGAGAGAGAGAGAGAGAGAGAGAGAGAGAGAGAGATGTGGCGTGATGTTGTACCATATGGTGGCCAAAATTACAAAATTACAACGTATCTGAAGATGCTTCCATGAGCTTGCCAAATATGCCCCAAACGTAACTGGGTGATTATAAAGGAGTACTACAGGTGTCTCCGAAGGTACATGTTGGGTTGGCGTATTTCGAGATTAGGTTTTGTCACTCCGATCGTCGGAGAGGTATCTCTGGGCCCTCTCGGTAATGCACATCACTATAAGCCTTGCAAGCAATGTAGCTAATGAGTTAGTTACGGAATGATGCATTACATAACGAGTAAGGAGACTTGCCGGTAACGAGATTGAACTAGGTATTGGATACCGACGATCGAATCTCGGGCAAGTAACATACCGATGACAAAGGGAACAACGTATGTTGTTATGCGGTTTGACCGATAAAGATCTTCGTAGAATATGTAGGAGCCAATATGGGCATCCAGGTTCCGCTATTGGTTATTGACCGAGAATAGTTCTAGGTCATGTCTACATAGTTCTCGAACCCGTAGGGTCCGCACGCTTAATGTTACGATGACAGTTTTATTATGAGTTTATAAGCTTTGATGTACCGAAGTTTGTTCGGAGTCCCGGATGTGATCACGGACATGACGAGGAGTCTCGAAATGGTTGAGACATAAAGATTGATATATTGGAAGCCTATGTTTGGACATCGGAAGTGTTCCGGATGAAATCGGCATTTCACCGGAGTACCGGGGGGTTACCGGAACCCTCCCGGGGGTTATTGGGCCTTCATGGGCCCTAAGGGAGAAGAGGAGAGGAGGCAAGAGGTGGGCTGCGCCCCCTCCCCTCCCTAGTCCGAATAGGACAAGGAGAGGGGGGCGGCGCCCCCCTTCCTTCCCCTCTTCCTCCTCCTTCCCCCTTCTCCTACTCCAATTAGGAAAGAAGGGAGTCCTACTCCCGGTGGGAGTAGGACTCCCCCTTGGCGCGCCCTCCTTGGACGGCCGCCCCCTCCCCCTTGGCTCCTTTATATACGGGGGCAGGGGCACCCTAGAACACACAAGTTGATCTACGGATCGTTCCTTAGCCGTGTGCGGTGCCCCCCTCCACCATATTCCACCTCGGTCATATCGTCGCGGAGTTTAGGCGAAGCCCTGCGCCAGTAGAGCATCAACATCATCGTCACCACGCCGTCGTGCTGACGGAACTCATCCCCGACACTTTGCTGGATCGGAGTCCGGGGATTGTCATCGAGCTGAACGTGTGCTGAACTCGGAGGTGTCGTACGTTCGGTACTTGGATCGGTCGGATTGTGAAGACGTACGACTACATCAACCGCGTTGTCATAACGCTTCCACTTACGGTCTACGAGGGTACGTGGATAACACTCTCCCCTCTCGTTGCTATGCCATCACCATGATCTTGCGTGTACGTAGGAATTTTTTTGAAATTACTACGTTCCCCAACAGTGGTATCAGAGCCTGGTTTTATGCGTAGATGTCATATGCACGAGTAGAACACAAGTGAGTTGTGGGCGATACAAGTCATACTGCTTACCAGCATGTCATACTTTGGTTCGGCGGTATTGTGAGATGAAGCGGCCCAGACCGACATTACGCGTACGCTTACGCGAGACTGGTTTCATCGTTACGAGCACTCGTGCTTAAAGGTGGCTGGCGGGTGTCTGTCTCTCTCACTTTAGCTGAATCGAGTGTGGCTACGCCCGGTCCTTGCGAAGGTTAAAACAGCACTAACTTGACGAACTATCGTTGTGGTTTTGATGCGTAGGTAAGAACGGTTCTTGCTAAGCCCGTAGCAGCCACGTAAAATTTGCAACAACAAAGTAGAGGACGTCTAACTTGTTTTTGCAGGGCATGTTGTGATGTGATATGGTCAAGACGTGATGCTATATTTTATTGTATGAGATGATCATGTTTTGTAACCGAAGTTATCGGCAACTGGCAGGAGCCATATGGTTGTCGCTTTATTGTATGAAATGCAAACGCCCTGTAATTGCTTTACTTTATCACTAAGCGGTAGCGATAGCCGTAGAAGCTATAGATGGCGTAACGACAACGATGCTACGATGGAGATCAAGGTGTCGCGCCAGTGACGATGGTGATCACGACGGTGCTTCGAAGATGGAGATCACAAGCACAAGATGATGATGGCCATATCATATCACTTATATTGATTGCATGTGATGTTTATCCTTTATGCATCTTATCTTGCGTTGATTGACGGTAGCATTTTAAGATGACCTCTCACTAAAATTATCAAGAAGTGTTCTCCTTGAGTATGCACCGTTGCGAAAGTTCTTCGTGCTGAGACACCACGTGATGATCGGGTGTGATAGGCTCTACGTTCAAATACAACGGGTGCAAAACAATTGCACACGCGGAATACTCAGGTTAAACTTGACGAGCCTAGCATATAACAGATATGGCCTCGGAACACGGAGACCGAAAGGTCGAGCATGAATCATATAGTAGATATGGTCAACATATTGATGTTCACCGTTGAAACTACTCCATCTCACGTGACGATCAGACATGGTGTTGTTGATATGGATCACGTAATCACTTAGAGGGATGTCTATCTAAGTGGGAGTTCTTAAGTAATATGATTAATTGAACTTAAATTTATCATGGACTTAGTACCTGATAGTATTTTGCTTGTCTATGTTTGTTGTAGATAGATGGCTCGTGCTGTTGTTCCGTTGAATTTTAATACGTTCCTTGAGAAAGCAAAGTTGAAAGATGATGGTAGCAATTACACGGACTGGGTCCGTAACCTGAGGATTATCCTCATTGCTGGACTGAAGAATTACATCCTGGAAGCACCGCTGGGTGCCAGGCCTGCTGCTGATGCAACTGACGACATTAAGAACGTCTGGCAGAGCAAAGCTGATGACTACTCGATAGTTCAGTGTGCCATGCTTTACGGCTTAGAACCGGGTCTTCAACGGCGTTTTGAACGTCATGGAGCATATGAGATGTTCCAGGAGTTGAAGTTAATATTTCAAGCAAATGCCCGGATTGAGAGATATGAAGTCTCCAATAAGTTCTACAGCTGCAAGATGGAGGAGAATAGTTCTGTCAGTGAACACATACTCAAAATGTCTGGGTATAATAATCACTTGATTCAACTGGGAGTTAATCTTCCTGATGATAGTGTCATTGACAGAATTCTTCAATCACTGCCACCAAGCTACAAGAGCTTCGTGATGAACTATAATATGCAAGGGATGGACAAGACTATTCCCGAGCTCTTCGCAATGCTAAAAGCCGCGGAGGTAGAAATCAAGAAGGAGCATCAAGTATTGATGGTTAACAAGACCACCAGTTTCAAGAAAAAGGGCAAAGGGAAGAAGAAGGGGAACTTCAATAAGAACAGCAAACAAGTTGCTGCTCAAGAGAAGAAACCCAAGTCTGGACCTAAGCCTGAGACTGAGTGCTTCTACTACAAGCAGACTGGACACTGGAAGCGGAACTGCCCCAAGTATTTGACGAATAAGAAGGATGGCAAAGTGAACAAAGGTATATGTGATATACATGTTATTGATGTGTACCTTACTAATGCTCGCAGTAGTACCTGGGTATTTGATACTAGTTTTGTTGCTAATATTTGCAACTCGAAACAGGGACTACGGATTAAGCAAAGATTGGCTAAGGACGAGGTGACGATGCGCGTGGGAAATGGTTCCAAAGTCGATGTGATCGCGGTCGGCACGTTACCTCTACATCTACCATCAGGATTAGTTTTAGACCTAAATAATTGTTATTTGGTGCCAGCGTTGATCATGAACATTATATCTGGATCTTGTTTGATGCGAGACGGTTATTCATTTAAATCAGAGAATAATGGTTGGTCTATTTATATGAGTAATATCTTTTATGGTCATGCACCCTTGAAGAGTGGTCTATTTTTATTGAATCTCGATAGTAGTGATACACATATTCATAGTGTGGAAACCAAAAGATGCAGAGTTGATAATGATAGTGCAACTTATTTGTGGCACTGCCATTTAGGTCATATCGGTGTAAAGCGCATGAAGAAACTCCATACTGATGGACTTTTGGAATCACTTGATTATGAACCACTTGGTACTTGCGAACCGTGCCTCATGGGCAAGATGACTAAAACGCTGTTCTCCGAAACTATGGAGCGAGCAACTGATTTGTTGGAAATCATACATACTGATGTTTGTGGTCCAATGAATGTTGAGGCTCGCGGCGGGTATCGTTATTTTCTCACCTTCACAGATGATTTGAGCAGATATGGGTATATCTACTTAATGAAACACAAGTCTGAAACATTTGAAAAGTTCAAAGAATTTCAGAGTGAAGTGGAAAATCATCATAACAAGAAAATAAAATTTCTACGATCTGATCGTGGAGGAGAATATTTGAGTTACGAGTTTGGTCTACACTTGAAACAATGTGGAATAGTTTCGCAACTCACGCCACCCGGAACACCACAACGAAATGGTGTGTCCGAACGTCGTAATCGTACTTTACTAGATATGGTGTGATCTATGATGTCTCTTATTGATTTAACGCTATCGTTTTGGGGTTATGCTTTAGAGACGGCCGCATTCACGTTAAATAGGGCACCATCAAAATCCGTTGAGACGATGCCTCATGAACTGTGGTTTCGCAAGAAACCAAAGTTGTCGTTTCTTAAAGTTTGGGGCTGCGATGCTTATGTGAAGAAACTTCAACCAGATAAGCTCGAACCCAAATCGGAGAAATGTGTCTTCATAGGATACCCAAAAGAGACTGTTGGGTACACCTTCTATCACAGATCTGAGGGCAAGATTTTCGTTGCTAAATTCGGATCCTTTCTAGAAAAGGAGTTTCTCTCGAAAGAAGTGAGTGGGAGGAAAGTAGAACTTGATGAGGTAACTGTACCTGCTCCCTTATTGGAAAGTAGTTCATCACAAGAACCGATTCCTGTGACAACTACACCAATTAGTGAGGAAGATAATGATATTGATCATGAAACTTCAGATCAAGTTTCTACTGAACCTCGTAGGTCTACCAGAGTAAGATCTGCACCAGAGTGGTACGGTAATCCTATTCTGGAAGTTATGTTACTTGACCATGATGAACCTACGAACTATGAGGAAGCGATGATGAGCCCAGATTCCGCAAAATGGCTAGAGGCCATGAAATCTGAGATGGGATCCATGTATGAGAACAAATTATGGACTTTGGTTAACTTGTCCGATGATCGGCAAGCCATTGAGAATAAATGGATCTTTAAGAAGAAGACTGGCGCTGATGGTAATATAACTGTCTATAAAGCTCAACTTGTTGCGGAAGGTCGACAAGTTCAAGGGGTTGACTACGATGAGACTTTCTCACCCGTAGCGATGCTTAAGTCTGTCCGAATCATGTTAGCAATTGCTGCATTTTATGATTATGAAATTTGGCAAATGGATGTCAAAACTGCATTCTTGAATGGATTTCTAGAAGAAGAGTTGTATATGATGCAACCAAAAGGTTTTGTTGATCCAAAAGGTGCTAACAAAGTGTGCAAGCTCCAGCGATCCATTTATGGACTGGTGCAAGCATCTCGGAGTTGGAATAAACGCTTTGATAGTGTGATCAAAGCATATGGTTTTATACAGACTTTTGGAGAAGCCTGTATTTACAAGAAAGTGAGTGGGAGCTCTGTAGCATTTCTGATATTATATGTAGATGACATATTATTAATTGGAAATGATATAGAATTTCTGGATAGCATAAAGGGATACTTGAATAAAAGTTTTTCTATGAAAGACCTCGGTGAAGCTGCTTATATATTGGGCATCAAGATTTATAGAGATAGATCAAGACTCTTAATTGGACTTTCACAAAGCACATACCTTGGTAAAGTTTTGAAAAAGTTCAAAATGGATCAGGCAAAGAAAGGGTTCTTGCCCGTGCTACAAGGTGTGAAATTGAGTCAGACTCAATGCCCGACCATAGCAGAAGATAGAGAGAAAATAAAAGATGTTCCCTATGCTTCAGCCATAGGCTCTATCATGTATGCAATGCTGTGTACCAGACCTGATGTGTGCTTAACAATAAGTTTGGCAGGAAGGTACCAAAGTAATCCAGGAGTGGATCACTGGACAGCGGTCAAGAACATCCTGAAATACCTGAAAAGGACTAAGGATATGTTTCTCGTATATGGAGGTGACAAAGAGCTAGTCGTAAATGGTTACGTCGATGCAAGCTTTGACACTGATCCGGACGATTCTAAATCGCAAACTAGATACGTGTTTTTATTAAACGGTGGAGCTGTAAGTTGGTGCAGTTCTAAACAAAGCGTTGTGGCGGGATCTACATGTGAAGCGGAGTACATAGCTGCTTCAGAAGCAGCAAATGAAGGAGTCTGGATCAAGGAGTTCATTTCCGATCTAGGTGTCATACCTAGTGCATCGGGACCAATGAAGATCTTCTGTGACAATACTAGTGCAATTGCCTTGGCAAAGGAATCCAGATTTCACAAGAGGACCAAGCACATCAAGAGACGCTTCAATTCCATCCGGGACCAAGTCCAAGTGGGAGACATAGAAATTTGCAAGATACATACGGATCTGAATGTTGCAGACCCATTGACTAAGCCTCTTCCACGAGCAAAACATGATCAGCACCAAGACTCCATGGGTGTTAGAATCATTACTGTGTAATCTAGATTATTGACTCTAGTGCAAGTGGGAGACTGAAGGAAATATGCCCTAGAGGCAATAATAAAGTTATTATTTATTTCCTCATATCATGATAAATGTTTATTATTCATGCTAGAATTGTATTAACCGGAAACATGATACATGTGTGAATACATAGACCAACATAACGTCACTAGTATGCCTCTACTTGACTAGCTCATTAATCAAAGATGGTTATGTTTCCTAACCATCACTACTAGGGAAAACCTTATACACAGAATGTTACCAATAGCGCTTGTCAAAATGAGGCGCTACTGCTACTTAGCAGTAGCGCGTCCGGCAGAACCGCGCTACTGTTAGCCGCTTAGCAGTAGCGCGACAGTTACAGAAAGCGCTACTACTATAATTGCCACACCGTTTCCGACGTGCTAGGTATAGTAGTAGCGCCCTTCTGCGAACAGCGCTACTACTATGGATTTTAGCAGCAACGCGTTTTCCATCCCCACGCTACAGTTAAAGCTATTTTCACCTAACCCCCCGCGCGGCCTGATTCCCTCTCCTTTGCTTCCTCCCCCAATTCTCCTCTACTATTCCTCGTCGCCTCCGCCTCGCTGCCGTCTCCCCCGACCCCGCCTCGCCGTCGTCTCCCCCGACCCCGCCTCGCCGCCGTCTCCCCCGACCCCGCCTCGCCGTCGTCTCCCCCGACCCCGCCTCGCCGCCGTCTCCCCCGACCCCGCCTCGCCGTCGTCTCCCTCGACCCGCCTCGCCGCCGTCTCCCCCGACCCTGCCTCGTCGCGCCTCGGTGCCGCCGTCTCCCCCGACCCCATCTCTCTCCCCGCCCTCTGTAAGCACTCTCCCCTTCCGATCCCTCTTCTCTGCTTAGTATGAACCCTAGCTATTTAGTGCTAGTTAGTATGAACCCTAGGCTATTTTTAGTGCTAGTTAGTTAATTACTTAGATGGTAATTAGGGCAGTAGTTCCTAGGTACTTATTTTTAGTAAGAACTAGTTGAATTAATAGAACTAGTTAGTAAGAACTTGTTTCTATTTTTTAGTTAAAGCAATTTTTCCCGCCTCGACGTGGACGATGCCTATCCCGCATCCTCGTCGTCGAGTCGGCGGAGGACGACACCTGCTTGACCAGATCGGTCATGTCCGGGACTGGGCTCCGCCGGGGTGGTACTGGGAGGCGCTACCTACCGGGGGGCACAGGTTGGTGAGGAGCCAGCCTGTCGTTGACCCGAACCTTCTTTGGTGGCGGTCGCGTGGGCCAGTGATGATCCAGAGGCTCGAGGACTCCGCGGAGGTGGTGCGTCACCGTGTTAGTGAGGAGGACGCGCACGTCCGTCGCTACTTGTTTGTGTTGGAGCACAGGCCGTTCTCCAATACCTGGCAGGTTCTCCGAGGATCTCACTGGAGCTATGATCCCGTGATGGTGCCTTCTCTGTGGGTGTCCACCGCCCGCGCCGATACCCGTCGTGTGCTAGAGTTTTAGTTGTATTAGTGATGTTATATGTATGACACTATTCGTGATGTATTAGTGATAATATTCGACGATGTACTGACGCATGAGATGATCTACTTTTGCTTATTGAATGCATGAGATGATCTACTTTTGAAATGTATATCTTGTGTTGCTCAATATCCAAGTGGCCGGTCATGTTTGCAGGTTACACCTTCGAGTGGCCTATGTTTTGCCGGAGTGTTGATTCATTTTCGTTCCGGCAAATTTCAGGCGCTCGATATGTCCTATTTTAGCAAAGGTCATGCCGGATTTTTCCGTGAATTTTGGCATGACTTGTGCTAGAATATGTAGGAAATATCGAGTGCCCCGGATTTGTGTGTTGAGTATCTTGGTAGTTGTCTTCGATTGATTTTCAATTAATGTTTTAACTATGAACATAGGAAATGTCTGACGACGAGAAGGATTTCGGTATTTGCAAATACTGCGAAGACGAGCGCGGCCTGTGCGACGGAATCTTCCTAGATGATGATAGGCGCTTCAACATCAAGCTGGACGAGAACTTCGAAGTGGATACAGTAAGTCACAACGACAAGTCTTTTTTCGTAATTAAGCATGACATCTGCTTCATTTGCTTCAACTTATATTTTTTTACTATTCTACTAGCGTATCCCCTGCCATGCAAGAGTTTTTGTATTGGATAATATAGGTTTCAGTCATAGTATGGAGGAAAAGAAAGTTTACTTGAAGACCGAGCATGGTTATATTTTCCATGCGAAGTTATACAATTCAGACGATTACACCTATTTTGGATGCAAAACATGGCGAGCACTATGCAAGACTTATGCATTTGAGCCTGATATGGTTATCACCTTTGATATTCGTCCGGAAGATGATATTGAAGGTAGTACCGACATCTGGGTCAATGTGCAAATGCCTCTAGTTATACCATTATGTAAGTTTCTCAACCATATTTATGTCTTTGATATTGTTTATTCAAAAATAGTTGACAACTAGTTTGTATTGTCAGCTTATTTCCGTGCAAGCAAACATGTCCAGCGCTTGGTAGACAGGACCGTATACTGTCCTGGGGCTGAACTCAACTGCGAGGAGCTCAGTCATTATGTTTCATGGCTTGAGGATCTTGATACTGTCAAGACAAATTTTCTTCCTGCATTTAGAAATGTTAGTACTGAAAATGTGCGACCAATAGTGTTCGTAATGAACTACGGTCACATCCATTTGGGAAGGATGGTAAGATTTTTACTTTTTGTCCTCATTGCATCTTTTCCATACATTATTTTTGAAGCTAAACTTCATTGCTAAGTATGTTACCATACGATGTTCTTCAACAGGGACTCCCGATGAATGTTGTGCCTTATGGGATCGAGACTAAAGGTATCATGAGTATTATCAACTTACGGCCAAGATATCCTACATCTTACTTTAGTGCATTCAAGATTAGCGACGGATGCTTAATAGTGCAAGACTGGACCAAATATGTGTTGGGGGAGCGCAGAGAAGTACTAGGGAGCAGCAAACAGAGGCGCCTTCCACGATTAGGAGACAGGTTCATCTGCATGCTCCAATTTGATCAAGGAGGAGAGCTACACATGTTTTATGTTCTTTTACCTAAGAGAGAGCAGCAGGAGTGAGTAGCTGGCTAGAAATGAGTTTCAGGATGATGATGTGCTACACTATTACTATGATGATAAAATAGCTAGTGTTGGTGGTAATGACTATGATGATTATTATTAGCTAGTGTTAGTGGTGATTAAATAAATACTGTTGGTGGTAATGACCATGATGATGATTAAATATCTTGTGCTGGCGGATTAGATTCAACTGGAGGCAACATGTGGTGCACATCGAAAGTACTACTAGTCCAAACTAGTTCAAGTTTGGATTAGTAGTATACTTTTGACATGCACCACATATTGCCTCCACTTGAACCTAATCCACCTTCATTTAATACACTGTTATGGATATAATGATGTAAACCTCATAACAGCTGGTATTGTACCAATATTTGTGTGATGGCGCATAAATACACTAAAAAAATAAAAAAAAATACTAGTAGCGATGGAAAGAAAACACGCTGCAAGTACATACCTTAGCAATAGCGCGGTAGTGAACAAGCGCTGCAGCTATTTGTCCTAGCAGTAGCGCGTGATGGCACGTGTTACTGCTAAGCAATAGCTGTAGTGCCTTATTAGTAGCACGGCCACCCGCGCTACTAGTGGGCACAAAACACGCGCTACTGCTAGGGTTTTCCCTAGTAGTGCATAGACATGTGTTGTCATTTGATTAACGGGATCACATCATTAGGAGAATGATGTGATTGACATGACCCATTCCGTTAGCCTAGCACTTGATCGTTTAGTATATTGCTATTGCTTTCTTTATGACTTATACATGTTCCTGTAACTATGAGATTATGCAACTCCCATTTACCGGAGGAACACTTTGGGTGCTACCAAACGTCACAACGTAACTGGGTGATTATAAAGGAGTACTACAGGTGTCCGAAGGTACATGTTGGGTTGGCGTATTTCGAGATTAGGTTTTGTCACTCCGATCGTCGGAGAGGTATCTCTGGGCCCTCTCAGTAATGCACATCACTATAAGCCTTGCAAGCAATGTAGCTAATGAGTTAGTTACGAAATGATGCATTACGTAACGAGTAAAGAGACTTGCCGGTAACGAGATTGAACTAGGTATTGGATACCGACGATCGAATCTCGGGCAAGTAACATACCGATGACAAAGGGAACAACGTATAGTGTTATGCGGTTTGACCAATAAAGATCTTCGTAGAATATGTAGGAGCCAATATGGGCATCCAGGTTCCGCTATTGGTTATTGACCGAGAATAGTTCTAGGTCATGTCTACATAGTTCTCGAACCCGTAGGGTCCGCACGCTTAAGGTTTCGATGATAGTTATATTATGAGTTTATGAGTTTTGATGTACCGAAGGAGTTCGGAGTCCCGGATGAGATCGGGGACATGACAAGGAGTCTCGAAATGGTCGAGACGTAAAGGTCGATATATTGGACGACTATATTCGGAGTTCGGAAAGGTTCCGAGTGATTCGGGTATTTTTGAGGGTACCGGGGAGTTACGGGAATACGAGGAAGAAGCATTGGGCCTCATGGGCCAAGTGGTGGAAGAGAGGAGGTAGGGCGCGCGCCCCCCCTAGCCCAAACCGAATTGGACTAGGGGGCCGGCCCCCTTTCCTTCTTCTCCTCCCTCTCCTTCCTTCTCCTTCTCCTCCCCTTCCTTCCCTTCTCCTAGTAGGACTTGGAAAGAGGGGGAATCCTACTTAGAGTAGGATTGCCCCCTTGGGCGCGCCTCCTCCTCCTTGGCCGGCCCTCCTCCCCTTGCTCCTTTATATACGGGGGCAGGGGGCACCCCATGACACATAAGTTGATCTACGGATCGTTCCTTAGCCGTGTGCGGTGCCCCCCTCCACCATATTCCACCTCGGTCATATCGTCGCGGAGTTTAGGCGAAGCCCTGCGCCGGTAGAACATCATCATCGTCACCACGCCCTCGTGCTGACGGAAGTCATCCCCGACGCTTTGCTGGATTGGAGCCCGGGGAACGTCATCGAGCTGAACGTGTGCAGAACACGGAGGTACCGTATGTTCGGTGCTTGGATCGGTCGGATCGTGAAGACGTACGACTACATCAACCGCGTTGTCATAACGCTTCCGCTTACGGTCTACGAGGGTACATGGACAACACTCTCCCCTCTCGTTGCTATGCATCACCATGATCTTGCGTGTGCATAGGATTTTTTTGAAATTACTACGTTCCCCAACAGTGTCATCCGAGCCTAGGTTTTATGCGTTGATGTTATATGCACGAGTAGAACACAAGTGAGTTGTGGGCGATACAAGTCATACTACTTACCAGCATGTCATACTTTGGTTCGGCGGTATTGTGAGATGAAGCGGCCCGGACCGACATTATGCATACGCTTACGCGAGACTGGTTTCACAGTTACGAGCACTCGTGCTTAAAGGTGGCTGGCGGGTGTCTGTCTCTCTCACTTTAGCTGAATCGAGTGTGGCTACGCCCGGTCCTTGCAAAGGTTAAAACAACACTAACTTGACGAACTATCGTTGTGGTTTTGATGCGTAGGTAAGAACGGTTCTTGCTAAGCCCGTAGCAGCCACGTAAAACTTGTAACAACAAAGTAGAGGACGTCTAACTTGTTTTTGCAGGGCATGTTGTGATGTGATATGGTCAAGACGTGATGCTATATTTTATTGTATGAGATGATCATGTTTTGTAATCGAAGTTATTGGCAACTGGTAGGGGCCATATGGTTGTCGCTTTATTGTATGAAATGCAAACACCCTGTAATTGCTTGACTTTATCACTAAGTGTAGCGATAGTCGTAGAAGCAATAGATGGCGTAAACGACAACGATGCTACGATGGAGATCAAGGTGTCGCACCGGTGACGATGGTGATCACGACGGTGCTTCGGAGATGGAGATCACAAGCACAAGATGATGATGGCCATATCATATCACTTATATTGATTGCATGTGATGTTTATCCTTTATGCATCTTATCTTGCTTTGATTAACGGGAGCATTTTAAGATGATCTCTCACTAAAAATTATCAAGAAGTGTTCTCCCTGAGTATGCACCGTTGCCAAAGTTCGTCGTGCCCAGACACCATGTGATGATCGGGTGTGATAAGCTCTACGTCCATCTACAAAGGGTGCAAGCTAGTTTTGCACACGCAGAATACTCAGGTTAAACTTGACGAGCCTAGCATATGCAGATATGGCCTCGGAACACGGAGACCGAAAGGTCGAGCGTGAATCATATAGTAGATATGATCAACATAGTGATGTTCACCATTGAAAACTACTCCATCTCACGTGATGATCGGTTATGGTTTAGTTGATTTGGATCACGTGATCACTTAGATGACTAGAGAGATGTCTGTCTAAGTGGGAGTTCTTAAGTAATATGATTAATTGAACTTAAATTTATCATGAACTTAGTACCTGATAGTATTTTGCTTGTCTATGTTTGTTCTAGATAGATGGCTCGTGCTGTTGTTCCGTTGAATTTTAATGTGTTCCTTGAGAAAGCAAAGTTGAAAGATGATGGTAGCAATTATACGGACTGGGTCCGTAACCTGAGGATTATCCTCATTGCTGCACAGAAAATTACGTCCTGGAAGCACCGCTGGGTACCAGGCCTGCTGCTGATGCAACTGACAACATTAAGAACGTCTGGCAGAGCAAAGCTGATGACTACTCGATAGTTCAGTGTGCCATGCTTTACGGCTTAGAACCGGGTCTTCAACGACGTTTTGAACGTCATGGAGCATATGAGATGTTCCAGGAGTTGAAGTTAATATTTCAAGCATATGCCCGGATTGAGAGATATGAAGTCTCCAATAAGTTCTATAGCTGCAAGATGGAGGAGAATAGTTCTGTCAGTGAACACATACTCAAAATGTCTGGGTACAATAATCACTTGATTCAACTGGGAGTTAATCTTCCTGATGATAGTGTCATTGACAGAATTCTCCAATCACTGCCACCAAGCTACAAGAGCTTCGTGATGAACTATAATATGCAAGGGATGAACAAGACAATTCCCGAGCTCTTCGCAATGCTAAAAGCTGCGGGGGTAGAAATCAAGAAGGAGCATCAAGTGTTGATGGTCAACAAGACCACTAGTTTCAAGAAAAAGGGCAAAGGGAAGAAGAAGGGGAACTTCAAGAAGAACAGCAAGCAAGTTGCTGCTCAAGAGAAGAAACTCAAGTATGGACCTAAGCCTGAAACTGAGTGCTTCTACTGCAAGCAGACTGGACACTGGAAGCGGAACTGCCCCAAGTATTTGGCGGATAAGAAGGATGGCAAGGTGAACAAAGGTATATGTGATATACATGTTATTGATGTGTACCTTACTAGAGCTCGCAGTAGCACCTGGGTATTTGATACTGGTTCTGTTGCTAACATTTGCAACTCGAAACAGGGACTACGGAATAAGCGAGCACTGGCCAAGGACGAGGTGACGATGCGCGTGGGAAACGGTTCCAAAGTCGATGTGATCGCGGTCGGCACGCTACCTCTACATCTACCTTCGGGATTAGTTTTAGACCTGAATAATTGTTATTTGGTGCCAGTGTTGAGCATGAACATTATATCTGGATCTTGTTTGATGCGAGATGGTTATTCATTTAAATCAGAGAATAATGGTTGTTCTATTTATATGATTAATATCTTTTATGGTCATGCACCCTTGAAGAGCGGTCTATTTTTATTGAATCTCGATAGTAGTGATACACATATTCATAGTGTCGAAGCCAAAAGATGCAGAGTTGATAATGATAGTGCAACTTATTTGTGGCACTGCCGTTTAGGTCCTATCGGTGTAAAGCGCATGAAGAAACTTCATACTGATGGACTTTTGGAATCACTTGATTATGAATCACTTGGTACTTGCGAACCGTGCCTCATGGGCAAGATGACTAAAACACCGTTCTCCGGTACTATGGAGAGAGCAACAGATTTGTTGGAAATCATACATACAGATGTATGTGGTCCCATGAATGTTGAAGCTCGTGGCGGATATCGTTATTTTCTCACCTTCACAGATGATTTGAGCAGATATGGGTATATCTACTTAATGAAACACAAGTCTGAAACATTTGAAAAGTTCAAAGAATTTCAAAGTGAAGTGGAAAATCATCGTAACAAGAAAATAAAATTTCTACGATCTGATCGTGGAGGAGAATATTTGAGTTACGAGTTTGGTTTACATTTGAAACAATGCGGAATAGTTTCGCAACTCACGCCACCCGGAACACCACAACGAAATGGTGTCCGAACGTCGTAATCGTACTTTACTAGATATGGTGCGATCTATGATGTCTCTTACTGATTTACCGCTATCGTTCTGGGGTTATGCTTTAGAGACGGCCGCATTCACGTTAAATAGGGCACCATAAAAATCCGTTGAGACGACACCTTATGAACTGTGGTTTGGCAAGAAACCAAAGTTGTCGTTTCTTAAAGTTTGGGGCTGCGATGCTTATGTGAAGAAACTTCAACCAGATAAGCTCGAACCTAAATCGGAGAAATGTGTCTTCATAGGATACCCAAAGGAGACAGTTGGGTACACCTTCTATCACAGATCCGAAGGCAAGACATTCGTTGCTAAGAATGGATCCTTTCTAGAGAAGGAGTTTCTCTCGAAAGAAGTGAGTGGGAGGAAAGTAGAACTTGATGAGGTAACTGTACCTGCTCCCTTATTGGAAAGTAGTTCATCACACAAATCGGTTCCTGTGACACCTACACCAATTAGTGAGGAAGCTAATGATATTGATCATGAAACTTCAGATCAAGTTCCTACTGAACCTCGTAGGTCTACCAGAGTGCGGTCCGCACTAGAGTGGTACGGTAATCCTGTTCTGGAAGTCATGTTACTAGACCATGATGAACCTACGAACTATGAGGAAGTGATGATGAGCCCTGATTCCGCAAAATGGCTTAAGGCCATGAAATCTGAGATGGGATCCATGTATGAGAACAAAGTGTGGACTTTGGTGGAGTTGCCCTCGGCAAGCCATATTGTATAAATGGATCTTCAAGAGGAAGACGGACGTTGATAGTAGTGTTACTATCTACAAAGCTCGACTTGTCACAAAAAGGTTTTTGACAAGTTCAAGGTGTTGACTACAATGAGATTTTCTCAACTGTAGCGATGCTTAAGTTTGTCCGAATCATGTTAGCAATTGCCACAATTTATGAAATCTGGCAAATGGATGTCAAAACTGCATTCCTTAATGGTTTTCTCAAAGAAGAGTTGTATATGATGCAACCAGAAGGTTTTTTCAATCCTAAAGGTACTAACAAAATGTGCATGCTCCAGCGATCCATCTATGGACTGGTGCAAGCATCTCGGAGTTGGAATATACGCTTTGATGAGTTTATCAAAGCATATAGTTTTGTACAGACTTACGGTGAAGCCTGTATTTACAAGAAAGTGAGTGGGAGCACTACAACATTTTTGATAAGTATATGTGAATGACATATTGTTGATCGGAAATAATGTAGAATTATTCTGCAAAGCATAAAGGAGTGTTTGAAAGGAGTTCTTTAAAATAAAGACCCCAGTAAAGCTACTTACATATTGAGCATCAAGATCTATTGAGATAGATCAAGACGCTTGATAAGATTTTCAATGAGTACATACCTTGACAAGATTTTGAAGTAGTTCAAAATGGAACACTCAAAGAAGGAGTTCTTGCCTGTGTTGCAAGGTGTGAAGTTGAGTAAGACTCAAGACACGACCATAGCAGAAAATAGAAAGAGAATGAAAAAACATTCCCCATGCCTCAGTCATAGGTTCTATAAAGTATGCTATGCTGTGAACCAGACCTATTGTATACCTTGCTCTGAGTTTGACAAAAGGAATACAATTCTGATCTAAGAGTAGATCACTGGACAGCGGTCAAGAATATCCTTAGTGAGGACTAAGGAGATGTTTCTCGATTATGGAGGTGATAAAAGAGCCCGTCGTAAAAAGTCACAATGATGCAAACTTTTACACAAATCCAGATGACTCTAAGTCTCAATCTGGATACATATTGAAAGTGGGAGCAATTAGCTAGAGTAGCTCTGTGTAGAGCATTGTAGACATAGAATATTTGCAAAATACATATGGCTTTGAATATGACAGACCCGTTGACTAAGATTCTCTCACGAGCAAAACATGATCACACCTTAGTACTCTTTGGGTGTTAGTCACATAGCGATGTGTAGATTATTGACTCTAGTAAACCCTTTGAGTGTTGGTCACATGATGATGTGAACTATGGGTGTTAATCATATACAGATATGAATATTGGTGTTAAATCACGGCGATGTGAACTAGATTATTGACTCTAGTGCAAGTGGAAGACTGAAGGAAATATGCCCGAGAGGCAATAATAAAGTTATTATTTATTTCCTTATATCATGATAAATGTTTATTATTCATGCTAGAATTGTATTAACCGGAAACATAATACATGTGTGAATACATAGACAAACAGAGTGTCACTAGTATGCCTCTACTTGACTAGCTCATTAATCAAAGATGGTTAAAGTTTCCTAACCATAGACATGAGTTGTCATTTGATTAACGGGATCACATCATTAGGAGAATGATGTGATTGACATGACCCATTCCGTTAGCCTAGCACTTGATCGTTTAGTATATTGCTATTTGCTTTCTTCATGACTTATACATGTTCCTGTAACTATGAGATTATGCAACTCCCGTTTACCGGAGGAACACTTTGGGTGCTACCAAACGTCACAACGTAACTGGGTGATTATAAAGGGGTACTACAGGTGTCTCCGAAGGTACATGTTGGGTTGGCGTATTTCGAGATTAGGTTTTGTCACTCTGATTGTCGGAGAGGTATCTCTGGGCCCTCTCGGTAATGCACATCACTATAAGCCTTGTAAGCAATGTAGCTAATGAGTTAGTTACGGAATGATGCATTACCTAACGAGTAAAGAGACTTGCCGGTAACGAGATTGAACTAGGTATTGGATACCGACGATCGAATCTCGGGCAAGTAACATACCGATGACAAAGGGAACAACGTATGTTGTTATGCGATTTGACCGATAAAGATCTTCGTAGAATATGTAGGAGCCAATATGGGCATCCAGGTTCCGCTATTGGTTATTGACCGAGAATAGTTCTAGGTCATGTCTACATAGTTCTCGAACCGTAGGGTCCGCACGCTTAAGGTTTCGATGACAGTTATATTATGAGTTTATGAGTTTTGATGTACCGAAGGAGTTCGTAGTCCCGGATGAGATCAGGGACATGACGAGGAGTCTCGAAATGGTCGAGACATAAAGATCGATATATTGAATGACTATATTCGGAGTTCGGAAAGGTTCTAAGTGATTCGGGTATTTTCGGGGGTACCGGGGAGTTACGGGAATACGAGGAAGAAGCATTAGGCCTCATGGGCCAAGTGGTGGAAGAGAGGAGGTAGGGCGCGCGGCCCCCTAGCCCAAACTGAATTGGACTAGGGGGGCGTCCCCACTTTCCTTCTTCTCCTCCCTCTCCTTCCTTCTCCTTCTCCCCTTCCTTCCCTTCTCCTTGTAGGACTTGGAAAGAGGGGGGAATCCTACTTGGAGTAGGATTGCCCCCCTTGGGCGCGCCTCCTCCTCCTTGCCCGGCCCTCCTCCCCTTGCTCCTTTATATACGGGGGCAGGGGGCACCCTAGAACACACAAGTTGATCTACGGATCATTCCTTAGCCGTGTGCGGTGCCCCCCTCCACCATATTCCACCTCGGTCATATCGTCGCGGAGTTTAGGCGAAGCCCTGCGCCGGTAGAACATCATCATTGTCACCACGCCGTCGTGCTGACGGAACTCATCCCCGACGCTTTGCTGGATTGGAGCCCGGGGAACGAAATCGAGCTGAACGTGTGCTGAACACGAAGGTACCGTATGTTCGGTGCTTGGATCGGTCGGATCGTGAAGACGTACGACTACATCAACCGCGTTGTCATAACGCTTCTGCTTACGGTCTACGAGGGTACGTGGACAACACTCTCCCCTCTCGTTGCTATGCATCACCATGATCTTGCGTGTGCGTAGGAAATTTTTTGAAATTACTATGTTCCCCAACAGCTAATGAGTTAGTTATGGAATGATGCATTACGTAACGAGTAAAGAGACTTGCCGGTAACGAGATTGAACTAGGTATTGGATACCGACGATCGAATCTCGGGCAAGTAACATACCGATGACAAAGGGAACAACGTATGTTGTTATGCGGTTTGACCGATAAATATCTTCGTAGAATATGTAGGAGCCAATATGGGCATCCAGGTTCCGCTATTGGTTATTGACCGACAATAGTTCTAGGTCATGTCTACATAGTTCTCGAACCCGTAGGGTCCGCACGCTTAACGTTATGATGACAATTTTATTATGAGTTTATAAGTTTTGATGTACCGAAGTTTGTTCGGAGTTCCGGATGTGATCACGGACATGACGAGGAGTCTCGAAATGGTCGAGACATAAAGATTGATATATTGGAAGCCTATGTTTGGACATCGGAAGTGTTTCGGGTGAAATCGGCATTTTACCGGAGTACCGGGGGGTTACCGGAACCGTCCCGGGGGTTATTGGGCCTTCATAGGCCCTAAGGGAGAAGAGGAGAGGAAGCAAGAGGTGGGTTGCGCCCCCTCCCCTCCCTAATCCGACTAGGACAAGGAGAGGGGGGCGGCGCCCCCCTTCCTTCCCCTCTTCCTCCTCCTTCCCCCTTCTCCTACTCCAACTAGGAAAGAAGGGAGTCCAACTCCCGGTGGGAGTAGGACTCCCCCTTGGTGCGCCCTCCTTGGCCGGCCGCCCCCTCCCCCTTGGCTCCTTTATATACGGGGGCAGGGGGGCACCCTAGAAAACACAAGTTGATCTACAGACCGTTCCTTAGCCGTGTGCGGTGCCCCCCTCCACCATATTCCACCTCGATCATATCGTCGCGGAGTTTAGGCGAAGCCCTGCGCCAATAGAGCATCATCATCATCGTCACACGTCATCGTGCTGACGGAACTCATCCCGGACACTTTGTTGGATCGGAGTCCGGGGATCGTCATCGAGCTGAACGTGTGCTGAACTTGGAGGTGCCGTACGTTCGGTACTTGGATCGGTCGGATCGTGAAGACGTACGACTACATCAACCACGTTGTCATAACGCTTCCGCTTACGGTCTACGAGGGTACGTGGATAACACTCTCCCCTCTCGTTGCTATGCCATCACCATGATCTTGCGTGTACGTAGGATTTTTTTTGAAATTACTACGTTCCCCAACAGGTCGACAAATGAATTTGTTGATCAATGGTGCCAGGAAAGTTATCTGATAATTTGTGGATCTGTACTACCAGCAAATTCTATTAGTTCAGATAATTTGTGGATCAGTACAGCCAGCAAATGAATTATTGGTATTTTATTTTGTTTACCAATAATTTCGCTTTCTGGTTTTAACGAAAAGAATGTCCCTCTTTGTAAATCTTTTACTTCGCTTTCTGGTGAAGCTGCAGTTCTCTGCAAATTGTAACCAATTTTCGGATCACACTAAGCAGGCACCACTTGTCGATTTTAGTAGAGTCTGTACATTGGGTCGTTGAGTATGACAGCTAAGCGACCTCTGTTGATATGAAAATTCTTCCAAAATCTGGTAAGAAATTTCCATAGGACGTATATTCAGCTCCTGAGAAGTACTTAAACATCAAAGGATTGCATACTTTATATGTAAATATCTTACTCAGAAAAGTAGATCATGGAAGAGTCATCTGTACAGTCATTCTGAAGATTGTGTTACCCAAATTACAACTCACATTAGAAAAAAAAGCTGAACATCTGCAGCTTTCTTCCTGAGATTGCAAAAGAAAATTAAGACAACATGCAAGATGGTGTCCTGGAATTAGTAAGTCTTATCTAGAAAACCCACAGTAAAACTGATATATGTCAAATGACCTATATTTAGGGTGGTTTTACCAGAGAGAGTATCGTGTATGGCTCACACGGACTCCAGATGTGGCACCTCTTTGAAAATTGCATTGTATGAATGAGGATCCTACATTTCCTTTGATCCGAACCTTTGGTACACAATTTCGAAGGTTTCATCATAATAAAAGTTGACAGTATATAATCTGAACATTTTTTGTTGGTTCCCGGACAACTTTATTCTCCAGTATAGGTGGCGTATGTTTGTGCAAAATGATCATGTAAGGACATCTGGTAACTTTATTCTTTTTTCAAGGTTGATTTACTTAATGGAGAAAACTTTCATTTCCTCTAAACAAGTGAACATGACATGTGTGATGTTCCCAAAAAGTACCTTTTGTGTGTTGGCTGGCAACCCTAATGAACTTTAGACATGTATCCGAGGTTTCGTTGGCTGTAAACCAGTACGGTCAATAATTTGAGTTTTAGCTTTCTACTAAAAAATTAGAACTTAACTACCGGTACCTTCAGATTTAGAATATTCCTTTGCTTTGGGACGGATGGTGGTTATTTGTAGTGATTGGGATAAACTCTACCCATTGACTACATGTGAATTTACCAATATGATGAAATGAGTGGAGGTTCACAGAGTGCACGTGTATAAACCTTTCGTCCATCACCTTAGTGACATGTAATAATTTTGTAAAGGTTACAATGATGCATCATTTATAAGTAGCAGTTATTAAACTCTCAAAGAATATGCTCCAAAGTTGAAGGCACCTGATCGAATTCCTCAGTACACCCATCCCTCTCCACCCACAATGCTCTCATCGTCTGCTAAATGACCAAAATGATGTTTGGAATTGCTTGCTGCTGCAATTGTTATTCTAGGTTGGTTTGTTTGTTGCTGCTATTACTTAAGATTATTGATATTGCTAATTTTTCTGGTTCAGAAACATAAATTTACTCGGAATAATACCGGCCCCATGTCATGAGCTCATGCGCAATCCTCAGATGATCCATCTTTTTTCTCATGAGCGTCCATTGTCCCACGACACAGTTTCTCAACTAGGTCAACCGTTGTTCATTGGAATCAATGTTTTCTCCCGTTGCAACGCACGGGCATTTGTGCTAGTCTTTCCCTAATAATAAAGTACGGATTGACTCCGTGGGTTCACCGTCACAATACGCTTTCTTCTCATGTCATAATACGCTTTCAGTTTTTGTTCTTCAACACGTTTATATTTATTTTTTATATGCAAGGTGGTACTAATACGCTTTCCATCCGTCCGTCCCGTGTCATAATAAGCTTCCCGTCGGCCCCGGGTCACCCCGCATGGGCTGTATTGGGCCTGTGTCAAACAAGTAGTCGAACTAGGGGATTATCCCCGACAATGAAAAGAGGGAATAGGGGAATAGCACAATCAGCATCAGGACATGACCCGTGAAGCAACGGTAGGCTGCGTATCATCTCTGAAACTAGCAGCGGCGCTGAGGGGATCGAGAGGGTGAGAAGATGGGGATCGACTGGGAAGAGCACCTTATCGCTAGGGCTAAGGAGGGGTTTGGCTGGGCCTTGGGCCGGATTGGGGGTCGCGGCCTTGCTGGCTGGATTGGGTAAATGTGAAGCTTTATAAATAAACAAATTTAAATTTGGTTTAAATTATTATACTTTGCTACTTACAGATTCTTGGAATTGTTTGAGAAATCATAAATTGTTCATGAATTCAAAATTGTTTTGGAAATTCATAAAATGTCCAGTATTTTAAAAAACTATTAACATATTATTATAAAAGAACTCTTGATTTCGGAAAAAAAATCACAGGTAAAAAATATTCATAGTTTTATTTTGTATTCAAAATATGTTTGGGAATTTTAAAAAAATGTGATTTTTAGAAGATATTCAACAAAAATCAAACATATCCATTCATACAGAACCATAAATAAAGAACAAAATGAACCCGTTTACATAGAGATTTTTTTGGGGATCCATGGACGCCGTTTTATGATTTTATTTAGTACATTGTGTGTCACGAAAAGGGTTTTCGTTTTTCTGTATTATCGTTGAGCCCCAAAAATTGACACAACTTCGGACTTTTAAAAGTCCTTACCTCATCCTTGCATATGTTAAAAACTTCTATTATCTCTACCACATTTGCATAATTTGATTGTTTTTCCCCGTTGCAACGCACGGGCATATTTGCTAGTTTAATTTAATTTTAATTTTAATTTTTTAATAATAAAACACGGATTGACTCATTGGGTTCACCGTCACAATACGCTTCTTCCCGTAAATTTACGCGTTTAGTTTTTTTTTTCAACATGTCTATATTTATTTTCTATATCCAAGGAGGTACTAATTTATCTATATATATCCCCATTGCGTTGTTGTGGTCCTATAAAAACTGTCCATTGGTCGCGTACAAGCAAGATGAAGATGGACAAGTAGTTCGCAACAAAGCACGTCTCGTCGCTCAAGGCTACACACAAGTCGAAGGTATGGACTATGGTGAGACTTATGCTCCCGTTGCTAGACTTGAGTCCATTCGCATCTAGACATGAGTCCATTCGCATCTTACTTGCCTATGCTAATCATCATGATATCACCTTGTACCAAATGGACATTAAAAGTGCTTTTCTAAATGGTGAAATAGAGGAGGAAGTTTATGTTAAGCAACCTCCTGGCTTTGTCAATCTTAAGAAACCCAATCATGTTTACAAACTTCACAAAGCTCTTTATGATCTTAAACAAGCTCCTAGAGCATGGTATAAATGCTTGACCAAGTTCCTTATTGAAAAAGGCTTTGAAATTGGGAAAATCGATTCTACTCTTTTTAATAAAAGGGTTAATGGAGAACTATTTGTGTGCCAAATCTATGTTGATGATATTATATTTGGTTCAACTAACCCTCATTTTAGTGAAAAGTTTGGGAAGCTAATGTCAGAGAAGTTTGAGATGTCTATGATGAGTGAACTCAAATTCTTTCTTGGGTTGCAAATCAAGCAAACTAAGGAAGGTACCTTTGTTTCTCAAACAAAGTACACCAAGGACTTATTCAAGAAGTTCAATATGCAAGAATGCAAAGGTATGTCTACACCCATGCCTACTAGTGGACATCTTAACTTGACCAAAGATAGTGAACTGGTTGATCAAAAGGTTTATCGCTCTATGATTGGTTCATTGTTATATCTATGTGCTTCACGTCCCGATATCATGCTAATTGTGTGCATGTGTGCACGATATCAAGCTGCTCCTAAGGAATGTCATCTTAAGGCCGTGAAAAGGATAGTGAGATACTTAATCCATACACCAAATTTTGGCATTTGGTATCCTAAGAGGGCCTCTTTCGATCTTGTTGGCTATTCCGACTCGGACTATGCCGGAGACAAGGTTGATAGAAAGTCCACTTCGGGTACTTGTCAATTTCTTGGTAGATCTCTTGTGTCTTGGTCCTCCAAGAAACAAAACTCGGTATCCTTATCCACCGCCGAAGCGGAATACATTGCCGCCGGTTCATGTTGTGCTCAATTACTTTGGATGACCCAAACTCTTAAAGATTATGGGATATATGTAAGACATGTTCCATTGTTTGTGACAATGAAAGTGCTATCAAAATTGGTCATAATCCCGTACAACATTCTCGAACTAAGCATATTGAAGTTCGTCATCATTTCATTCAAGATCATGTTGCTAAGGGTGACATTGATCTTAAGCATGTTCGCACCGAAAAGCAATTAGTGGATATATTCACTAAACCTCTTGATGAGAAAGTGTTTTGCAGGTTAAGAGGAGAATTGAACATCATTGATGATTCAAACTTGGAGTAGAAACTCCATTGGATACATGCAAGACATAAGCTTATGACTAATCCTTGATATTTCTCTTATGATGAAAATCTTGTGCCTTGGATATATTTGCAACTTGCATGTTATCTAACCCTTGTAGTGGTTGAAGACAAGGAAGCACGAAACCACTCAAACATATCCTTTGATAAATTCTATGTTGAGCTTCATGATTGTCAATTTTGGATACACAAGTGCTCTTCCTTGCAAGAACTAACCCATGTAGGTAGATGGACTCAAATTCCAAGTGGTGCTCCAAATTCTTGATGAGCTACATCAACTTGAGCAACCCACACAAGTTCAACTACATGGACAGCACCACCAACCAAGGTATGTTATTCCATCTTAGAGAAGCTTTACTCCAAGTCATGAGCTAAAGCAACTCGACAAGATGTGAATACATCAAGATGCTTAAATGAAAAATGGCAACCCCATTTTGAGCTTAAACGATGAGTATGACCTATGATCAAGTGATCTCACTTGACTCCTAAGTCAATATACTCTAACATAGGTGACTTTGTCGCCGACCATCTCTAGATGAAGTTCTCTTGTGTTCTTTTCTGTGTTTCTGCATTTGTCTCATGAATATTTGTTTCCCCTTTCAAAAAAACTTCACCTAGCTTTCTTTCTGTTTGCTCTGCATTTTTCTGCATCAAATTCATTGTATATCATTCAGTAAATTCCTTGCACATCTTTGTGAGATCTTACTAGTCTAGTGAGCTGAGGTGACAAGTGTTTTCTCTGCAATGAACTCGGTTTCACCGATTTGTTGTTTTCGGTCCAACCGAATCCTTTCGGTACAACCGAAGCATACCACTCGGTGCCACCGATTTCACAACAGGAAAAACAGTTTGCCACTTATTCTGTGTTTCATCTGGTCCAGCTCCACTCAATGAATCTTGTCCTCTACAAGCATCACATTTTTATCATTGCTTTGTGCTGTGCCTCAAGGACCAAACCCATTCGACAGATTCCAGAAAACCCTTCTTGGAAATTGATGTCAAAGGGGGAGAGAGAGATCACATCAAAGCTTATCATTTAGAGAAAGATCACATCAGAAAAAGAGTATATCACCTCCTTAGGGGGAGAGAGATCTCCAGGGGAGAGAATACTTAAGTAGAAAGTATTTCTCAAGGATCCCAGATGCTTGGTGTTCAAGAGGAGAGATGCCACATGTCTTACTGAGGGGAAAGACATGTCCATATGTGCTTATTTGCATTAACTTGCATTAGCTCTGTTCATCATTTATATCTTTCAGCTCTGATTTTCTATTCCCTATCTTCTCCCAGTATCCCATGCTAGATTCAAGGGGAGCAAGACATTCAAGGGGAAGAAATCATTCAAATTCATTGCATATCTTTACTCTTGGGGACATGTCTAATCCAATGTAGTATTTAGTACTCACTCTCTACATGTCATCCCAGTCTTGGTATTCTTGTGGTTTCTTCTGTTTTCTCTGGCTAATAGATGTATCTGTGTTATCTAACCTTGTCTACGCAGGTTCATCCTAAGCTAACTCAAGACTACAAGGTAAGTATATGCATCACAATCATGTGTATGAGGAACTCTTGCTGATGTACATACTGTTTGCAAGAAGGACTCATGAGCATGGAGGTATTTTCTTTAATATTCTTTGCTCTGATGCATATGGCCAAGATACATGTAACACATTGCCTACTCTATCATGGTTATGCTCTCACATGCTTCTATATTCCATATTCACATGATTGCATACATGTAGGCGGAGCCTATGCTTGTTACATGTCTTTCCAAAGCTTTACTTGCTATTCTCTATATCTTTATCTAAAGCTTTGATGTATGTTGTCATCAATTACCAAAAAGGGGGAGATTGAAAGTACAAGTGCTCCCTAGGTGGTTTTGGTAATTAATGTCGACATATCTCTTGTTGGACTAACACTTTTATCTAGTATGTTTCAGACAAGTTCAACAATGGAGTGGCATGGACTAAAGGATGTGGGAACTCCTTCTAGATGCTAAGGACAAAGGATTGGCTCAAGCTTCAAGCTCAAGACTCTTCACTTTACATTTTAGTGATCCAAGATCACATTGAGTCTATAGGAAAAGCCAATACTATCAAGAAGGGATGAGGTGTTGCTTAATGAGTTTCTTGCTCCACAGTGCTTAGTGATATGCTCCAAAACCCTCAACTACTTTCCCACTTCCACACATATGACCTAAACCTAAAGTCAAACTCGGCCCCACTGATTCTTTCTATCCGGCCCCACCGAGTTTGGACGTCATAGCCACTGCCACAAACCCTAGGAAAATCGGTCTCACCGATAGGGATCTCGGTCTCACCGAGATGGGATTGTAATCTCTCTATGTATGTCCATTACCAAAATCGGTCTCACCGAGTTTGAGCAATCGGTACTACCGAGATTACAATGTAAACTTCCTGGTTAACTCATTACCAAAATCAGTCCTATCGAGTTTGTGTAATCGGTCCAACCGAGTTTTCCTGACCAACTCTCTGGAAAGCTTATTACCAAAATCGGTCTCACTGAGTTTGTGTAATCAGTCTTACCGAGATTACATTATGCCCTAACCCTAACCGAATCGGTCCTACCGAGTTGCATGTCAGTCCCGCCGAAAATCCTAATGGTCACTAGGTTTACTAAATCGGTCCGACCGAGTTTGTTGATTCGGTCCCATCGAGTTTGGTAAATTGTGTGTAACGGTTAGATTTTGTGTGGAGGCTATATATACCCCTCCACCTCCTCTTCATTCGTGGAGAGAGCCATCAGAACAAACCTACACTTCCAACTTAACATTTCTGAGAGAGAACCACCTACTCATGTGTTGAGGCCAAGATATTCCATTCCTACCATATGAATCTTGATCTCTAGCCTTCCCCAAGTTGCTTTCCACTCAAATCTTCTTTCCACCAGATCCAAATCCTATGAGAGAGAGTTGAGTGTTGGGGAGACTATCATTTGAAGCACAAGAGCAAGGAGTTCATCATCAACACACCATTTGTTACTTCTTGGAGAGTGGTGTCTCCTAGATTGGCTAGGTGTCACTTGGGAGCCTTCGATAAGACTGTGGAGTTGGACCAAGTGTTTGTAAGGGCAAGGAGATCGCCTACTTCGTGAAGATCTACCGCTAGTGAGGCAAGTCCTTCGTGGGCGACGGCCAAGGTGGGATAGACAAGGTTGCTTCTTCGTGGACCCTTCGTGGGTGGAGCCCTCCGTGGACTCGCGCAACCGTTACCCTTTGTGGGTTGAACTCTCCATCAACGTGGATGTACGATAGCACCACCTATCGGAACCACGCCAAAAACATTCGTGTCTCCAATTGCGTTTGAATCCTCCAAACCCTTCCCTTTACATTCTTGCAAGTTGCATGCTTTACTTTCCGCTGCTCATATACTCTTTGCATGCTTGCTTGCTATGTATTGTGAATGTTAAACTTGTGCCTAAACTCCACTTAAACTTTAAGAACTTAAAAACTGCAACTTTGGTACTTAGTGTCTAATCACCCCCCCTCTAGACACCTCTTCTCAAGGTCCTACACATGAGCAGAGAGCATCGGCAGCGTCTAGCAGATTGGTCTTCCTTTTGAAGAAGACAACAAGGGCCCTCAGCGCCGTGCCTTCGATTTCTTTTGCTTCAGATCCTATTTTTGTGCACTTTCTTTTTTTTGATCTTTGTGCTTGATCCGATCCTAGATAGTGAAAAATATTTATGGGAAAAAATGTGTGTGTTCATGACATATATGAGTGTCTGCCTAACTTCTTCCTTTAATTGTTGTTCCAGATGAGAGCTGAGACTCACGTCCTCGTATTTCCCTAGGTGATGGTCGGCAGCCACCGCTCGACAGTTATACTACTCCACCAATTAGGTAAGAGTAACCTGATGTATTTCCCATCTATTATCTCTAGCTAGATACTTTCTCGTGGTTGTTTATGTTCTAGAATTGTCTCAGTTTCCCTATACGACGTTCCAACTTGTAGAATACATGTTTTTGAAGAGGTAATTGTGTGTTATACTAATTCATGTACTATCAGAAGTAATGTTCTTTTTCTCTGAAATTGGTCTTTATGTAAATTTTTACTATAGTTGTTATGTATTGTGGAAGACTTCAGGAGAAAATTCCACTGAATGACATACATTAAATTTGAAATTGCTAGAGTATTTTTCAAATGAATATAGTTGACGAGCAGCACAATTTAGATATGAGGTATGTAGTGCATGTTAGTTCTTCGATCTATAAAGGAAATTGTGTACATAGACTGATGTTTTCACGAGCTTCCTGCAAAAAGCTAGCCTTACTAGCTTGTGCACATTTCCTTAACCCAACAGTTTACTTGCGTACTGCTCCATAATCTTGTTCTTGTGCTTGATGGGACAAGGAAAGCAACTGCTTGTTCCTATGCAGACTTCTTTGGTGTACATGATGAGTTTTGGATAGAGGGTTCCGACATTATCAGTTCCTTATTCTTCTGCTACAGGGCACCACCAAATGGGTGCAAGCATTAATCAATATTCTTCTGCTACAGATATGGGTCAGATTTCCTTGTTATTGCCTGGAAATATTCTCGGTATAAGATCGTTTTGACTTGTGCTAAATGGGTTATAAATTATTTAACAAGGAGTTGGCCTTGCAGATACAAACTACTAATTTTTAGGCGTACTCTTCATATGAAGTGTCCATATATAATGGCATGTACCAAGTAGGAATCCTCTCTTGGATATATTTCTCTTCCTTATGTACTCCCTCTGTAAAGAAATATAAGAGCATTTAGATAACTACTTTAGTGCTCTATACGCTCTTATATTTCTTTACCGAGGGAGTACTTATTTGTGACAGACATACATGCTCTATTTTTGAAGGAGAAGATTGTACTTGCAGGATCCAAAACCTAATAATTTTTGTCGAGGCACAGTCACGTGAGTGATTGCACTAAAGATATAGAGAAAAACTGACATTTCTTCTTAGATATTGTATTGAAGTTCTACACTAAATACTATAGGGTGTACTGAAGGTCAATGTTGCACTTAGGCCGGTTGGTTTCTGAATATGCAAGAAAAGGAGGAAAAATTACCAAGGATTACAGATCTTGGTTCAAGAAAAGTGCTGACAATATGTTTTGGCACATAACTAGCTCTGACAGGAAAAATATTCTATCAGAATTGCAGGATTCTTCAATCACCTCATTAGCATATGCCAAAGCCTTGAGGTTACCACTATGATGAAGCAAAATTGTGAAGATGACTGGGAGAATGATTAGCTTAGCTTGGCTAGCTTGTACGTGTTGGTTTCTCTCAGCCAAATGCGCCAGCTGACAAATAAATTGCATTGCAAAATAAGTCAGACAAGTACTCAGACATATAAGGTATGCACCAACAGGCTTTAGGTGAAAGGCCGGAGAGGATCTGGTCTGTGTTGGCCGCACCGAAGTGTGGGAAAAGTTGCATGCAAGGTGGTGGAGAAGGATGTCAACGATGTGGACATTGTCCCTCCGGTGACGCTGGAAGCCGTCCAAGGGTGGAGGAGGTGCGCCTGTGTGACTCAGGCCAGCAGTGAGTGCTTGCTTCCTCATGGTTTGTTTATTCGTTTTTTATGCAGTACATATGCAACTTTATGCTTGTTCAATACTATTGTCTAAAAATATAGAGATTTTTGGTGTCCAGTAATGTGTTGCAGTTCTGTTATCTTTCATATTTTAGCATTATTCGAAACTTAATGCTAACTTCAGAACCGAAAGATCATAATTTGAGTGTATCTAAGTTGCAGGCTGTTGAACTAATGTTCCTTTTTATTGAGAGCTTTTGACATTGGTCATGGGCTTACACAGTTCAACATTTTAACTGCATTGGAAAAAGTGAGCATGTTTTCCTTCGCCTGGGTACTAGGCAAAAGCAATGCAAATTCAGTGACATGAACATTCTCACGATTGTTTCTTCTTCTTGGTTACAAGGATTCCTCTTTTTACAACTCAAAAAAATGTAATTTTCTTTGTATGGGTAAGGACCTGTGTTACTTAATATTTGGCCTTAGTCATTTTCACAAAAAAACAATACTTTAATAAAGTTTCTAGACAAATCCAACTAATATCCTTGGACTGACTTCAAATGTTGTGCTTCGGTAGATTGATAATATGAGCACCCAGGAGGAAGTAAATAGGTTTGTGCTCGAGATTTTCGCTCTGTAGCTCAGTTCAAAGCGGATGGAATGGTTGCAAGCTAAGGGAAGTCGTTTTTTGTCCATCCACAATTGATTAAGCATATTAAAAAATACTTAGATAATAGGCGTGCGTTCTCTATTCGTACGATGATTCATTTTTAGTGCTATTAGAATATCTTTTCTATGCATGGGAATTCTTGTTTTTTATGGTGATAAAGGCAGGAAAAGGAATCATGGAGATTTAGTGGACGTTAAGAAGAGGCAACACATTGTGTGTAGTGGAGATAATTTGAGAGGTATGAAGAATGAGAACATGTGAGGACAAATACAATGCCTTGTTTTGTTCAGGGTTGCGCATCTGAGGATGCACATTTACTTGGAGCCCGAGACATTTTGAGATGTAAGAAGACTGAGAATTTGGGAGGACAAATACAATACCTTGCAAGGTTGTGCATTTGAGAAGGAGGCACTTGGAATGGGGAGAAAAAAAATGAAGGGATGTGGTGGCTGCAAGAGAGAAGCGAGATGGTGTCAACATTGTTTGGGCCCGAATCTTACATTGCATGAGGCTCTGCACTTGTGGTTATAGAACCGGCTCACGCTTCCTCCACCCCCACCCCCTTGTTGGTGGTGTCGAATCGGCACGGACACAGGGGGAGGGGGTTAGGGCGGAGAGCGGGGTGGTTGCTGGGGGACTCCTTGGCGGTTTGTGGGGAAGTATGGTTTGAAGGAGAGAGGTTGCGATGGCGAAGGTGAGAAGGACTTGAGAAATGTCCTGTTACTCTGGTAAACTGAGTGGGAAGGGAAGGGTCCGGTAGGAACAGGGAAGGGTGCGTCTTAGGGTTGGTTTTAGGTGTTGGATGGAGGGTAGTCCAAACAACCATTTTTCTTCCACACATATGGTCTGTATTCGATGGAGTCCGGAATGTCCAGACGGTTTAATTTTGGGGAGCCCACTAGGTGCCCGTACATGCCCGGGCGTACGATAAAAAATGAGCTTCAACTTACAAACGACCTTAATCATTTTTATTTATTTATATGCATTGCAGCCTGTAGCAACGCACGGGCGTCCTGCTAGTGTATATAGTCTGCAAGTAGTCAGCACTTCGCAGCGGACATAACTTTTCGAAATGTTGGCAGGAGCACTACCGTTTCTATTAGAGGAGAAGAAAAACACAAGTTTAGGCTGAAACCTGGTTACAATTCGATATGATGGCCTTAGCCTCCATCATACAGTATCACTGTGGCAAATGCCAACTCTCTCGTTAGGATGGACTCCTAAATTCCAAAGAAAGTGTCCTCGACACCAGCATAAGCATTGTCAAAACCTCTCTCATTCCTATCTTTTCAAATCTGCCAAAAAGTGTAAGCAACAGTCCCATCAAACTTTCGCTAGTTGGTCGTAAGGATTTGGCAGGCTCGCTCCAGCCACCAGGAGTAAACCGTGCCCTCCCGGAGGCCATCTTCACATCATAATGTCTCGAATCGAAACAAGACCAAGCCGCGATCCTCCTCCAAACTTGGCGAGCAAAATAGCAGTTCAGAAGAAGATGCTCCACTGACTCCTCCCGCGAACTGCACATCGAACAAATCTCGCTTCCTTGCCATCCTCTCTGGATCAGCTTGTCCACGGTCAGAATCCTCCCAAGCGACAGGTGTCAATAGAATTTTTTGTAACGCCCTCGATGCGGCTATATCTCCCACGTGTCGAAGCACGACTTAGAGGCATAACTGCATCGAGGGCGTTACAAGTTGGTAATCAGAGCCTTCCCCGACCTTAGGAGCCCCACTGCTTGATCGTTTTTAGCGGCCGAGTTGTGTCTAGAAAAATGTTTTGAGTCATTGAGGATTACATATATCGGAGAGTTAGGAATTCTTTTTACTCCCCAGTCTCTTTATCGCTCTGGTAAGGCATCCTGACGTAGAGTTTTGACTCTTCTCTTCTCAAATTTCACTAAAAAAAATTTAGGATCATGCGGGTATCTTGGAATCGTTCCGATGGTTTTATGATGAGAACATTGTCTTGGTGCCTCCTGTCAGGGGTTTAGTGGAAGTGTCCCGGGGAGTTGAGCTCTGAGGTGTTGTCGCCATAATTTTATCGTTGCAGTTCTGGAATACCTGAGTTTAGTACGCCGACATCGAAAATCTCTTTTATGCAGTTCGTTGGTGAGATAACCTCGACGCCACCCAGTACTGGGGCGGGAGTTCGGGAGTATCGCCATAACTTGTATAACGGATGCTTTTCGAAGGTTGAGGTAGACGATTTCCGAAGGTTTCTTGGTTATGTGTTGAAGGATGGATACAGCTGGATGTAGGATTTGCTAGTTTTGGGTGAGATATTATGCTTCCCCTGTATCCCCAACACCTGATTGCATAACCGGAGAATTTCGGGAGTTTCATAGGTGGGAATTCAAGTAGCTCTTAGGATATCCTTCCGACGGATGTATGATATGAAATTGGGGTTAGACGTCTAGTGGTCCGCCTATTCACGGTTGGTTTTACAGTGGTCTCGTTGTGTCTTAAAGAGTCCTTGGCTATGCCGACTCGGGGACACTTCGTATGTCATGTGCACTGCCTTGTACATGATGGTGCTGTACGATCGAGCCCGTGTAGGCCCCACCACAAAAACTTCGGACGAAATCTCTATCATATGTTTGTTCCGGGTTATTCTGCAAGCCAGTCCTTTGTTTTTGTTTTGAGTTGTGGTATTCGAGTTGCTTCAATGTCAAGTGTTGATTCCGTACCTTTCCGAAATGGTGTTCTCATACTCCGATGTGAATACCAATCCTTCTCGACAATCGAGATTGTCATGTCAATCCTTTTCAACCGGCGTGTTTCTCTTCAAGTGGATCCGATCACTTCAACATCAGCAAGACCAATTATCATTTCTTCTCAACGGTGTTTGTTTCATCCGTCTCCAAGTTGCCTTTGTTTTTTCCCGCCCACCCACCCTTTTTCCTCAAGGACTAAGATTTCTTTACCAAGTATCCTTTTATTTTTGTGAAGTTTCTCCATTCTTTTCCGTCAATGTTCTTACCCGGTGGTTCTCAAGAAGATGTTCTACTAGTTCGTCATTCCTCATTCCTTTCTCTTCTCCGGTGGATTCAAGTCAAGTTTTGTTGATCATACCTTTTTTCCTCATTTCAATGTCTTCTCATACCGGTGCACCTCATTATCATTCTACTTCTCGCTATTTGTTATTCCGGAGTGCTCAAGATATCTCGAAGATTCGTGTTTCCACTCTGCATTCGTTCAAGCTCTTTCGAGATTGCTATCTCATTCAAGTCATTTAATTCAACCGGTGCAACATCTCTTTTAAATCTTTTCAACGGTGTTCTTTTGAGTGGGCCCTAACCCACAGGTCTTTTCCCAGGATCTTACCTGACTCTTCTATTTTCCCAGAGCTATCCTAAATTCTTCTCCAAGTTTGACGTAAGAATGAGTTATCATCAGTCAAATGCTTTTCTCCAAGATCTTTCAAATTCTTTTCATAGTTGGCTCAACCTCTTCGCTTTTGATTCTTCCGGTGTGCCTCAATAATTCTTGGTGGTGTTTCTCGTTGTCATTCTCATCATTTGAAGACCGAAGAAGAGTTTCTATTTAATCTTGCTCTATTCTCTTCAAGATTCATGGTGCTAGCTTGTTGCCGTCCTCCCATAATTGTTTTTGATTGTGAGAATCTTTTTCACCCATCCAGAGCATTTTAGGAGTCTTTTCAGTTTCATTCTTTGAAGCCCATCATCTCAGTATTATTCATTCAAGCTTTCAGCTCTCGTTCTCCAAATCATACCGGTGCATCATTCAAGTATTCTCTAATCAGCTCGTGATCTATTCGTTCATTTGTATCTAAATACCCTAAAGTATCTTCATTCATTTTGCAATTCTTCCCGGTGATTTGTGCATTTGCTACGTTCAATTTCAATTCTTACGGTGGTTCGTTCAAGAGTTCTCTTTCTTTGTTATCATATCAATTTATTCGTTCTTTCCAAATCCTACCGGTGGTTCGTTGAAGACCTTCTCAAGTTTACGCCATATCTCTCTTAATCCTTTCTACGAGAATAAGTAGAATGCCAAATCCGTTGCTTGTCATCAATTTAAATTGGTGAAGGATACGCATAACATAATTCTTGTTCTTGTTTCTGTTGGTGAACGTTGCAGAAAACAAAAAATTTCCTACTCGTTTCACCAAGATCATCTAGGAGTTCATCTAGCAACGAGTGATTAGATGCATCTACATACCTTTGTAGATCGCGCACGGAAGCGTTCAAAAGAACGATGATGATGTAGTCGTACTCGACGTGATCCAAATCACCGATGACCAGCGCCGAACGGACGGCACCTCCGCGTTCAACACAGGTACGGAACAGCCACGTCTCCTCCTTCTTGATCCAGCAAGGGAGGGAGGAGAGGTTGAGGCAGATGGCACCAGCAGCAGCACGACGGCGTGGTGTTGATGGAGCTGCAGTACTCCGGCAGAGCTTCGCTAAGCACTATGGAGGTGGAGGAGGTGTTGGGGAGGGAGAAGGAGGCAACCAAAGGCCAAGGCGTTCAGGTATGAAGTCCCTCCTCTCCCCCACTATATATAGGGGTGCCAAGGGGGGGTGGCCGGCCCTAGGAGATCCAATCTCCTAGGGGGTGCGGCGGCCAAGGGGGGTTTCCCTCCCCCCCCCCCAAGGCACCTAGGAGGTGCCTTACCCTCCTAGGACTCTTCCCCCTTTAAACCCTAGGCGCATGGGCCTATGTGGGGCTGGTGCCCTTGGCCCATTAGGCCAAGGCGCACCCCCTTACAGCCCATGTGGCCCCCCGGGACAGGTGGACCCACCCGGTGGACCCCCGGGACCCTTCCGGTGGTCCCGGTACAATACCGATAACCCCGAAACTTGTCCCGATGCCCGAAACAGGACTTCCCATATATAAATCTTTACCTCCGGACCATTCCGGAACTCCTCGTGACGTCCGGGATCTCATCCGGGACTCCGAACAACATTCGGGTTACTGCATATACATATCCCTACAACCCTAGCGTAACTGAACCTTAAGTGTGTAGACCCTACGGGTTCGGGAGACAAGCATACATGACCGAGACGACTCTCCGGTCAATAACCAACAGCGGGATCTGGATACCCATGTTGGCTCCCACATGCTCCACGATGATCACATCGGATGAACCACGATGTCGAGGATTCAATCAACCCCGTACGCTATTCCCTTTGTCTATCGATATGTTACTTGCCCGAGATTCGATCGTCGGTATCCCAATACCTCGTTCAATCTCGTTACCGGCAAGTCACTTTACTCGTACCGTAATGCATGATCCCATGACCAGACACTTGGTCACTTTGAGCTCATTATGATGATGCATTACCGAGTGGGCCCAGTGATACCTCTCCGTCATACGGAGTGACAAATCCCAGTCTTGATCCATGTCACCCAACAGACACTTTCGGAGATACCCGTAGTCTACCTTTATAGTCACCCAGTTACGTTGTGACGTTTGGCATACCCAAAGCACTCCTACGGTATCCGGGAGTTACACGATCTCATGGTCTAAGGAAAAGATACTTTGACATTGCAAAACTCTAGCAAACGAACTATACGATCTTGTGCTATGTTTAGGATTGGGTCTTGTCCATCACATCATTCTCCTAATGATGTGATCTCGTTATCAATGACATCCAGTGTCCATAGTCAGGAAACCATGACTATCTGTTGATCAACGAGCTAGTCAACTAGAGGCTCACTAGGGACATGTTGATGTCTGTTATTCACACATGTATTGCGATTTCTGGATAACACAATTATAGCATGAATAAAGACAATTATCATGAACAAGGAAATATAATAATAATGCTTTTATTATTGCCTCTAGGGCATATTTCCAACAGTCTCCCACTTGCACTAGAGTCAATAATCTAGTTACATTGTGATGAATCGAACACCCATGGAATTCTGGTGTTGATCATGTTTTGCTCTAGGGAGAGGTTTAGTCAACGGATCCGCTACATTCAGGTCCGTATGTACTTTACAAATCTCTATGTCTCCATCTTGAACATTTTCACGAATGGAGTTGAAGCGACGCTTGATGTGCCTTGTCTTCTTGTGAAACCTGGGCTCCTTGGCAAGTGCAATAGCTCCAGTGTTGTCACAGAAGAGCTTGATCGGCCCCGACGCATTGGGTATGACTCCTAGGTCGGTGATGAACTCCTTCACCCATATTGCTTCATGTGCTGCCTCCGAGGCTGCCATGTACTCCGCTTCACATGTAGATCCCGCCACGACGCTTTGCTTGCAACTGCACCAGCTTACTGCCCCACCATTCAAAATATACACGTATCCGGTTTGTGACTTAGAGTCATCCAGATCTGTGTCGAAGCTAGCGTCGACGTAACCCTTTACGACGAGCTCTTCGTCACCTCCATAAACGAGAAACATTTCCTTAGTCCTTTTCAGGTACTTCAGGATATTCTTGACCGCTGTCCAGTGTTCCTTGCCGGGATTACTTTGGTACCTTCCTACCAAACTGACGGCAAGGTTAACATCAGGTCTGGTACACAGCATGGCATACATAATAGAACCTATGGCTGAGGCATAGGGGATGACGCTCATCTCTTCTATATCTTCTGCCGTGGTCGGACATTGAGCTGAGCTCAATTTCATACCTTGTAACACAGGCAAGAACCCCTTCTTGGATTGATCCATATTGAACTTCTTCAATATCTTATCAAGGTATGTGCTTTGTGAAAGACCTATGAGGCGTCTCGATCTATCTCTATAGATTTTGATGCCTAATATATAAGCAGCTTCTCCAAGGTCCTTCATTGAAAAACTTTTATTCAAGTAGGCCTTGATGCTGTCCAAGAGTTCTATATCATTTCCCATCAAAAGTATGTCATCTACATATAATATGAGAAATGCTACAGAGCTCCCACTCACTTTCTTGTAAACGCAGGCTTCTCCATAAGTCTGTGTAAACCCAAACGCTTTGATCATCTCATCAAAGCGAATGTTCCAACTCCGAGATGCTTGCACCAGCCCATAAATCGAGCGTTGGAGCTTGCACACTTTGTCAGCATTCTTAGGATCGACAAAACCTTCCGGCTGCATCATATACAATTCTTCCTTAAGGAAACCATTAAGGAATGCCGTTTTGACGTCCATTTGCCATATTTCGTAATCATAGAATGCGGCAATTGCTAACATGATTCGGACGGACTTCAGCTTCGCTACCGGTGAGAAAGTCTCATCGTAGTCAACCCCTTGAACTTGTCGATAACCCTTAGCGACAAGCCGAGCTTTATAGATGGTCACATTACCATCCGCGTCTGTCTTCTTCTTAAAGATCCATTTATTTTCTATGGCTCGCCGCTCAACGGGCAAGTCAGTCAAAGTCCATACTTTGTTTTCATACATGGATCCTATCTCGGATTTCATGGCTTCTAGCCATTTGTCGGAATCCGGTCCCGCCATCGCTTCTTCATAGTTCGAAGGTTCACCGTTGTCTAACAGCATGATTTCCAAGACAGGGTTGCCGTACCACTCTGGTGCGGAACGTGTCCTTGTGGACCTTCGAATTTCAGTAGGGGCTTGATCAGAAGTATCTTGATCATTATCATTAACTTCCTCTCTAGTCGGTGCAGGCACCTCAGGAACATTTTCTTGAGTTGCGCCATTTTCCGGTTCAAGAGGTAATACTTCATCAAGCTCTACTTTCCTCCCACTTACTTCTTTCGAGAGAAACTCTTTCTCCAGAAAGGACCCATTCTTGGCAACAAAGATCTTGCCTTCGGATCTGAGGTAGAAGGTGTACCCAATAGTTTCTTTTGGGTACCCTATGAAGACGCATTTTTCCGATTTGGGTTCGAGCTTTTCAGGTTGAAGTTTCTTGACATAAGCATCGCATCCCCAAACTTTTAGAAACGACAGCTTAGGTTTCTTCCCAAACCATAATTCATACGGTGTCGTCTCAACGGATTTCGACGGAGCCCTATTTAAAGTGAATGCGGCAGTCTCTAAAGCATAGCCCCAAAAAGAAAGCGGTAAATCGGTAAGAGACATCATAGATCGCACCATATCTAACAGAGTGCGATTACGACGTTCGGACACACCATTACGCTGAGGTGTTCCAGGCGGCGTGAGTTGTGAAACTATTCCACATTTTCTTAAGTGTGCCCCAAACTCGTGACTCAAGTATTCTCCTCCACGATCTGATCGTAGAAACTTGATTTTCCTGTCACGTTGATTTTCAACCTCACTCTGAAATTCCTTGAACTTTTCAAAGGTTTCAGACTTGTGTTTCATTAAGTAGATATACCCATACCTACTTAAATCATCAGTGAGGGTGAGAACATAACGATAGCCACCGCGAGCCTCAACACTCATTGGACCGCACACATCGGTATGTATGATTTCCAATAAGTCGGTTGCTCGCTCCATTGTTCCTGAGAACGGAGTCTTGGTCATTTTACCCATAAGGCATGGTTCGCACGTGTCAAATGATTCATAATCAAGAGACTCTAAAAGTCCATCAGCATGGAGCTTCTTCATGCGTTTGACACCTATGTGACCAAGGCGGCAGTGCCACAAGTATGTGGGACTATCATTATTAACCTTACTTCTTTTGGTACTCACATTATGAATATGTGTAGCATCACGTTCGAGATTCATAAAGAATAAACCATTCACCATAGGAGCATGACCATAAAACATATCTCTCATAAAAATGGAACAACCATTATTCTCAGATTTAAAAGAGTAGCCATCTCGAATTAAACGAGATCCCGATACAATGTTCATGCTCAAAGCTGGCACTAAATAACAATTATTAAGGTTTAAAACTAATCCCGAAGGGAGATGCAGAGGTAGCGTGCCGACGGCGATCACATTGACCTTGGAACCATTCCCGACGCGCATCGTCACCTCGTCCTTTGCCAGTTTCCGCTTATTCCGCAGCCCCTGCTTTGAGTTACAAATGTGAGCAACTGCACCGGTATCAAATACCCAGGAGCCACTACGGGCACTAGTAAGGTACACATCAATTACATGTATATCACATATACCTTTTGTTTTGCCGGCCTTCTTATCCGCTAAGTACTTAGGGCAGTTCCGCTTCCAGTGACCGCTTCCCTTGCAATAAAAGCACTCAGTCTCGGGCTTGGGTCCATTCTTTGGCTTCTTCCCGGCAGCTTGCTTGCCGGGCGCGGCAACCTCCTTGCCGTCCTTCTTGAAGTTCTTTTTACCCTTGCCTTTCTTGAACTTAGTGGTTTTATTGACCATCAACACTTGATGTTCCTTCCTGACTTCTACCTCTGCTGATTTCAGCATAGCAAATACTTCAGGAATGGTCTTTTCCATCCCCTGCATATTGAAGTTCATCACAAAGCTCTTGTAGCTTGGTGGAAGCGACTGGAGGATTCTGTCAATGACCGCATCATCCGGGAGATTAACTCCCAGCTGAGTCAAGCGGTTATGCAACCCAGACATAGTGAGTATGTGCTCACTGACAGAACTGTTTTCCTCCATCTTACAGCTGAAGAATTTGTCGGAGACTTCATATCTCTCGACCCGGGCATGAGCTTGGAAAACCATTTTCAGCTCTTCGAACATCTCATATGCTCCATGTCTCTCAAAACGCTTTTGGAGCCCCGGCTCTAGGCTGTAAAGCATGCCGCACTGAACGAGGGAGTAGTCATCGGAACGTGCCTGCCAAGCGTTCATAACGTCTTGTTCCGCAGGGAGAACGGGTGCGTCACCAAGCGGTGCTTGTAGGACATAATCTTTCTTGGCAGCTATGAGGATGATCCTCAGGTTCCGGACCCAGTCCGTATAGTTGCTGCCATCGTCTTTCAGCTTAGTTTTCTCTAGGAACGCGTTGAAGTTGAGGACTACGTTGGCCATTTGATCTACAAGACATATTGCAAAGATTTTAGACTAAGTTCATGATAATTAAGTTCAACTAATCAAATTATTAGTGAACTCCCACTTAGATTAGACATCCCTCTAGTCATCTAAGTATTACATGATCCGAGTTAAACTAGACCGTGTCCGATCATCACGTGAGACGGACTAGTCAACATCGGTGAACATCTTCATGTTGATCGTATCTTCTATACGACTCATGCTCGACCTTTCGGTCTTCTGTGTTCCGAGGCCATGTCTGTACATGCTAGGCTCGTCAAGTCAACCTAAGTGTTTGCATGTGTAAATCTGTCTTACACCCGTTGTATGTGAACGTCTGAATAAAACACCCGATCATCACGTGGTGTTTTGAAACAGCGAACTGTCGCAACGGTGCACAGTTAGGGGGAACACTTCTTGAAATTATTGTGAGGGATCATCTTATTTACTACCGTCGTTCTAAGTAAACAAGATGCAAAACATGATAAACATCACATGCAATCAAATAATAAACGTGACATGATATGGCCAATATCACATAGCTCCTTTGATCTCCATCTTGGGGCTCCATGATCATCTTGTCACCGGCTTGACACCATGATCTCCATCATCATGATCTCCATCATCGTGTCTCCATGAAGTTGCTCGCCAACTATTACTTCTACTACTATGGCTAACGCGTTTAGCAATAAAGTAAAGTAATTTACATGGCGTTTCTTGATGACACGCAGGTCATATAAAAGAATAAAGACAACTCCTATGGCTCCTGCCGGTTGTCATACTCATCGACATGCAAGTCGTGAATCCTATTACAATAGCATGAACATCTCATACATCACATATAGATCATTCATCATTCATCACAACTTTGGCCATATCATATCACAAACCACTTGCTGCAAAAACAAGTTAGACGTCCTCTAATTGTTGTTGCAAGTTTTACGTGGCTGAATTAGGGTTCTAGCAAGAACGTTTTCTTACCTACGTTAAAGCCACAACGTGATTTGTCAACTTCTATTTACCCTTCATAAGGACCCTGTTCATCGATTCCGCTCCAACTAAAGTAGGAGAGACAGACACCCGCCAGCCACCTTATGCAACTAGTGCATGTTAGTCGGTGGAACCGGTCTCACGTAAGCGTACGTGTAAGGTTGGTCCGGGCCGCTTCATCCCACAATACCGCTGAAGCAAGAAAGGACTAGTAACGGCAAGAAAGTTGACAAATCTACGCCCACAACAAATTGTGTTCTACTCGCGCAAGAAGAACTACGCATAGACCTAGCTCATGATGCCACTGTTGGGGAACGTTGCAGAAAACAAAAATTTCCTACTCGTTTCACCAAGATCATCTAGGAGTTCATCTAGCAACGAGTGATTAGATGCATCTACATACCTTTGTAGATCGCGCACGGAAGCGTTCAAAAGAACGGTGATGATGTAGTCGTACTCGACGTGATCCAAATCACCGATGACCAGCGCCGAACGGACGGCACCTCCGCGTTCAACACACGTACGGAACAGCCACGTCTCCTCCTTCTTGATCCAGCAAGGGAGGGAGGAGAGGTTGAGGGAGATGGCACCAGCAGCAGCACGACGGCGTGGTGTTGATGGAGCTGCAGTACTCCGGCAGAGCTTCGCTAAGCACTATGGAGGTGGAGGAGGTGTTGGGGAGGGAGAAGGAGGCAACCAAAGGCCAAGGCGTTCAGGTATGAAGTCCCTCCTCTCCCCCACTATATATAGGGGTGCCAAGGGGGGGTGGCCGGCCCTAGGAGATCCAATCTCCTAGGGGGTGCGGCGGCCAAGGGGGGTTTCCCTCCCCCCCAAGGCACCTAGGAGGTGCCTTACCCTCCTAGGACTCTTCCCCCTTAAACCCTAGGCGCATGGGCCTATGTGGGGCTGGTGCCCTTGGCCCATTAGGCCAAGGCGCACCCCCTTACAGCCCATGTGGCCCCCCGGGACAGGTGGACCCACCCGGTGGACCCCCGGGACCCTTCCGGTGGTCCCGGTACAATACCGATAACCCCGAAACTTGTCCCGATGCCCGAAACAGGACTTCCCATATATAAATCTTTACCTCCGGACCATTCCGGAACTCCTCGTGACGTCCGGGATCTCATCCGGGACTCCGAACAACATTCGGGTTACTGCATATACATATCCCTACAACCCTAGCGTAACTGAACCTTAAGTGTGTAGACCCTACGGGTTCGGGAGACAAGCAGACATGACCGAGACGACTCTCCGGTCAATAACCAACAGCGGGATCTGGATACCCATGTTGGCTCCCACATGCTCCACGATGATCTCATCGGATGAACCACGATGTCGAGGATTCAATCAACCCCGTACGCTATTCCCTTTGTCTATCGATATGTTACTTGCCCGAGATTCGATCGTCGGTATCCCAATACCTCGTTCAATCTCGTTACCGGCAAGTCACTTTACTCGTACCGTAATGCATGATCCCGTGACCAGACACTTGGTCACTCTGAGCTCATTATGATGATGCATTACCGAGTGGGCCCAGTGATACCTCTCCGTCATACGGAGTGACAAATCCCAGTCTTGATCCATGTCACCCAACAGACACTTTCGGAGATACCCGTAGTCTACCTTTATAGTCACCCAGTTACGTTGTGACGTTTGGCATACCCAAAGCACTCCTACGGTATCCGGGAGTTACACGATCTCATGGTCTAAGGAAAAGATACTTTGACATTGCAAAACTCTAGCAAACGAACTATACGATCTTGTGCTATGTTTAGGATTGGGTCTTGTCCATCACATCATTCTCCTAATGATGTGATCTCGTTATCAATGACATCCAGTGTCCATAGTCAGGAAACCATGACTATCTGTTGATCAACGAGCTAGTCAACTAGAGGCTCACTAGGGACATGTTGATGTCTGTTATTCACACATGTATTGCGATTTCCGGATAACACAATTATAGCATGAATAAAGACAATTATCATGAACAAGGAAATATAATAATAATGCTTTTATTATTGCCTCTAGGGCATATTTCCAACAGTTTCATCCAAGTGATTAATTCCTTCTTTCGGAGTTTGTTCATGATGAATAAATTCTCGGTTTCAGTTGTTTCATCTTTTCTTTTCCCGGAGTTCCAAGCTCTCATCATCACGAAGATCCATCTAAATCATTGCAAGGCGTCACCTTGTGTTTTCAACTTCACTTTCTTTCTATCACCCTTTTGTTTACCGGAGTTCTTCATGGAGGCTCTACATGGTGCTTCGTCAAGGATTCTTTTCATTCTTCAATTGTTCATCAAGATTTCTCTCGAAGTTAAGATCCGTCAAGCCATACTTCAAAATAAACATGGTGATCAACACATGTTTTGTTTTGAGGAGTTCAAGCATTCTTCATCTTGCATTCCGAAGTGCAATTCTTTCGACCTTATCTTTTCAGGTGGTGTTATGTCATTTTGACAGTTTCATTCATGTTTCATGATTCACATGTTGTCAAGAATGAGGTATTTTAAATCCATCAATCTCTTCGTTGGATTTATCTTGTGTCATGTTTTCACCTAAAGCCTTCCCTAAGGAATCTTGATATTATGGTGCTTATCAATGATCCAAGTTTTCTCCTATCCTCTTGGTGAAAGAAGTTTTTCATCGCCTTGGTGCTCTCACTCAAATCAATGGCTTCCTTTAGTGGCCATTTGTCACCTCATAATGTTGAGATGTTTCAATAAGTCCACTACAAGCTTATTCTTTTCGTTGTTGGTTTTCTAACAACTCGTTCAATCCTTCTTTTTAAGGAGGCTCTTTCAAATTCAATTGTGATAGAAGTTGTTATTCTCTTCTCTGTTCTCTTGATTCCACTCTTTCATTTGTCCCGAAGGCATTGTGATGTTTTCTTTGACCCATTATATCATTTTGGAGATCATGTTATTTTCCTTACTTATCCATTTAACCGAAGTGTCGTGTTTTCATTCGAGTTCTCTAATTTTATCAAGTTTTCCCTCCTTCCTCAACTGGAGAGCTGTCTGAAATCTTTCTTACCCATTGTGCCATTCTTTCAATAGTTCCGGAGGCAGTGTGTTGTTGATTTCATCAAGTATCATCCCATCTTCTCAAGTTCATGTTCTATTCCTTCCATGTTCAACCGGAGTGCTGCCCGAATTCTTCCCCTCTCATCTTGCTTTAACCGGAGTGGTTTTGAATTCTATCTTGTCCATTAAACTCTTGATTCATGTCTTTGCAACCTTCAAGTTCCCATAATGTTCCTTGTTCCTTTTTTCTAACGGATTGTTTGCAATCTCGTTCATCTCTGTTATACTCTTTCTTTAAAATTGCTCAACCTCTCAAGGTTCGTGGTTTCACTCGTTCGTCAAAGAAGCAACTTAGTTTTACCTCCTCTCTTCCTCTTCCGTTTCTCTCCTGTGCCATCCTAGATCTCGGGGCGAGATCCTCTTGTAGTGGTGGAGTGTTGTAACGCCCCGAGACCGACGGTCCAGAAGACTTCCATATTTTTGTGACCTCCATGTGTTTTTTATTTGTGCTTGCTCTATTTATTTTTGCATTGCATCATGTCATCATGCCATCATCTCATAAATCTTTTGCAACTCAACTAAATAAATGGCATGGATCTTTGATCCATTTAAATCGAGGGAATTCACATGGTGATTCTCTTTAAAACATATCCTCTCGATATTTAGAGAGCTATAGTAAATATTCCAATTATTTGGATTTACCGCAAACACACTTACAAAATATCCTAATGCCTTTGTTGTCTTAATTCTTGATCTCCAACTTTGCCATTTATTCTTTCATCATCTTCTGGAGCTCCACCAAAAATCCCAACATTTTTGGAAACCTCTAATTCCTAGTCCTTGCTCAAACCTTTTGAATTAAATTCAAATGACTTTGAATTTAATTCCTGCAATCTTGCCACTCCTGTTTTTTCATGGACCGTGCACATTTTTGTGAGTCCGAGTAAATTAACCCCATGCCCAAATTCTTTCCGTAACCCTCTCTTTCCTTTATTTCTTATCTCTATTTTGTTTCTTTTCTTTTGAGAGAAAGAGAGAGAGAGGAGAGCCCAGCCGCCGGCCTCTAAGGCCCATCCGGCAGCCGCCTCCCGAACCCTAGCTAACCCTGCCCGATCCCCATCTCTTCCCCTCGTCCATCCCCCGCCGCCAGGAGCCATCTCTCCCTCGTTCCCCCGCATCTCTCGCTCGATCCCCCTTCCTCTCACCCTCTCCCTCGAGCTCCAACGGGGACCGCGTCGCCAGGCCGCCGCCCGCTCCTCCCTCGACCCCGCCAGAAGCGAGCGCTACCGAGCAGCTCCTTCGCCTCCGCTTCGTCGCCGTCCTCCATGGCGTCGCCTCCCCAAGCTCCGCCCCGCCGGATCCACGTCGTCGCCCCCGTCTCGAGCCCCGCCGACGTCCAGCCTCCTCGACCTCAACCTCGACCTCCTCTGCTTCCCTCGTCCTTGCTCGATCTCGAGTAGGGGAGCAGGCACGTCATCGCTCCCTCTGCCATGGAGCTCGCGTCCCCTCGCGTCACGCCGCCGGTCTCCTCTTCGAGCTCGAGCTCCGCCTCCCCTGCTGCACGTCAAGGCCGATGCCGACCGCATCGTCCAATGCCAAGTCCCGGCCTCCTCTGCTTTGTGGCGACCACCACCATGGCCGCGGCTACCATCAACCAACCGCGCGGCTCGCCCCCTATCTCGGTCGTGCCAAGTTCCCTGCTCCGCCTCCACACGCCGCCCGCACACGCTACCAACAGCCAGCAGCTCGAGCTGCCTCCATGCATCTCTGGTGACCTCCCGAGGCAGGGCCTTGACGAGTCCCTCGATGCCCCTCCAGATGTGTCAATGCCTTTGTTTGAACCATGTACAACTACACGGTGATGCACCAAGTACCCCCTCGGATCGTCAAGTTCGACTACATGGAAACGCCAAGTACCACTACGATTGCCGCGTACATCTACGGACACAAAAACCGGAACAACAAGTACCCCGACGTCACATGTACCACTACCGTCACCGAGATCGCGAGAACCTCTACCCTCGACCCTAGAGCGTGCGAGAACGACTACTTCCACTACTACCGTCGCGGAACAACTACTTCCTCTACTTCCCTCGACGACCCGTGAACGACTACTTCCTCTCCGAACCGGTCCGCTTTGAAAATGCATGCCTCGAAGGTATAACCCCGAGACGCCGTCCGTGGACCGAATGCATGTGTTGTTATGAGATGCACCCTATGTTTGCACCGTGCCCGTTTGCTTCATGCACGTTCCTCCTCGTTCGCCATGCCGATGACCCGTGGGAACCCGGTAACCGGGATCACCCCACCATCTCTAGCATGTTCCGCACATCCGCACGCTTCCTTTTGCACCGGTATCTCCATGAGCTACCGGAACCGATATGTTGTCGTGGCATCATTTTCGGATTCATTGCCGTGGCACCCCTTTCTTCCACCACGGTGATAAATGCTTCATAACATGCTTATGTCAACTTTTTCATAAAAATTGCATATAACTTGTATATGTCATCCGCATCATGATAACAACATTTAAAATGTTTAAACTTGTTGTTGCATTAAATTGCTAAATGCATATGGGGATTTTCCGGAATTGTCGTTTGTTGCTTTCGGCCTCATTTAAACTTGCCTAAATAGTTAGTTTATTTATGCTTCACCTCTTGCCATGTTTAACAACACTTAATATTGTTTGGTAGCATAACTGAGAGAAAACTAAATAATTGATGTGGTGTTCCGTCAACATGCAACTCGTTGCATATTGGGCTCCATTTAACTTGTAGTTTTGTTTGTGCATATTGCCATGCCATGCTATTTAAACCGGGCATGCATCATACTTGTTTGCGCATCATGCCATGTTTATGTGGTGTTCCGTCAACAAGCAACTCGTTGCATATTGGGCTCCATTTAACTTGTAGTTTTGTTTGTGCATATTGCCATGCCATGCTATTTAAACCGGGCATGCATCATACATGTTTGCGCATCATGCCATGTTTATGTGATGGTTGTTTACTATGTTGTTTGTTTCTTTCCGGGTTGCTTCTCTCGTTAGCTTCGGTTTCGTTCCGGAGTTGTGTGGATCCGTTCGACTTCGTCCGTTTGTCTTCTTCATGGATTCGTTCTTCTTCCTAGCGGGATCTCAGGCAAGATGACCATACCCTCGAAATCACTTCTATCTTTGCTTGCTAGATGCTCGCTCTTTTGCTATGCCTATGCTACGATGCCTACCACTTGCTATATCATGCCTCCCATGTTGCCATGTCAAGCCTCTAACCATCCTTTCCTAGCAAACCGTTGTTTGGCTATGTTACCGCTTTGCTCAGCCCCTCTTATAGCGTTGTTAGTTGCAGGTGAAGATGAAGTTTGTTCCTTGTTGGAACATGGAGATGTTGTTCCTTGTTGGAACATGTTTACTTGTTGGGATATCACAATATCTCTTATTTAATTAATGCACCTATATACTTGGTAAAGGGTGGAAGGCTCGGCCTTATGCCTGGTGTTTTGTTCCACTCTTGCCGCCCTAGTTTCCGTCATACCGCTGTTATGTTCCCGGATTCTGCGTTCCTAATGCGGTTGGGTGATTTATGGGACCCCCTTGACAGTTCGCTTTGAATAAGACTCCTCCAGCAAGGCCCAACCTTGGTTTTACCATTTGACTACCTACCACATATACCCCTTCCCTTGGGTTCTGCAGACTCAAGGGTCATCTTTATTTTAGCCCCCGGGCCAGTGCTCCTTCGAGTGTTGGTCCGAAACGGGCAGACTGTGGGGCCACCACGAGACAACTTGAGGGCTGGTTTTACTCGTAGGCTGACCTATCCGGTGTGCCCTGAGAACGAGGTACGTGCGACTCCTATCAGGATTTGTCGGCACATCTGGGCGGCTTTGCTGGTCTTGTTTTATTACTGTCGTATTGTCTTGTAGTCCGGGATTCCGAGACTGATCGGGTCTTCCCGGTAGAAGGAATATCCTTCGTTGATCGCGAGAGCTTATAATGGGCTAAGTTGGGACACCCCTGCAGGGTATTATCTTTCGAAAGTCGTGCCCGCGGTTATGAGGCAGATGGGAATTTGTTAATGTCCGGTTGTAGAAAACCCGAAGTTAACCTTAATTAAAATACATCAACCGCGTGTGTAACCGTGATGGTCTCTTCTCGGCGGAGTCCGGGAAGTGAACACGGTGTTGGAGTTACGTTTGACGTAAGTAGTTTCAGGATCACTTCTTGATCGCTACTAGCTTCACGACCGTGCCTTGCTTCTCTTCTTGCTCTCTTTTGCGATTGTAGCCACCATATATGCTAGTCGCTTGCTGCAGCTCCATCTCATTACTCCATCCTTCCTATAAGCTTAAATAGTCTTGATCTCGCGGGTGTGAGATTGCTGAGTCCTCGTGACTCACAGATACTTCCAAAACCAGTTTGCAGGTGCCAATGAAACCGTGCAGGTGACGCATCCGAGCTCAAGGAGGAGCTCGATGAAGATCTTGTTCTTTGTGTTGTTTCGTTTCAGTTGATCAGTAGTGGAGCCCAGTTGGGACGATCGGGGATCTGTGTAGCATTTGGGGTAGTCTTCTTTTATTTTGGTTCCGTAGTCGGACCTTGATTGTATCTGTATGATGTAATGCTTTACTCATGTATTGTGTGAAGTGGCGATTGTAAGCCAACTATGTATCTCTTTCCCTTATGTATTACATGGGTTGTGTGAAGATTACCTCACTTGCGACATTGCTTTCAATGCGGTTATGCCTCTAAGTCGTGCTTCGACACGTGGGAGATATAGCCGCATCGAGGGCGTTACATTTTTTTACTTTGTTTTCAGCCAAAGCCTTCCAGAAAGTTTGAGAGCAAGTGCTCGAGTAAGAGCCCCAGAACATTGCCTTGTAGGTTGAGTGCGTCATATACATTCCATCTGTTGTCCAACACCAGGAGACGACATCTTGGCCTGTGGTATTTGCACCTCTCTAATCAACAACCATAATTTGATAAATTCATGAACTAACTCAGTGGTGTTGACCTGACGGAGTGCAGAAATCCATTTGTTCCCCTGAAGGGCTGTGCAAATAGAGATGTTCTTTGTTTTGAACTTGCGGAACATGCCAGAAGCGACCTCCCTGCGGACATAGCAAAAAGGAATCTAGCGAGTTCAGCATCCATAGCTCTAACACGTACTAGTGAGGAACAGTAAAATCACTCAGCAAAGAGAAATTAGTAATCTGATGTTTTATCTGTAAGAACATAATAACATGGTGCCTCTATGCAGTTTTGACATGCTCATGTTTATGCCCCTAAACAATAGCCAAGTTCATGCACTTCTTGTCACATATGAATAGTGGATATTCATTTGTACATTGCTTAAGTTACGAAGACTACAGAATAACATTTTTTTTCTATAAAACTATCCATGCGGGTTAAAAGCATAAATATGTGGGAGGATCTCTTTTCCTATAGAAGCATATCGTGATGACTTGCTAAAGAACGAATTGTGTTGGAGGCCCGATCCCCCGTCTTCAGGCGGATCTCAAGAACAACACGGTCGGTGAGCAACACGTTGACCACGTGTACATGGAGGTGCTCTGTATTAATGGTCAAACAATTTGCTTGATGGATGCATTTCATTGTAAATTAGGTGTTATACTTATCAAATAAAAATAAAATTCCAAATATAAATTGGGAACTACTGGGTGGTAAGGGAAGATTACAGTTCATCCCCTCACTGATTTTCCAACAAGCTGTGTATCGTCAGTTCTTGCACGGAGAGGATTCAATCATGTATGTATACAAACTTATCTGAAAGTTTTCATGTACGTTCTAGTGTGTCATCTTTTCTAGATCAATGATCCAGCTAGGAAGCAAATCAGGGGAGCAGCTGCACTAAACTGACACTAAATAACAAATTAACACCTGATCACTACACTCTGAACATAAGATTTTTGAAAAGTGCAGGTCAACGGCAGCGTACATGGCTGGAGATCCGGAGAGGCAGGGCTCGGCGAGCAGGGGCGGGGCATAGAGCGCGGCGGCTGTGGCCAGAGCCTCGGCGTCCATGTCGACGTAAGCCTCGGCCGGATACGACGCGCTGATTCTGACGATGCCGTGCGTCCTCCTCCTCCTCCGGGCCGTTGGCTGTTATCTAATAGTATAATGGCATCTCCAGCCGTTGGCCCCCCAGGAGGGGCAAAAAATCGCCCCCTGGGGGCGCACCGGCGCTAAACCGTGCACTGGGGGCGTGATGCCCCCCAGTCGCGGCGCCCACGATTCGTTTAAAAAAGTCAAATACGGCGCAAAATGACTCAAATTTAACGCAAACGTCAGCGAGTTCGTTCAAACTTAAACATATTTTACAAAAAAAGAAAAAAACTACCGCGGGCTACCCCCGCCATCTCCCTCGCCGCCCGCCACGCCGCCCGCCCACGTGGTTCTACATGCCGAGGAGGCTGTAGAACCGCGTGGAGTCACCGCCGTCGTCGTCATCATCGTCGTCGTCGTCGTCGCCGGCCCCGCCTACGCCTCCGCCGTCCCTGCTGCATCCCTCCCCCGGTTGGCGCGGCGGGTTGGACGGTCCGGGGGCGTCGTTGTCGTCGTCGTCGTCACTGTCGAGGACCACGACGCCGTGCTCGTCCTCGCGCCCACGCTTGCGGGCGGCGATCTCCTCCAGGGCCCGGCGCTGCCGGACCGTCTCCTCGCGGAGGTAGTCGTCCCGCGCCCACCGCATGGCGTCCTCGTCGGAGAAGCTGCGCCGGGCTATCTCCTCGTACTCCGCGGGGAGGCCGGGCTCCGGCTTGGGCTTGACGAGGACGAAGCGGCCGGTGGGTGGAGAGGTGTTGGCGCCGATGCGGACGCCGGAGCTGCGGGTGCGCGCGCTAACTGGCGTGCCCTGGGGCTCCGGCTTGACGGGGCGGAGGCAGGGCGAGCCGCCGGACGAGGAGGATGACCCCCCGGTCTCCATGCGCCTCGGGGTCCAGGAGCTTCCCTGGCGGCGTGAGAAGGAAGGGGGAGCGGGGTACTGGAGGCGCGGCGTGTTGCCGCCCTCGATGTACTCGAGGACGGCCTCCAACATGCGCCCGGGCACGCCCCACCACCGACGCCGGCCGGCGGTGTTGATCCTGCCGGAGGGCACGACGCCGTTGGTGGCCTCGAGCTGCTGGGCGTGACGGCGGCGGAAGTAAGGGTCCCAGAGCAGGCTGTCGGGGACGTACCGTGGCCCCTCCCTCGCCGCACGCGGCAGGTTCCCGCGGATGCGTGCGATCTCCGCACGCCGCGCCGCGCCTGTGGGTATCGGGGGCACCGGCACGCCGCCCGCGCTGATCCTCCACGCCCCGGGCACCCGCATGTCCGGCGGGACCGGGTACTCGGCCTCATAAAGGAGGCGAGCCTCGTCTTCATGAAGATAGCGGCGGCCGAAGCCGTTCGCCGCCGCGCCGTCGCCTGGGAAGCGCTCGGCCATGGGTGTGAACTAGAGACGGTGAAAGAGAGGAGAGGAGAGGGAGGAACGACGACGGCGGGAGAGTGTGAGTCGCCGAGTGCGCCGGGGCGCGTCATATATAGGCCGAGGCGCCGCCCGCGCGCGTGCCACCGTGTGTACGCGTGGCGGGCGAGGGAGGGCGAGGGACGCGCGTTGTCCGGTCTTCACTGCGCCGCCCGTGAGGCATCAATGGCGCAGGCTGACCGACGCGGCAGCTTTGGCATTGATTCGCTGCAGGAAACGAGGCGACGAGGACGACGAAGGGCCGAGAAGAGAGCCGTGTCGCTAACGCGGCGGGCCCGCGGCTTTTTCGCGCCAAAAAAGTTCGCCCGGCGCCCCCCAGCGCACCAGGTTCGGGCTGGGTCTGCCGGCGCTGTTTTCGGCCCAAGCCGGCGAAAATCAGACTCCTGGGGGCGCGACTGGGCCGTTTTTCGGCGCCGGCGCGAAAAAAACGCCTGGGGAGGCCTTCCTGGGGGCGCGGCTGGAGATGCCCTTAAGCTCCTCGTTTTCCAGCTCCAACACTTGTATAAAATCTTTAGATCCTCATTTTCACTCTTTAGGGAATTAGGGGTTCTACATTCAGTGCAGCAGACAAGGGTAGCAGTCCGTAGCAACCTGATTATGTAAAGATTAGGTGATATGCGCTGCTAGTAGCAAGCAGAGTAGCAGCTGAGGAAATGCTCCTCTTACCGGGGAACATCCGGTCATCGTCGGAGCGCAGTAGGGCCATGCACGTTGCCTCCCACATCCTCCAGTTCTCATCCGCCTGACATCTCCTCGAGCACACGCTAGTCAATAGCATCAGTGAGGAGCCGATCGAAACCCTAGGATAAATAGGAGGGAGTGGATGGAGCGGAGGGGTCACCTTGAGGAGGCGCCACTGGAGGCGAACGTCGCGGGCCTCCTAGGGGCCAGGACTCGTGCTGCAGTGCGTTGACGGCCTCCAGCCGCGCGCGGCCGGCGGCGAGCGCCTCCACCCGTGGCATCATCTCCACAGCGTATGCGCGCAGCCACTCGCTCTCCCGGCAGGCCGCCCCGCGACGACACCACCGCCGTCCATGGAATCGTGGAGATGGAGCTGGCCGGCCGGCGCCGCAACAGCTTTCTTGTCACGGCGGATTGGCACCTGCCCTCTCCATCCCCGTCCACGAGCCCGCCGGCGCCAACCTCTGATACCCTTACTCGAGACCGCTCGTCTTGAGCGCAGCACGCCATCCCATCCTCTGCCTCCCGCGAGGTCGCCGGCGCGCAGATCGGTCCGCTCGATCTCCGTGAGCCGGATGCCAGCGCCGCACCCTCCCATCCTGTGCCTCCAGCGAGGTCGCGACCAGTCAGTGGAGGGGAGCTATGAACGGTGAAGAAAGCCCCGGGTGGGGAGGAGATGGGATTGGGAGGCAGGAGTCGGCCGGCGGCGCGCGGGGCGTGGCTGGAGGTGGGTTGGGCGGGGCGGAGCGCCGCGAGGCAAAGCGTGGCTGCGTTTTTTTTCTTTCGTACTGGTTCAATTAGTACCCCCTCGTTTATACCTTTTTTCTCTCCCTAATAATAAAGCACGGATTGAGCCCTTGAGTTCAGCGTCACAATACTTTCACCTATATTATTTTCGCTATCCGAAGTGGTACTATTTATAAGCCTTTTCGTACGTGTAGTTAACAGTCGTGTAGTTAACAGTTCTTTTATTAGGCATCGTGTGTGTGCGTGTGTTTGAATATAAAAAAATGCAGAGAAAACAATTGGCCAAAGCCGGGATTCAAACCCTGGTCTGCTGGGTGTGTGCGAACGCATCATACCGAACAGGCAAGACTCGTAAGTGTGCTAACGTTGACGTCTTGCCTTTCAAGAATAGAAAACCACGCGTACTCGGGCCGAAACAATGGCCCCGGGCGTGCTGGGCCTGCCGACTACTGCGGCCGACGGTATAGACATTATGGAGCAGGATGCTGCTTCAAAAATTAAGCAAAGAATATGACATGAATAACAATTGTCCTTAACGAAACAAATGAAGGGAAGGGCAATAGCTATTATGCATAATTAGGCCAGCAAGAAAGAAAATAGACATTAATTGCTAATTGCATGAGAAATAAAGAAGGAAGGAGAAAAAAAGAGAGAGGAAGGAAATAGACGGTAATTATGTGGAGCCGGCAAGAAAGGAAATAGATAATTTTGCATGAGAAATAAAAAAGTAAGGAGAAAGGAAATAGACGGTAATTATTGTGAGCGTCATATTAATCGCAGGAGTAATTAACAGGCCGACAATTTGGATTCCTCACATGCATGATACTCCATCCGTTTCTAAATATTTGTCTTTCTAGATATCTCAACAAGCGACTACATACGGAGCAAATTGGGTGAATGTACACTCTAAAATATATCTATATACATCCGTATATGTTAGTCCATTTGAAATCTCTAAAAAAACAAATATTAAGGAACGGAGGGAGTATAAGGAAAGAAAGATAAATAAAATAGACACTAATTGCATGAGAAATAAAGAATAAAAGAGAAAAGAAAACGAGAGGAAGTAAATAGATGGCAATTACAGTTTTTTCTTGAAGGAGGTGCAGATATCAATGGCAGGCGTGTAGTGCCCCATTCATATCTTATGAATAAAACGATGTGGCGTCTTTTTCGTGCTTGATACTCACTAAATTCATGCCATTTTTTCTTTCGTTGCAACAGAGAGTGTGACATGTTTTCCTTCCATTTATAATCCTTACTAAATTTGCCCCAAATTTATAACACACTGAACGTTATATTTGCGCATACAGTCCCCGCTAAATTTATGTCAATTATTTCAACTGTTGTAACCCACGGGCATCTATATTATTTTTTATATTTATATAAATGAAGGTATAATCTTATTGGTCCTCCCATTTCATATGTCCATGGCATTTTTCATATTGGGATAGGCTATTCTACCGTTCATCTGTCCTGGGCCACTTGGCCTCTGCCCCGTTGGTCCGTGTAGCATTCCACCAATAGAAAAAACAATGCCCTGCCAACCTATCCGTGGGACCCGGCCCAACAAATCAAACCCGCCATCCGTCTAGGATATGAGGCAAAAATCGTTGACCTCTAAATCGCAACCCGCACTGTTTTTTGTGTTGATCGTGTTAGCCCGACAAATGGGTGTTGATTGTTTTAAACTAAAGTTAAATTTGGTGGTTGTTTGTGTTCTTCATGGAATGGTACTAAACTATTACGATGTAAATCCGGATAACACAAACACAAGGCGCAAGCATTAGATTGTGCAGACGTGGTCGGGATCTCAAACGCGACCATTCGTTGGTCTTTCCATGCAGGCGATGCAATTTTGTATTGGTTCCAAACTCAGGTGGAACGTTCGCTGTGTAGTGAACATCGTGACCGACTATGATAATAAAGAAAAGAAGTGGAAACAAGGACGGAGGCACTAGGGATGATAATTTGTTTCTCCCGTTGCAACGCACGGGCACTTTTGCTAGTTATCTCTCCCTAATAATAAAGCACGGATTGACTCCGTGGGTTCACCGTCACAATACGCTTTTTCCCGTGAATTTACGTTTTCAGTTTGAATTTAAAACATATACACGAGGTGGTACTAATCTTTCTGTATTTTTTTGTGAGACACGTTTCGTCCGTCAAGTATCGTACGTCCGATCGGAGCCAGGCCAACTGAAACCGACCGTGCGTTGTGGCCTAATAAATCCGGCCCAACCCGGTTCTTCCTTTATTCCCTCGCGTGGCTCTTGTCCCTGTCGCTCGCCCAATCTCATCTTCTGAAGCGCCTCCAACTCCGCCTCCACCTCCTCTTCGGTCTTCGCCTAGAGCGTTCCATGATGGCAGGTCGAATCTGCCGCCCCAACGATGTCATGGCCTGGCTCCAACCCTAACGACCTAGAACGTGGGGTGCAGCGACGTGGCCCATGAGAACGGCGGCTTCTCCTTCCACCGCTGTCCGCCGCTTCTCCTCTTCTTCCTACTGCAGACCCCCTGCTCCAGAGCTCACCCAGCGGCCCAGGCTGACGCGTACGTTGTTTATCTAGCGGTTTGACCATGAGGACCATAGTAGATGTCGTCTATTGAGGGCCAGCGACGGTCAGGCCGGGCAGCAGCGGCGATCCGGGTAGACCATCTCCCCGTCGAAGTCTGGTCTGTAAGACGCAGCCATAATCGATCGAGGGCCAGCGACGGCTGGACCTAGGGCAACATCGGCGACCTGAATAGATTCTTCTCTTCTGTGTTATCTTTGGTTTGCAAGGCGTGTGGCAACGTTAGCAACCTGAGGGAGATGGGAAAAGACGATCCTGATGCTGCCTGCGCACGCCCGAACCATGTCCAACCATAGTAGGTTAAACGAATGAACTGCTCTCTGTGTAATTGCTACAAAAATCATGCCAATTTCCTCTACCCATGCCTGTACTCTGTGTAATTGCTATAAGAAATTATCCTGTATGCTGAAATCCCTACTATTTTTTTGAGAGCCAAATCCCTACTATATTCTATTTCTATACCATGGTGGATTTATCAGAAACACTAAATAGATTGGTTTGTACTGTAACATATCATCTAGAAAATTTGGTTTTTGTAAATTAATCTTTTTGCATTGCTCTTGCCGATTGTGTTGTAGGGAGCAGAGAAGAGCAATATGTGGTGGTCTAGGTCGCCTTCAGTTGGGACCTGTACCTGTAGGAATAATTATGTTTCCATAGCTGAAAAAATGTATGATGCACGGACTTCTAATATTTGTATGTCAGTTTCCAACCGCTGTTGGAAGACGATAGGTGTGTAAGTCATGTATCCTATAAGAGAGAGAGAGAGAGAGAGAGAGAGAGAGAGAGAGAGATGTGGCGTGATGTTGTACCATATGATGGCCAAAATTATAAAATTACAACGTATCCGAAGATGCTTCCATGAGCTTGCCCGTGGGGGTTGGTCGGCAAATGAATTTGTTGATCAATGATGCCAGGAAAGTTATCTGATAATTTGTGGATCTATACTACCAGCAAATTCTATTAGTTCAGATAATTTGTGGATCAGTACAGCCAGCAAATGAATTATTGGTATTTTATTTTGTTTACCAATAATTTCGCTTTCTGGTTTTAACGAAAAGAATGTCCCTCTTTGTAAATCTTTTACTTCGCTTTCTGGTGAAGCTGCAGTTCTCTGCAAATTGTAACCAATTTTCGGATCACACAAAGCAGGCACCACTTGTCGATTTTAGTAGAGTCTGTACATTGGGTCGTTGAGTATGACAGCTGAGGGACCTCTGTTGATATGAAAATTCTTCCAAAATCTGGTAAGAAATTTCCATAGGACGTATGTTCAGCTCCTGAGAAGTACTTAAACATCAAAGGATTGCATACTTTATATGTAAATATCTTACTCAGAAAAGTAGATCATGGAAGAGTCATCTGTACAGTCATTCTGAAGATTATGTTACCCAAATTACAACTCACATTAGAAAAAAAAGCTGAACATCTGCAGCTTTCTTCCTGAGATTGCAAAAGAAAATTAAGACAACATGCAAGATAGTGTCCTGGAATTAGTAAGTCTTATCTAGAAAACCCACAGTAAAACTGATATATGTCAAATGACCTATATTTAGGGTGGTTTTACCAGAGAGAGTATCGTTTATGGCTCACACGGACTCTAGATGTGGCACCTCTTTGAAAATTCCATTGTATGAATGAGGATCCTACATTTCCTTTGATCCGAACCTTTGGTACACAATTTCGAAGGTTTCATCATAATAAAAGTTGACAGTATATAATCTGAACATTTTTTGTTGGTTCCCGGACAACTTTATTCTCCAGTATAGGTGGCGTATGTTTGTGCAAAATGATCATGTAAGGACATCTGGTAACTTTATTCTTTTGTCAAGGTTGATTTACTTGATGGAGAAAACTTCCATTTCCTCTAAACAAGTGAACATGACATGTGTGATGTTCCCAAAAAGGACCTTTTGTGTGTTGGCTGGCAACCCTAATGAACTTTAGACATGTATCCGAAGTTTCGTTGGCTGTAAACTAGTACGGTCAATAATTTGAGTTTTAGCTTTCTACCAAAAAATTAGAACTTAACTACCGGTACCTTCAAATTTAGAATATTCCTTTGCTTTGGGACGGATGGTGGTTATTTGTAGTGATTGGGATAAACTCTGCCCATTGACTACACGTGAATTTACCAATATGATGAAATGAGTGGAGGTTCACAGAGTGCACGTGTATAAACCTTTCGTCCATCACCTTAGTGACATGTAATAATTTTGTAAAGGTTACAATGATGCATCATTTATAAGTAGCAGTTATTAAACTCTCAAAGAATATGCTCCAAAGTTGAAGGCACCCGATCGAATTCCTCGGTACACCCATCCCTCTCCACCCACAACGCTCTCATCGTCTGCTAAATGACCAAAATGATGTTTGGAATTACTTGCTGCTGCAATTGTTATTATAGGTTGGTTTGTTTGTTGCTGCTATTACTTAAGATTATTGATATTGCTAATTTTTCTGGTTCAGAAACATAAATTTACTCGGAATAATACCGGCACCATGTCATGAGCTCATACGCAATCCTCAGATGATCCATCTTTTTTCTCATGAGCGTCCATTGTCCCACGACACAGTTTCTCAACTAGGTCAACCGTTGTTCATTGGAATCAATGTTTTCTCCCGTTGCAATACACGGGCATTTGTGCTAGTCTTTCCCTAATAATAAAGTACGGATTGACTCCGTGGGTTCACCGTCACAATATGCTTTTTTCTCATGTCATAATACGCTTTCAGTTTTTGTTCTTCAACACGTTTATATTTATTTTCTATATGCAAGGTGGTACTAATACGCTTTCCATCCGTCCATCTCGTGTCATAATAAGCTTCCCGTCGGCCCCGGGTCACCCCGCATGGGCTGTACTGGGCCTGTGTCAAACAAGTAGTCGAACTAGGGAATTATCCCCGACAATGAAAAGAGGGAACAGGGAAATAGCACAATCAGCATCAGGACATGACCCGTGAAGCAACGGTAGGCTGCGTATCATCTCTGAAACTAGCAGCGACGCTGAGGGGATCGAGAGGGTGAGAAGATGGGGATCGACTGGGAAGAGCACCTTATCGCTAGGGTTAAGGAGGAGTTTGGCTGGGCCTTGGGCCGGATTGGGGGCCGCGGACTTGCTGGCTGGATTGGGTAAATGTGAAGCTTTATAAATAAACAAATTTAAAATTGGTTTAAATTATTATACTTTGCTACTTACAGATTCTTGGAATTTTTTGAGAAATCATAAATTGTTCATGAATTCAAAATTGTTTTGGAAATTCATAAAATGTCCAGTATTTTAGAAAACTATTAACATATTATTATAAAAGAACTCATGATTTCGGAAAAAAATCACAGGTAAAAAATATTCATAGTTTTATTTTGTATTCAAAATATGTTTGGGAATTTAAAAAAATGTGATTTTTAGAAGATATTCAACAAAAATCAAACATATCCATTCATACAGAACCATAAATAAAGAACTAAAAGAACCCGCTTACATAGAGATTTTTTTGGGGATCCATGGACGTCGTTTTATGATTTTATTTAGTACATTGTGTGTCACGAAAAGGGTTTTCATTTTTCTGTATTAACGTTGAGCACCAAAAAATTGACACAATTTCAGACTTTTAAAAGTCCTTACCTCATCCTTGCATATGTTAAAAACTTCTATTATCTCTACCACATCTGCATAATTTGATTGTTTTTTCCCGTTGCAACGCACGGGCATATTTGCTAGTTTAATTTAATTTTAATTTTAATTTTATATAACAATAAAGCACGGATTGACTCATTGGGTTCACCGTCACAATACGCTTCTTCCCGTAAATTTACGTGTTCAGTTTTTTTTTCAACATGTCTATATATATTTTCTATATCCAAGATGGTAGTACTAATTTATCTATATATATCCCCGCTGCGTTGTTTTGGTCCTATAAAAACTGTTCGTTGGTCGAGTACGTCAATTCAATCCATTTGGCTGGAGCGACGCGGGCAACCTACACCTCGGATGGATGGGCCGACTCCGGCCCCTAGCTCGTATATGTATGAAAAAAGGGACTGCGAGGGATGTACCTACCCGCGCATAGTGAGATCGTCCCTCTCTCACACACACACACGTACGTAAGTACACGGGCTTGTTTACGTACATGGACAGGTAAAAACGTGGGAAGGTGACTTTTTTTAGGGGTAATCCACGGTTTGTCATCCAGTTTTTTCAATCAACGTGCAGCGCAGTCCTTACGATAAGTCAAACGGAACCCGGGGAGAAAAAAGAAAAAAATACACGCACGACCGACGACCCAACCTCCCCCAATCCCATCTTCATCCAGCGCGCCGTGCCGCCCTACCCCGTCACGTGCCACCACCGCCTACCCCGCCGGCTGGCTTACCACTATCCCATGCCACCCCTTCCCCCCCACATACACACTCAGCGGGACGATCCTCTTCCCTTCCCCTTACCTTTCCTCCACAGGCGTGGCGTTGATGCGGTGCCCGTAGCCTGCGCCCTGCACGCCGCCGTCAACCTGTTGGAAGACGCGCACCACAACCTTGCTGTTGAGCCATTCCTCCCCTTAGACGGCGAGTTCTTCCCAGCTCCACACGAGCCGCAGTGGCGCGTCGTCCTCTGCCGCCTGGACTGGCTCCGCATCGGGAAGCATCTGAGCATGCCACTGTTGCTCGGAGGGCAGCACAGAGATGTCGAGGAGGAGCCAGCTGCTTGCGGGAGACTCCCTACGGTGATGATGGAGTGCCCAAGTTCAGCGGCTGTTGCTCGAGTTGTCGTGGCACAGCCGCACGGCCTATTATTCTCAGTTGGGGCAAAGCGGCTGCTCGAGTTGGCTGGCATGCCTTTGCTGCCTTCCTGGCTCACAAGGATCATGCCAAATTCTGCTATGAGCACCAATTGATGGAGTGCCTGACAAAGGAGCTTTGTATCAAAGTTGGAAAAAACTCAGATCGTTCTGGCGCGATGGACGGATCTTTTGTATCGAAGTTGCTTGAGACACTCACTGCTCTTTGGTTGTACTTGGGCATGGACAGTCAATGGGATCAATGTCAAGGCTGGCGGCCATGGTGTACTGGAAGGGCCTCAGGCTGTCGAATGCCTCAAAGCAGAGGCATTCGAGCGGTGAGGTTTGTGAATTACATGGCCACTGCAAGCCATTCTTGCTCTCACCACCTGGTCGGGATGGCCGGCGTTGGCGCCGTCATAGAACATCATGACGCTCAAAACGTCCTCCTCCCGGCTCGCTAGCTAGCAACTGGAGTATCTGCATCCCAATGGAATGGTGAAAATTGCTACTGGTGTTCAACATTGATAGATAACACTTAGCATATTTAGAAGTACGCCAATATAAGCTACCTAATGCATGTGAACTTGAGCATAGTAGGCAACAAAATTTTAGACAGAAACATGGTATTCTGCATTTTATGTTCTTTCTATCCCACATGGAACAAGTACGGATTTGATCAGTTTCTTCGCTGCTGCACATGGAAGATAATATATATCACTCCTTTTGACTTTTTATGCCATGGTTTATCCAATTGCCGTTGCTGCTGAATTTTTCCGTCCATGAATCATGAGACTCAAGGTTATTTGAGGTCAGACTTTCTTCTGATTTCATAAATGTATTGAACTCTCAACACTGAAATTGGATCTGACAAGTAGATTTCTCACACTTAGTTGAGTTGTTTGTTCATGTAAAGTGTGGACTCATTTGTTGCTTGTTCACTGTACCGTATAGGACAGTCCACCTTATCAGTTTTGCATCTTTGAGCTTTGTGTTTGTGTATGCCTCACATAATACGCTGTTGTGTTGTGTTATTTATCTGGAAGAGCTATTTAATGCTTCCATTTTATTTGATGAAAAGTTGACAGAATAGAATTATATACATGATAAACTACTAAGCCTTTTTTTTAAATCGAGAACCCAAGATTAGTAAAGCTCAGGGGTTCTCAAGGGTGCTTCAACAATGGTACTCCCTACGATCCATATTAATTGTACTAAAGTAGCGTCAATTAATATGGATCGGGAGTATCGTCGATGCAAATTATAATTTCGAGAGTGATACAAGCCATCTTTTGATGCCTTCAGTTTTTGTGTAGACTTTGCATCATTTCTTTTAAAACCAACTCTATTCTAGCTTGTAAGTTTTTGTTTCTGGCCTGGTGTGTTGAATCCTGTCTCATTTGTTTTATGGCCCTGCCCTGCGTATCACTCCTTCAATCTGCCTCCTAGGAAGATTGGTGGACCTTAATGCTCAGTTGTGATTCTATGGTAGAAATGCTTGTGTTTTTAGATTAGAAAAACAAAAGGATTATGTGTCAAGAGATGCTTCTATTAAACATTTTCTTTCCAGATTAGTTTTGTCCGTCCTTTAAGTTGTTTTGACGGCCCAGTGCAAACTCCAAAAATTGCTCCCAAATTCAAATAATGCCAGAAGATTTGAAAGTTAGGCCCTATGAAAACGGATGAAGTAGTCAATCTGGATCTTCTGCACGTTGATTTATTCATGAATGATAGGATCATAACTGACCTATGAAAATCGTACAAAAAGGGCATCATGTGTGCATCATGGTTCTTAATGTATGGCTGATATGCATTTCAACTAGACCTTGGTGTGTTCTGACTTCGAGTGGAGCGTTTGTATGTTATTTTGCCACACTGATACGTCTCCAACGTATCTACTTTTCCAAACACTTTTGCCCTTGTTTTGGACTCTAACTTGCATGATTTGAATGAAACTAACCCGGACTGACGCTGTTTTCAGCAGAACTGTCATGATGTTGTTTTATGTGTAGGAAACAAAAGTTCTCAGAATGTCCTGAAAATCCACTGAGGCACTTTTTGGAAAATATAAAAAATACTGGCGAAAGAATCAATACCAGGGGCCCACACCCTGTCCACGAGGGTGGGGGGCGCGCCCTCCCCCCTGGGCGCGCCATCTATCTCGTGGGCCCCCTGAGGCTCCGCCGACCTCAACTCCAACTCCATATATTCTGTCTCGCGGAGAAAAAAACCAGAGAGAAAGTTTCATCGCGTTTTACGATACGGAGCCGCCGCCAAGCCCTAATCTCTCTCGAGAGGGCTGATCTGGAGTCCGTTCGGGGCTCCGGAGAGGGGGATTCGTCGCCGTCGTCATCATCAACCATCCTCCATCACCAATTTCATGATGCTCATCGTCGTGCGTGAGTAATTCCGTCGTAGGCTTGCTGGACAGTAATGGGTTGGATGAGATTTACCATGTAATCAAGTTAGTTTTGTTAGGGTTTGATCCCTAGTATCCACTATGTTCTGAGATTGATGTTGCTATGACTTTGCTATGCTTAATGCGTGTCACTAGGGCCCGAGTGCCATGATTTCAGATCTGAACCTATTATGTTTTCATGAATATATGTGTGTTCTTGATCCTATCTTGCAAGTCTATAGTCACCTATTATGTGTTATGATCCGACAACCCCGAAGTGACAATAATCGAGATACTTCTCGGTGATGACCGTAGTTTGAGGAGTTCATGTATTCACTATGTGTTAATGCTTTGTTCCGGTTTTCTATTAAAAGGAGGCCTTAATATCCCTTAGTTTCCGCTAGGACCCCGCTGCCACGGGAGGGTAGGACAAAAGATGTCATGCAAGTTCTTTTCCATAAGCACGTATGACTATATTCAGAATACATGCCTGCATTACATTGATGAACTGGAGCTAGTTCTGTGTCGCCCTATGTTATAACTATTACATGAGGAATCACATCCGACATAATTATCCATCACTGATCCATTGCCTACGAGCTTTGCACAACTTGTGCGTCGCTTATTTACTTTTCCGTTGCTATTGTTACAATCACTACAAAACCCAAAAATATTACTTTTGCTACCGTTATCTTTATTATCATACTACTTTGCTACTAAATACTTTGCTACAGATACTAAGTTATCCAGGTGTGGTTGAATTGACAACTCAACTGCTAATACTCAATGATATTCTTTGGCTCCCTTTGTGTCGAATCAATAAATTTGGGTTGAAACTTTATCCTCGAAAGCTGTTGCGATCCCGTACATTTGTGGGTTATCAAGACTAATTTCTGGCGCCGTTGCCGGGAGCATAGCTCTATTCTCTGAGTCACTTGGGATTTATATCTGTTGATCACTATGAAGAACTTGAAAGACGACAGAACCAATATTTTGCCCTCAACTACGAGGGGAGGTAAGGAACTGCCATCTAGCTCTGCACTAGATTCTCCTTCCGTTATTAGTAAGCTTGCGACACCTAAACATGCTACTGCTATGAACTCAGATATGTCGCATGTTATTGATGATGCCACTTCTGCTATGCATGATACTTATGATCAAACTACTTCTGTGCGTGATACTACTTTGCCATTAGGTGAATCTCTTGATGAACAACTTGCTAGGGTTAGAGGGAATGAAATTATTGAAGATGCTATTATTGATGATAGTGATGATGAAAATTCTCCCAATGATTATGAATTGCCTGTTGTTCCTGAGTGTTATGTTATGAATGAAGAAGCTGCTAGAGCTATCTTTGCTTGTAAAGATAGATATGATCTTAAGAACTTATTAGCTAAATGGAAGCAACAGTCTTTTAATGCTAGAATGAAACCTGACCCTGCTTTTTCTACTTCACCTCTTTGTGTTACTGATAAGGATTATGAATTCTCTGTTGATCCTGAGATTATTACTTTAGTTGAATCTGATCCTTTTTATGGCCTTGAATCTGAAACTGTTGTGGCACATCTTATCAAGTTGAATGATATAGCTACCCTGTTTACTCATGACGATAAATCTTGCTATTATTATATCCTTAAGATATTTCCTTTCTCGTTAAAGGGTGATGCTAAGACTTGGTATAATTCTCTTGCTCCTGGTTGTGTGCGTAGTCCCCAGGATATTATTTATTACTTCTCTACTAAATATTTCCCTGCTCATAAGAAATAAGTTGCCTTGCGGGAAATATATAATTTTGTGCATACCAAAGAAGAGAGTCTCCCACAAGCTTGGGAGAGGCTTCTCCGGTTACTTAATGCTTTGCCTGATCATCCTCTTAAGAAAAATGAAATACTTGATATCTTTTATAATGGACTAACTGATGCTTCCAAGGACTACTTGGATAGTTGTGTTGGTTGTGTTTTGAGGGAAAGAACAGTCGACGAAGCTGAATAACTATTGAATAATACGTTGACTAATGAAAATAATTGGACTCTTCCTGAGCCAATTCCTGAACCAATTGAGCCAACTCCTTAGCATATTCCTAAACCCACTCCGAAGAAGAGAGGTGTTCTATTTCTCAGTCCTGAAGATATGCAAGAGGCAAAGAAATCAATGAAAGAAAAAAGTATTAGAGCTGAAGATGTTAAGAATTTATCTCCTATTGAAGAAATACATGGTCTTAATATACCGCCTGTTGAACAACCACATTGTCTTGATAACCCGACATAGGTAGTAAAGGTAAATTCTCTCTATAGATATGATAAAGTTGAAATCCCCTCTACTAAATTTCATAGCCCATGCTTAGATGAATTTGATGACTTTATGGCTAGACAAGAAAGTTTTAATGCTTATGTTGGTAGAGAGTTAAAGAATAATGCTTTTGAGATAGGACGTGTGAGCGATAATATGGCTAGAGTTAAAGGTGAACTCATACTCATTAGCAAATATGCTTCTATGGTTGCTACTCAAGCTGAGCAAGTACTTAAAGCTCAAAATGATTTGCTTGATGAATTAAATAATAAAAATGACTTTGCTGTTAGAGTGGCTACTAGAACTGGTAGAATGACTCAGGAACCTTTGTATCCTGAAGGCCACCCTAAGAGAATTGAGCAAGATTCTCAGAGAAACAATTTACAGGCACCTAGTTCTTCTAAAAAGAAGAAAAAGAAAACAGTAGGACTTTGCATGCTTCTAGTGAACCTACTGTAGACACACCTGAGAATCCCAATGATATTTCTATCTCTGATGCTGAAACACAATCAGGTGATGAACATGAACCTAGTGATAATGTTAATAATAATGTTCATGTTGATGCTCAACGTAGCAAAAACAATGATGTAGAGATTGAACCTGTTGTTGATCTTGATAACCCACAATCAAAGAATCAACGTTATGATAAGAAAGATTTTGTTGCTAGGAAGCACGGTAAAGAAAGAGAACCATGGGTTCAGAAACCCATGCCCTTTCCTCCTAAACCATTCAAGACAAAGGATGATGAGGATTTTGAGCGCTTTGCTGAAATGATTAGACCTATCTTCTTACGTATGCGCTTAACTGATATGCTCAAAGTAAATCCTTATGCTAAGTATATGAAGGATATCATTACAAACAAAAGAAAGATACTGGAAGCTGAAATTTCCACCATGCTTGCTAATTACACTTTTAAGGGTGGAATACGAAAGAAACTTGGAGATCTGGGTGTACCAACTATACCATGCTCCATTAAAAGAAATTATGTTAGAACTGCTTTATGTGATCTTGGAGCCGGTGTTAGTGTTATGCCTCTCTCTTTATATCGTAGACTTGAATTGAATAAGTTAACACCTACAGAAATATCTTTGCAAATGGCTGATAAATCAACTGCTATACCTGTCGGTATTTGTGAGGATGTGCCTGTCGTGGTTGCAAATGTTAGTATGTCGATTATCCTTGGTAGACCTTTTTTAAATACTGCAGGGGTTGTTATTGATTGCAACAAAGGCAATATTGATACGTCTCCAACGTATCTATAATTTATGAAGCATTCATGCTATTTTATTATCTATTTTGAATTATTATGGGCTTTATTATACACTTTTATATTACTTTTGGGACTAACCTATTAACCAGAGGCCCAACCCATATTGTTGTTTTATTGCCTGTTTCAGTATTTCGAAGAAAAGGAATATCAAATGGAGTCCAAACAGAATGAAACCTTTGGCAGCGTGATTTTTTGGAAGAATATGATCCTGGAAACTTGGAGTTCACGTCAGAAGATCCTCGAGGCAGCCACGAGATAGGAGGGCGCGCCCCCCGGTAGGGCGCGCCCCCGTCTCATGGGCCCCTCGAGCACCTCCCGACCGACTTCTTTCGCATATATAAGCCTACGTACCCTAAAACCATCGAATATCAAGATAGATCGGGTGTTCCGCCGCCACAAGCCTCTTTAGCCACCAAAAACCTCTCGGGAGCCCGTTCCGGCACCCTGCCGGAGGGGGAACCCATCACCGGTGGCCATCTTCATCATCCCGGCGCTATCCATGACGAGGAGGGAGTAGTTCACCCTCGGGGTGAGGGTATGTACCAGTAGCTATGTGTTTGATCTCTCTCTCTCTCTCTCGTGTTCTCTCTATGGCACGATCTTGATGTATCGCGAGCTTTGTTATTATAGTTGGATCTTATGATGTTTCTCCACCTCTACTCTCTTGTGATGAATTGAGTTTCCCCTTTGAAGTTATCTTATCGGATTGAGTCTTTACTTTGAGAACACTTGATGTATGTCTTGCCGTGTTTATCTCTGGTGACAATGGGATATCACGTGCCACTTGATGTATGTTTTGGTGACCAACTTGCGGGTTCCGCCCATGAACCTATGCATAGGGGTTGGCACACGTTTTCTTGACTCTCCGGTAGAAACTTTGGGGCATTCTTTGAAGTACTTTGTGTTGGTTGGATGAATTTGAGATTGTGTGATGCATATCGTATAACCATGCCCACGAATACTTGAGGTGACAATGGAGTATCTAGGTGACATTAGGGTTTTGGTTGATTTGTGTCTTAAGGTGTTATTCTAGTACAAACTCTTTTATAGATTGATCCGAAAGAATAACTTTGAGGTGGTTTCGTACCCTACCATAATCTCTTCGTTTGTTCTCCGCTATTAGTTGCTTTGGAGTGACTCTTTGTTGCATGTTGAGGGATTGTTATATGATCTATCTATGTTATTATTGTTGAGAGAACTTGCACTAGTGAAAGTATGAACCCTAGGCCTTGTTTCCTATCATTGCAATACTGTTTACGCTCACTTTTATCATTAGTTACCTTGCTGTTTTTATTATTTCAGATTACAAAAACCTATATCTACCATCCATATTGCACTTGTATCACCATCTCTTCGCCAAACTAGTGCACCTATACAATTTACCATTGTATTGGGTGTGTTGGGGACACAAGAGACTCTTTGTTATTTGGTTGCAGGGTTGTTTGAGAGAGTCCATCTTCATCCTACGCCTCCCACGGATTGATAAACCTTAGGTCATCCACTTGAGGGAAATTTGCTACTGTCCTACAAACCTGTGCACTTGCAGGCCCAACAATGTCTACAAGAAGAAGGTTGTGTAGTAGACATCAAGCTCTTTTCTGGCGCCATTGTCAGGGAGGTGAGTGCTTGAAGGTATATCTTTAGATCTTGCAATCGAATCTTTTTGTTTCTTGTTTTATCACTAGTATAGTCTATAAAAGAAAACTAAAAAATGGAGTTAAGTTTGTCTCATACGCTTCGTCTTTTAATATATTTCGCGAGTATGATGGAAAGGAAAATTGTGCTCAATTGCTAGAAGAAGAATGCATTAAAATGCTTGGTACTAAATCTTTGAATGATGAGCATGTTTGCAATATTGTTAGTATAAATTTCTTGAATATCCATAGTACTAATGATGATTTCTCTAGTCATGATAAAAATATCTCTTATGAGCATGTCAACTTTTGTGGAGTGCATGTTTGCATGAACACACCAAATGGAGAAGATATATATTGCCAGAGGCATAAGTATTTAAAAACTAAAGGTTTGCAAGAAAGGCTAGATGTGAGTGCTGAAAATTTAAAATTCCTTTGCCGTACTTGTGAACTTTGCAATGAACGTGGTCATTTACATCTCTGATGCAAATTGTTTCATGACCGAATCGTGTCCAAAATTTGTGATGATTTGATTTCCCTTGCACATTATAATGAACTTAGTTTGCTTTTGGGTTATGAAGAGTTGAAACGTTTAACTAAGCCTATTCCAGAATTTAATCTTAAGCATTTCCTTGATATTGATTTAGAAAGGATTTATATGTTTTGTGCGGAGAATTGCATTGAAAATCCTTATATTGCCAATTACCTAAAGAAACGAAAGGAAATAGAAGATGATGAGAATACTAATGAAAGGGAATAGACTTCCCAATATCCTCCTATTATTTCTTATGATGAATTAGGTAACGAGGAGGAGCTTTCTATCGAATCAATGTAGCGACCAGACCTCAAACAATCTGATCTCTGTGCTTAGTGTCATCCCTGGATCAGTAATGCTGACACCACACAGTACTTGGAGGATTTATAACAGAGTAGCAATCACACACTTATTACATCGAATGTCTCAAAAGAGAACTTATTGAAATAAATATGGCTTAAGGCCATCTAAAATCGATAACAGCGGAACGCTTGGAAGATAAGCGAGTCCATCAACTCCAACGGCATCACTGAGTATAGAACCACGACCTAAAAGCATCTTACTCGTCGTCTAAAAAGTCTGCAACATGAAACGTTGCAGCCCGAAAACGGGTCAGCACATGGAATATGCTAGCAATGTAACACATAGAGAATAACAATGGAACAAGCTATACTACATGCATGTATGGCTGGTGGTAAAGCTCTATGGTTACAATTTTTGCATAAAGCCAATTTTTCCCTACTGCAAAGGAATAACTTTAATTAACTATCATGGTGGTTGTTAAACATTGAGAATGGTTGACAGCATTCTCAATCCCAATTAAAAAGTACTCATTAATATCCCAACAATATTAAATTAGAAGTAACATGATGAGATTCACATGATATCCAGGTACTAGATAGTCAAAATGTCCATAACTGGGGACACGGCTAGCCATGATTAGTTTATACACTCTGTAGAGGTTTGCGCACTTTTCCCCACATGACTCGATCGCCTCCGCTTGGTTTCTCGCACTACATGATGTTTGAGAAACGGATGACCGAGACATAGTCTTTCAGAAGCACTCGCACCTTACGTAAGGAGTAGTCCGTACCAACCTACATCCTCTACATCTGCTAGTCCACCCCCGTAAGAGTCCGCACAACCTAGTCAACTATGCTAGAGCCCATAATAACATGTGGCTGCACACGGAAGTTTCTAGTTTGAATAATCTCATGATCCCTTTGAGCCTGGGTGGCGGTCCGAAGAAATACAGGCAAGTCTTGATAGAAACCAGGTGCCTCAATCCACCCAGATGTGTGCTTAAGTTGCCACCTTAAATAAACCATTAATTAACAATCTCACATTTGTCATGGAAATTCACTCACCCAATCCATGTCTACTAGCATAGCTTGGCATAATAAGCAAACGTAGAAGTAACTCCCAAAGGTTTGATAATAAAACAGGTAATAGGTACTACCTCATCTACTTCCCATCCCACAATTTAATTCGATCCTAATCATGCAATGTTTGAGGATTGATCTAATGCATAAAACTGGGTAGTAGAAAGGTATGATCAAGTGTTACTTGCCTTGCTGATGATTCGCGAGACCTAGAGACTCGAAGTAACAGGCGGCGCACTCCGGGTATTCTATCACAGACAAACAAACAAGCATACAATAAGTACTCATCTAATGCACAGGTAAAACTCGAGTAAAAGATCTAACCAGAATATTCAACTTAAGAATTCCGGTTTGCAAAAAGAAACAAATCAAACAAAGCAACGAAAGTCAAACGGCGAAAGAAAACAGCTTCGTTTTACTAATCTGGATCTAAGTCAAATTTTACAGAAGTAAAAACTTGTTTAAGTAGAGTATTCGGAAAGAGGGTTTCGAGACGAAACTCCAGGCGCTTGAATCGCCTGATTCCGATAAACGAGCGAAAAGTTATACTAAAACAAAAATCGGATCAGGAATCACGATCAGAAAAATCGCGGATTAAATCCGAGAAAAAGAAAAACCATGAACGGGTCAACGAACGAACGTTCGTTAACTAAACTAATCTGACGAACACGTTCGTTAAAACGAACAAGCGAGCGAACGCTCGCTAATTAAACTAAACAGAGAATAAAACCGATCTAACGAAAAACCGAAAAAAATCGAAGAAAAACGCTCGGTTTTTATAAAAAAACGGCGGCACGTGGATCGAGGCGGCGGCAAACCTTGGGCGGCGGCTCCAGCGGCGGCGGCTGGCGGCGGCGGGGGCGGCGGGCGGCTAGGGTTAGGGTTTGGCGCGGGAGTGGGCCGGCGGCGGCTGGCGGGCTGGCGGGTGGGGCGGCTGGGCCTGGGGGGGCGCCGGGGCGGCGCTATTTATAAGTGCCCCCCGAGCGGAGTCCCGCTCGGGCACGGCCCAGAGGCGGTTACGCGTTTTTTTAATAATTCCGTGCAGAAGAAAAATTAAAAAAAATATTAAACGGACTCCAAAAATCCCGAAATAAATTTTCCCCGACTTCTAAAATCAAGCCGGACAAGATGAACATTTATTTGGGGCCTAAATGCAATTTTGAAAAATGCGCATTTTTCCTAAATTCAAATAAAAGGCGAAAAACTCCAAAATAAATCTTATTTGATTTTTTGATTAAATCTTCTTTATTTCTTTATTTTGGGAAAGTCATTTTATCCCCTCTCTGAAATTTTGGTAGAAGAAATAATTGAAGATAAAACAAATAAAATCAATGATCCTATTTTCAAAATTTGAGAAAAACTCAAATATGAAAATAACGAAACCCCAACTCTCTCCGTGGGTCCTTGAGTTGTGTAGAATTTCAAGGATCGAGCCAACAATGCAACCAAAAATATGATATGCAACGATGATATATGTATAACATTCCAAATTGAAAATTTGGGATGTTACAAACCTACCCCCCTTAAGATGAATCTCGCCCTCGAGATTCGGGTTGGCTAGCAAATAGGTGAGGGTGGGCCTCGAGCAGATCTTCTTCTCGCTCCCAGGTGGCTTCCTCCTCGGTGTGGTGGCTCCACTGAACTTTGCAAAACATGATAACCTTACTGCGGGTAACTCTGCTGGCATACTCCAGAATCTTAACTGGTTTCTCTTCATAGGTCAAATCTTCTTTCAACTGAATCGCTTCGAGTGGCACAATATCTATCAGTGGTATATCAGCCATCTCTGCGTGACACTTCTTCAATGGTGAAACATGGAACACATCGTGAACTCCTGACAATCCCTCAGGTAATTCCAACTTGTACGCTACTTCTCCCATGCGTTCCAAAACCTTGTATGGCCCCACAAAACATGGCGCTAACTTTCCTTTAACTCCAAAATGCTTAACTCCTCGAAGTGGAGATACTCGAAGATAAACTCTATCCCCGACTTCATATTCTGTCCCGTTGCGTTTTGAATCCGCATAGCTTTTCTGTCTTGACTGGGCTACCTTGAGCCTGTCGCGGATCAACTCTACTTTCTGTTCAGACTCCATAATCAAATCCGGTCCAAACAACTGGCGATCTCCTACCTCATCCCACAACAACGGGGTTCTGCACCTCCTTCTGTGCAAGGCTTCGAAAGGGGCCATCTTCAAACTGGATTGATAACTATTATTGTAAGAAAACTCCGCGTGTGGCAAGTTGTCATCCCAACTTGATCCATAATCCAAAACACAAGCTCTAAGCATATCCTCCAAAATCTGATTGACTCTCTCGGTCTGTCCATCTGTCTGTGGATGGAAAGCTGTGCTAAATTCCAGCCTGGTTCCCAATGTTTCGTGCAACTGCTTCCAGAACTTTGAGGTGAATTGGGTTCATCTATCTGATACGATACTCCTCAGAACTCCATGTAAACAAACAATCCTTGTCATGTATATCTTAGCCAATTTGGCACTGCTGTAGGTAGTCTTTACTGGAATGAAATGAGCTACCTTCATCAAACAATCGACTACAACCCAAATCGAGTCATAGCCCGAACGGGTCCTGGGCAATCCCGTGATGAAATCCATGCCTAGTTTGTCCCACTTCCATTCGGGTATAGGCAATGGCTGCAACAATCCTGCCGGCTTCTGATGTTCTGCCTTAACCCTTTGACATACATCACAAACTGCTACATACTCTGCAATATCCTTCTTCATTCCGGTCCACAAGAAAGTACTGGCGATCCCTAAGGCGAAGAACTTGGGCGAATAAAACCTTTGTCCAACAACTCCTTAATCTGCTTCTTAATTTCCTCCAAATCTTGGGCTGGCATCATGTATGGTCTCTTGGATATAGGCCCAGTGCCTGGCAGTAGTTCAATTAAGAACTCAATGTCTCTATCAGGTGGCATGCCTGGCAACTCTTCTGGAAATACATCGGGGAAATCTCTTACCACTGGCACTTCCTCCTGCACAACTCCTGATAAGGAATTTACATGTGCTCTTCTCGGCTCATGCCGTGATACATACTTGATCCTTCTTCCTTCAGGGGTGGTAAGCAAAATCGACTTACTGGCGCAATCTATATTCCCTCCATACTTCGATAACCAATCCATGCCTAATATCACATCCAAACCTTGCGATTCCAAAACTATTAGGTCCGAGGGAAATACATGGTGTCCAATCCTCAATGGCAGTCGATCACACCATATACTAGCCGTATACTCTACTCCGGGTGAGGTTACTAGCATGGGTGACCTAAGTGCTTGGGTCGGTAGTTTATACTTATCCACAAATCCCCTTGATATGTATGAATGTGATGCACCAGTATCGAAAAGAACAACTGCAGTAAATGTCTTAACCAAAAACTTACCTATTACTGCGTCTGGCTGAGCTTCAACCTCCTCCACGGTAACGTGGTTCACTTGCCCCCTGTTGAAAGGGTTCGGCTTCTTTCCTGAGCTTCCATTACCATTTCCATTCTGGGCTTCAGGACAATCATTTGCATAATGCCCAGTCTTACGGCACTTATAACAGGTGATATGGCTCAGGTCTACCTTGGATGGTGTTGATGGGTTGGTGCGGCTTTGTCCATTGCTTCCTCCATTCCCGTTTCCATTCTTTGTGCCATTATGATTGTGCGAGCTGCCTCCTCCATGAGTATGCTGAAAATGTCCTCCTGACTTTGGGGTAAAGCGTGGTTTCTGCTGAGCTCCAGAACTATACTTCCCTTGTGCATACTTCCTCTTACGATTGTCAATCTGTTGCTGCTTCCCCTCAATCATAAGAGCACGATCTACTAACTCCTGTTAGTTATTGAAAGTGGCTACCATCAACTGCATGCTCAGCTCATCATTCAGTCCTTCTAGAAACTTCTCCTGTTTAGCTGCATCCGTAGCAACGTCATCTGGGGCATAACGTGCTAGCTTACTGAAATCATCCACATACTGGCCAACTATCCGTCCTCCTTGGCGTAAGTTGCGAAACTCATGCTTCTTCATGGCCATAGCTCCTGCTGAAACATGGGCAGTACGAAAAGCTTGCTGAAACTGATTCCATGTGACAGTGTCTACATGGTAAGTGGCGGTAAAATTCTCCCACCATGCTGTTGCGGGTCCGTCAAGCTGATGTGCGGCAAACTTCACCTTTTCTCCATCTGTGCATCCTGCAGTGGTCAACTCCCTCCCTATCTTACGGACCCAATCATCTGCTACTATCGACTCGGTGCTACTGGAAAACACCGGCGGATTCAACCTTAAGAAACGTGCCAAATGGTCAACAGGTGGTGGTGGTGGGTTGTTGTTGTTGTTGTTGCCTTGGTTCTGTACCAATGTTTGAATCAAGGTATTCTGCTGCTGAATCAACTGAGTGATCTCTGGAGGGAAAACAAACTCGGGGTCGCGTCTCGGAGGCATCTGAGGGTTTAAAGGGGAGAATTAAGAATAGAATGAGGTCTAGTGAGATAACACTACCCATATGCACATGAGACAAAACACACAATATCATTCCAATCAATTCAAACAAGGGCATACAACGGTCTAACTATCGTTACAAAAGTGCTTGGACTAAAACTAATTAAATGGTGGAAAATTCTACTACTGTTGTGGCAGTCAACTAGAAAAACTGCTCCGATGCAGATTCCATGATATCTGTTCCAGCTTCATCAACATAGTCATCATCGATGTCGTCGATGATGATATAATTATCTGGACAAGTAGGTACATCCTCTTCTCCTCTGGGTGCTGATCCTCCCATGAATACTCCAATCTTCTCCTTAAGGTCACCGTTCTGTCTTACTAGAGCGACGATTTCTTCCATATAGTCTTTACGTGTAGCCTTGAGTTCTGCTTCTAGCTCCTTGATCCTGGTCATGGCCTTCTGTAGCTCCTCCATATCTGCGCACATCTGGTTCTCCTGGCGTCGGCTGTGTTGGTTTAACTCCTGAATATAAGTTGTGATTGATCTGTCCCTCCTGGTGGTGATCATCTCCCAATGCTCATCTCGGCGCCCACAAATCTGGTAGACAGTATTCTTGAGATCGTTGTAGTAAACTTCTCCAATTCATCCCATGGCGACGTGAGCTGCCATGCTCTTTCCTAGACTCCATGTTGGTGCATCAAAGGTAAACTCTATTGGTTCCGTGACTGGTGCAAATGTCCTTCCTGGAATGTAGACTTGAATCCTCCAGCGCTCCTCTTTGGGTAAAGTGGCGTTGAAAGTCCCAGTGAAGCTTGGTACTCCTATGTTCAGGTATCTAGTGGCTTCCTTCAAGTGATATCCAAAAGGTGAATTCTCATCTGGTTGTGCGAACTTGATCCTTGCATCCGCCATCCTAAAGAATAGAAAAGATGAGGAGTCAGAAATGAGAAGAAAGAGTAGTGATCTAGGGCTTAAGCTTAGTGGCCGTGTCCTACAGTCAGCGTGTGCTCTGATACCACCTTTGTAGCGACCAGACCTCAAACAATCTGATCTCTGTGCTCAGTGTCATCCCTAGATCAGTAATGCTGACACCACATAGTACTTGGAGGATTTATAACAGAGTAGCAATAACACACTTATTACATCGAATGTCTCAAAAGAGAACTTATTGAAATAAATATGGCTTAAGGCCATCTAAAATCGATAACAGTGGAAGGCTTGGAAGATAAGCGAGTCCATCAACTCCAACGGCATCACTGAGTATAGAACCACGACCTAAAAGCATCTTACTCGTCGTCTGAAAAGTCTGCAACATGAAATGTTGCAGCCCGAAAATGGGTCAGCACATGGAACATGCTGGCAATGTAACACATAGAGAATAACAATGGAACAAGCTATACTACATGCATGTATGGCTGGTGGTAAAGCTCTATGGTTATAGTTTTTGCATAAAGCCAATTTTTCCCTACTACAAAGGAATAACTTTAATTAACTATCATGGTGGTTGTTAAACATTAAGAATGGTTGACAGCATTCTCAATCCCAATTAAAAAGTACTCATTAATATCCCAACAATATTAAATTAGAAGTAACATGATGAGATTCACATGATATCCATGTACTAGATACTCAAAATGTCCATAACCGGGGACACGGCTAACCATGATTAGTTTATACACTCTGTAGAGGTTTGCGCACTTTTCCCCACATGACTCGATCGCCTCCGCTTGGTTTCTCGCACTACATGATGTTTGAGAAACGGATGACCGAGACATAGTCTTTCAGAAGCACTCGCACCTTACGTAAGGGGTAGACCGTACCAACCTACATCCCCTACATCTGCTAGTCCACCCCGTAAGAGTCCGCACAACCTAGTCAACTATGCTAGAGCCCATAATAGCATGTGGCTACACACGGAAGTTTCTAGTTTGAATAATCTCATGATCCCTTTGAGCCTGGGTGGTGGTCCAAAGAAATACAGGCAAGTCCTGATAGAAACCAGGTGCCTCAATCCACCCAGATGTGTGTTTAAGTTGCCACCTTAAATAAACCATTAATTAACAATCTCACATCTGTCATGGAAATTCACTCACTCAATCCACGTCTACTAGCATAGCTTGGCATAATAAGCAAACTGTAACTCCCAAAGGTTTGATAATAAAACAGGTAATAGGTACTACCTCATCTACTTCCCATCCCACAATTTAATTAGATCCTAATCATGCAATGTTTGAGGATTGATCTAATGCATAAAACTGGGTAGTAGAAAGGTATGATCAAGTGTTACTTGCCTTGCTGATGATCCGCGAGACCTAGAGACTCGAAGTAACAGGCGGCGCACTCCGGGTATTCTATCGCAGACAAACAAACAAGTATACAATAAGTACTCATCTAATGCACAGGTAAAACTCGAGTAAAAGATCTAACCAGAATATTCAACTTAAGAATTCCGGTTTGCAAAAAGAAACAAATCAAACAAAGCAACGAAAGTCAAACGGCGAAAGAAAACAGCTTCGTTTTACTAATCTGGATCTAAGTTAAATTTTACAGAAGCAAAAACTTGTTTAAGTAGAGTATTCGGAAAGAGGGTTTCGAGACGAAACTCCAGGCGCTTGAATCGCCTGATTCCGATAAACGAGCGAAAAGTTATACTAAAACAAAAATCGGATCAGGAATCGCGATCAGAAAAATCACGGATTAAATCCGAGAAAAAGAAAAACGACGAACGGGTCAACGAACGAACGTTCGTTAACTAAACTAATCTGACGAACACGTTCGTTAAAACGAACGAGCGAGCGAATGCTCGCTAATTAAACTAAACAGAGAATAAAACCGATCTAACGAAAAACTGAAAAAAAAAACCGAAGAAAAACCGCTCGGTTTTTATAAAAAAGACCGGCGGCAAGCGGATCGAGGCGGCGGCGAACCTCGGGCGGCAGGTCGGCGAGGCGGCGGCGGCGGCGGCTCCAGCGACTTCGGCGGCGGCGGCGGCGGCTCCAGCGACTCCGGCGGCGGCGGCGGCGACGGGCGGCTAGGGTTAGGGTTTGGCGCGGGAGTGGGCCGGCGGCGGCTGGCGGGCTGGCGGGCGGGGCGGCAGGGCCTGGGGGGCGCCGGGGCGGCGCTATTTATAAGTGTCCCCCGAGCGGAGTCCCGCTCGGGCACGGCCCAGAGGCGGTTACGCGTTTTTTTAATAATTCCGCGCAGAAGAAAAATAAAAAGAAATACTAAACGGACTCCAAAAATCCCGAAATAAAATTTCCCCGACTTCTAAAATCAAGCCGGAAAAGATGAATATTTATTTGGGGCCTACATGCAATTTTGAAAAATGCGCATTTTTCCTAAATTCAAATAAAAGGCGAAAAACTCCAAAATAAATCTTATTTGATTTTTCTATTAAATCTTCTTTATTTCTTTATTTTGGGAAAGTCATTTTATTCCCTCTCTGAAATTTTGGTAGAAGAAATAATTGAAGATAAAATAAATAAAATCAATGATCCTATTTTCAAAATTTGAGAAAAACTCAAATATGAAAATAACGAAACTCCAACTCTCTCCGTGGGTCCTTGAGTTGTGTAGAATTTCTAGGATCGAGCCAACAATGCAACAAAAAATATGATATGCAACGATGATCTATGTATAACATTCCAAATTGAAAATTTGGGATGTTACAACCAATCTCATCGATAAGGAGCTCAAAGAGGAAGATTGAACCCACACATAATGTGAAGAAGAAAAAGAAAAGGAGTAACAAAGGTAGAAAGGTATCCCTCCCAAATGATGTTGCTCCTACTACTCATTGTGATGATGATAATTGCTTTACTATTGGTGCTATCCATATTTTTAACGACGAGAGTGATTATGCTTATGATATGAAAAGGCCCAAGCTTGATGAGGATGAAATATTTGAGAATATATTTGCTGAAATTAATGTTTGTCCCAAGCTTGGGGATGCTATGTTTGATGAAGATGATATTTTTAGCATCCCTAGTATTGATATGCAAAGTTGTTATGATGATAGCATGCCTCCTACTTATGATGATTATATTGATGAAAGTGGGTTTGGAAGAGTGTCAACTTTAGGAATTAGTGATCCCACTATTTTGGAGGATGTTGAATTTTATTGTGATGAATATGAAAGTGGATTTGGAAGAGTGTCAACTTTATTTAGTGATGATTCCACTATCTTGGAAGAGGTTTCAATCGATTATGATGAGAACGAAGTTGCCACTTATGATGATTATTGTGATGAAACTTATGCTATAAAAAGTAGTGATGATTATATTTATAAATCTCGTCATGATTATAATTACCCTTTTTCTGAACATTACTCTTTTAATGTGGAAACAATTTTTAGTGTTCAAGTCTCTTATGATACTCCCACTATTCCGGATGAGAAGAATTTTGCTTATGTGGAGAGTAGTAAATTTGCTATGCTTGTAGATCATGAAAAGAATGCTTTAGGTGCTGGTATATTGTTGAATTCATTCATGATGCTACTGAAAATTATTATGAGGGAGGAATATATGCTTGTAGGAATTACAATAATGTCAAGTTCCCTCTCTATGTGTTGAAAATCTTGAAGCTATGCTTGTTTTACCTTCCTATGCTTGTTGATTATTGTTCCCATAATTTGTTTGATCACAAAATCCCTATGCATAGGAAGTGGGTTAGACTTAAATGTGCTAGTCATATGCTTCATGATGCTCCCATTATGTTTCAATTCTTATCTTTTATGTGAGCATCATTGTCATCATCATGCCTAGCTAGAAAGGCATTAAAGAAAAGGGCTTGTTGGGAGACAACCCAATACTTATCCTTACTGTTTTTGTGTGTTAACATGATTATGCTACTGTAGTAATCATGTTTTATAGCTTTTGTTTCAATAAAGTGGCAAGTAAGACCTTTAGGATAGTTTACGGTGATAGTTGTGTTGATCCTGCTGAAAATCAGAAACTTTTGCACCCAGTAAATTAGTTTTGTTCATTCAAAAAAACGTGCTTCGGATCTGATTCGTTTTGATCTGGATTGCTACACAAATTTATTGGGACTTCCTAATTTGGTAGGAATTTTGGAGTTCCAGAAGTATACGTTTGATACAGATTATTACAGATTGTTCTGTTTTTGACAGATTCTGTTTTCGATGTGTTGTTTGCTTATTTTGAGGAATCTATGAGTAGTATCGGAGGGTATGAAGCATAGATAAGTTGGAATATAGTAGCTATTACTAAAGGATGAATTTAGAATGAGTTCATTACAGTACCTAAGTGGTGGTTTTATTTTCTTATACTAACGGAGCTTACGAGTTTTCTGTTGAGTTTTGTGTTATGGAGTTTTCAAGTTTAGGGTAAAGATTCGATGGACTATGGAATAAGGAGTGGCAAGAGCCTAAGCTTGGGGATGCCCAAGGCAACCCAAGGTAGTATTCAAGGACAACCAAGAGCCTAAGCTTGGGGATGCCCCGGAAGGCATCCCCTCTTTCGTCTTCGTTCATCGGTAACTTTACTTGGAGCTATATTTTTATTCACCACATGATATGTGTTTTGCTTGGAGCGTCATTTTATTTTGTTAGTATTTGCTTGATGTTATTTAGATTAATGTTTTGCATCTTTATTTTCAATAAAGAAGTCAAGGATAGACTTTACCGTGCTTATTTTGCTAGTATACATGTTGCTGTTTGAAAACAGAAAGTTTACCACTGTTGCAAAAATTCCCTAGAAAAGTCAGAGCATTATATAATGTTGAAACTTTTTGCATGATGAGATCTGATAAATTTACTATAGTGTGAATTTTATTTCATAATTTTTAGAGTTAGGGAAGTATGATGAATCTTGCATTCTTTACAGACTGTACTGTTTTGGAAGATTGCTGTTATGGTTGCATTGTTTGCATATGTTTGCTTGTTTAATGATTCTATTTGAGGATAGGAGTATTAAATATGCAGATACATTTAGTATGCAATGTTGAATAATAATTTTAGTGATTTGTTACAGTAGAAAATGATAAGGTTTTGCATTGGTTTATACTAACCTATCTCACGAGTTCTTTTTTGGTGTGGATGAAGGTTTTGATAAAAAGAGAAACCATGATACGAGAGGAATTAAGAAGACACAAAAGTTCAAGCTTGGGGATGCCCAAGGCACCCCAAGACAATATTTAAATAAGTTTCAAGCATCTAAGCTTGGGGATGCCCCGGTAGGCATCCCACCTTTCTTCTTCAACAACTATCGGTTAGTATCAGTTGAACTTAAGTTTTTGCTTCTTCACATGAGTTGTGATATCCTTGCAATGTCATTTTGTTTTGTTTTGCTTGTTGTTTGAATACAATATCAAGATCTTAAATTCTTAAATGAGAGAGAGTCTTCACATAGTTACATAATTATTTAGCTACTCATTGATCTTCACTTATATATTTTTGGAGTAGTTTGTCATTTACTCGTGTGCTTCACTTATATCCTATGAGTAAATGGTTGAATAAGTTGATTGTCATAAATCTGAAATTATTTATGTTTCATTTTGTTATTCCATGGGGAGTAATGACTTCACATCTAGGAAGTAGAGGTTGTAAATTTATTGAAGGTTAGCAAGCATTGTATTGGTCATTTGAACAATTCATGAAAGAATATTGAAGGAAGAGAGATTTCACATATAAATACACTATCCTAGACATTTTTTATAATTGGGGGCACTCATTAAGTATGACATGCTAAAGAGTTGATGTTGGACAAGAAAGACAACGTAATGGTTTATATTTTCCGACATCTCAGTTAAAGTATATTGTCATGGATCATTCAGACATGTTGAGCTTGCCTTTCCCCCTCATGCTAGCCAAAATTCCTTGCACCAAGTAGAGATACTACTTGTGCTTCCAAATATCCTTAAACCCAGTTTTGCCATGAGAGTCCACCATACCTACCTATGGATTGAGTAAGATCCTTCAAGTAAGTTGTCATCGGTGCAAGCAATAAAAATTGCTCTCTAAATATGTATGATATTTTGGTGTGAAGAAAATAGCTTTATACGATCTTGTTATGGAAGCAATAAAAGCAACGAACTACATAATAAAGGTCCATATACAAGTGGCAATATAAAGTGACGTTCATTCGCATTAAGATTTTGTGCATCCAACCCTAAAAGCGCATGACAACCTCTGCTTCCCTCTGTGAAGGGCCAATCATTTACTTTATGACTTTTACCTTATGCAAGAGTCAAGGTGATCTTCACCTTTCCCTTTTTTTCATTTTATCCTTTGGCAAGCACCTCGTGTTGGGAAGATCCTGATATATATATCCAATTGGATGTTGTAGGACCTTGAGAAGAGGTGTCTAGAGGGGGGTGATTAGACACTAAGTGCCAAAGTTGCAGTTTTTAAGTTCTTTAAGTTTAAGTGGAGTTTAGGCACAATTTCAACATTCACAATACATATCAAGCAAGCATGCAAAGAGTATATGAGTAGCGGAAAGTAAAGCATGCAACTTGCAAGAAAGTAAAGGGAAGGGTTTGGAGGATTCAAACACAATTGGAGACACGGATGTTTTTGGCGTGGTTCCGATAGGTGGTGCTATCGTACATCCACGTTGATGGAGACTTCAACCAACGAAGGGTAACGGTTGCGCGAGTCCACGGAGGGCTCCACCCACGAAGGGTCCACGAAGAAGCAACCTTGTCTATCCCACCATGGCCATCGCCCACGAAGGACTTGCGTCACTAGCGATAGATCTTCACGAAGTAGGCGATCTCCTCGCCCTTACAAACTCCTTGGTTCAACTCCACAATCTTGTCGGAGGCTCCCAAGTGACACCTAGCCAATCTAGGAGACACCACTCTCCAAGAAGTAACAAATGGTGCGTTGATGATGAACTCCTTGCTCTTGTGCTTCAAATGATAGTCTCCCCAACACTCAACTCTCTCACATAGGTTTTGGATCTGGTGGAAAGAATATTTGAGTGGAAAGCAACTTGGGGAAGGCTAGAGATCAAGATTCATATGGTAGGAATGGAATATCTTGGCCTCAACACATGAGTAGGTAGTTCTCTCTTAGAAAATGTATGCTGGAAGTGTAGGTTCAGTCTGATGGCTCTCTCCACGAATGAAGAGGAGGTGGAGGGGTATATATAGCCTCCACACAAAATCTAACCGTTACACGCAATCTACCAAACTCGGTGGGACCAAATCGTTAAACTTGGTCAAACCGATTTAGCAAATAATGTGACCGTTAGGGTTTTCGGTGGGACCGATATGCAACTCGGTAGGACCGATTCAGTTAGGGTTAGGGCATAACATAATCTCGGTAAGACCGATTACACAAACTCGGTGGAACCGATTTTGGTAATAAGCTTTCCATAGAGTTGGTCAGGCAAACTCGGTGGTACCGATTACTCAAACTCTGTGAGATCGATTTTGGTAATAAGTCATCCAGAGAGTTTGCATTGTAATCTCGGTAGTACCGATTGCTCAAACTCGGTAAGACCCATTTTGATAATGGACATACACAGAGAGATTACAATCACATCTCGGTGAGACCGAGATCCCTATCGGTAAGACCGATTTGCTTAGGGTTTGTGGCAGTGGCTATGACTTTTGGAATCAGTGGCGCCGGGTAGGAAGAATCGGTGTGACCGATTTTGGCTCTAGGTTTAGGTCATTTGTGGAAGTGGGAAAGTAGCTGAGGGTTTTGGAGCATATCACTAAGCACATGAAGCAAGAGGCTCATTAAGCAACACCTCATCCCTCCTTGATAGTATTGGCTTTTCCTATAGACTCAATGTGATCTTGGATCACTAAAATGTAAAATGAAGAGTCTTGAGCTTGAAGCTTGAGCCAATCCTTTGTCCTTAGCATCTTGAAGGAGTTCCCACATCCTTTAGTCCATGCCACTCCATTGTTGAACTTATCTGAAATATACTAGATAAAAGTGTTAGTCCAACAAGAGATATGTTGACATTAATTACCAAAACCACCTAGGGAGCACTTGTGCTTTCAATCTCCCCCTTTTTGGTAATTGATGGCAACATACATCAAAGCTTTAGATAAAGATATAAAGAGTAGCAAGTAAAGCTTTGGAAAGACATGTAACAAACATAGGCTCCCCCTACATGTATGCAATCATGTGAATATGGAATGTAGAAGCATGTGAGAGCATAAACATGATAGAGCAGGCAATGTGTTACATGTATCTTGGCCATATGCATCAGAGCAAAGAATGTTGAAGAAAATACCTTCATGCTCATGAGTCCTTCTTGCAAACAATATGTACATCAGCAAGAATTCCTCATACACATGATTGTGATGCATATACTTACCTTGTAGTCTTGAGTTGTCTTAGGATGAAATGAACCTGTGTAAACAAGGTTAGATAACATAGATACATCTACTAGCCAGAGCAAACAGAAGAAACCACAAGAATACCAAGACTGGGATGACATGTACAGAGTGAGTACTAAGTACCACATTGGATTAGACATGTCCCCAAGAGTAAAGATATGCAATGAATTTAAATGATCTCTTTCCCTTAGATGTCTTGCTCCCCCTGAATCTAACATGGGATACTGGGAGAAGATAGGGAACAGAAAATCAGAGCTGAAAGAAAACAGAGCTGAAAGATATGAATGATGATCAGAGCTGATGCATGCTAATGCAAATAGGCACAACAGAACATATGAACATGTCTCTCCCCTCAAGAAGACATGTGGACATCTCTCCTCTTGAACACCAAGCATCTGGGATCCTTGAGAAATACTTTCTACTTAAGTATTCTCTCCCCCTGGAGATCTCTCTCTTCCCTTTGAGAGTCTCTCCCCCTAGAAGGTCTCTCTCCCCCTTTAGGAGATGATATCTCTCTCCCTCAAGAAGGTGATAAGCTTTGATGTGATAAGCTTTGATGCTCTCTCTCTCTCTTCAAATGATAAGCTTTGATGTTCTCTCTCTCCCCCTTTGACATCAATTTCCAAGAAGGGTCTTCTGGAATCTGTCAAATGGGTTTGGTCCTTGAGACACAGAACAAAGCAATGATAAAAATGTGATGCTTGTAGAGGACAAGATTCATTGAGTGGAGCTGGATCAGAAGAAACACAGAATTTGTGGCAAACTGTTTTTCCTGATGTGAAATCGGTGGCACCGAGTAGTTTGCTTCGGTTGTACCGAAAGGATTCGGTAGGGCCGAAAATAACAAATCGGTGAAACCGAGTTCATCTTAGAGAAAACACTTGTCACCTCAACTCACTTAGACTAGTAAGATCTCACAAACATTTGCAAGGAATTTACTGAAGGATGTGCAATGAATTGGAATGCAGAAAATGCAGAACAAAAAGAAAGAAAGAAATCTAGATGATGTTTTTTTTGTGAAAGGGGAAACAAATATGCATGAGACAAATGCAAAAACACAGAAAAGAACACAAGAGAACTTCATCTAGAGATGGTCGGCGACATAGTCACCTATGTTAGAGTATATTGACTTAGGAGTCAAGTGAGATCACTTGATCATAGGTCATACTCATCGTTTAAGCTCAAAATGGGGTTGCCATTTTTCGTTTAAGCATCTTGATGTATTCACATCTTGTCGAGTTGCTTTAGCTCATGACTTGGAGTAAAGCTTCTCTAAGATGGAATAACATACCTTGGTTGGTGGTGTTGTCCATGTAGTTGAACTTGTGTGGGTTGCTCAAGGTTGATGTAGCTCATCAAGAATTTGGAGCATCACTTGGAATTTTAGTCCATCTACCTACATGGGTTAGTTCTTGCAAGGAAGAGCACTTGTGTATCCAAAAATGACAATCATGAAGCTCAACATAGAATTTGTCAAAGGATATGTTTGAGTGGTTCCGTGCTTCCTTGTCTTCAACCACCATAGTGTAGAGACTTGGTGATGTAGAGATTGCTCAAGATATGAGTAGATTACAATCTCATGGAATTTGATTCCACCAAGTACCTACATGGGTTAGATAACGTGCAAGATACAAATATATCCAAGACATAAGATATTCATCATAAGAGAAATATCAAGGATTAGTCATAAGCTCATGTCTTGCATGTATCCAATGGAGTTTCTACTCCAAGTTTGAAGCATCAATGATGTTCAATTCTCCTCTTAACCTGCAAAACACTTTCTCATCAAGAGGTTTAGTGAATATATCCGCTAATTGCTTTTCGGTGCGAACATGCTTAAGATCAATGTCACCCTTAGCAACATGATCTCGAATGAAATGATGACGAACTTCAATATGCTTAGTTCGAGAATGTTGCACAAGATTATGACCAATTTTAATAGCACTTTCATTGTCACAAAGCAATGGAACATGTCTCACATATATCCCATAATCTTTAAGAGTTTGGGTCATCCAAAGTAATTGAGCACAACATGAACCAGCGGCAATATATTCAGCTTCGGCAGTGGATAAGGATACCGAGTTTTGTTTCTTGGAGGACCAAGACACAAGAGATCTACCAAGAAATTGACAAGTACCCGAAGTGGACTTTCTATCAACCTTGTCTCCGGCATAGTCCGAGTCGGAATAGCCAACAAGATCGAAAGAGGCCCTCTTAGGATACCAAATGCCAAAGTTTGGTGTATGGATTAAGTATCTCACTATCCTTTTCACGGCCTTAAGATGACATTCCTTAGGAGCAGCTTGATATCGTGCACACATGCACACACTTAGCATGATATCGGGACGTGAAGCACATAGATATAACAATGAACCGATCATAGAGCGATAAACCTTTTGATCAACCGGTTCACCATCTTTGGTCAAGTCATTATGTCCACTAGTAGGCATGGGTGTAGACATACCTTTGCATTCTTGCATATTGAACTTCTTGAATAAGTCCTTGGTGTACTTTGTTTGAGAAACAAAGGTACCTTCCTTAGTTTGCTTGATTTGCAACCCAAGAAAGAATTTGAGTTCACTCATCATAGACATCTCAAACTTCTCCGACATTAGCTTCCCAAACTTTTCACTAAAATGAGGGTTAGTTGAACCAAATATAATATCATCAACATAGATTTGGCACACAAATAGTTCTCCATTAACCCTTTTAGTAAAAAGAGTAGAATCAATTTTCCCAATTTCAAAGCCTTTTTCAATAAGGAACTTGGTCAAGCATTTATACCAAGCTCTAGGAGCTTGTTTAAGACCATAAAGAGCTTTGTGAAGTTTGTAAACATGATTGGGTTTCTTAGGATTGACAAAGCCGGGAGGTTGCTTAACATAAACTTCCTCCTCTATTTCACCATTTAGAAAAGCACTTTTAATGTCCATTTGGTACAAGGTGATATCATGATGATTAGCATAGGCAAGTAAGATGCGAATGGACTCAAGTCTAGCAACGGGGCGTAAGTCTCACCATAGTCCATACCTTCGACTTGTGTGTAGCCTTGGGCGACGAGACGTGCTTTGTTGCGAACTACTTGTCCATCTTCATCTTGCTTGTTGCGAAACACCCATTTGGTATCGATGACGTTGTGGTTGTTGTCGGGCTTCTCAACCAATGTCCAAACTTGATTCCTCTCAAAGTTATGTAGCTCTTCATGCATAGCATTTATCCAATCCGGATCTTCCAATGCTTCTTCAACCTTCATAGGTTCAATGCTAGAGATGAAAGAATAGTTTTCACAAAAGTTAGCTAAACGAGTTTTAGAGCGAGTGATTCTCCCGGTTTGAATGTTATTGTAGATTTGCTCGACGGGATGATCTTTAGCAACTCTTTCTCGAACTCGTGAAAGCTTTTGCTTTGGTCTTCGTTGAACATCTTCTTCATCTTGTTCTTCTTCTTCTTGGCCTTCTTCATTGTTGGCGTTGTCGTTCTCTTGTCGTGGTGGAGAAGGAGGTTGTTGACATTCATCTTTATGCACTTCCTCATTTTCTTCATCTTGGTGTGTCCCACTTGTGGATGCTTCCGTATCAACTCTTGGTTCACCTTGTTGTGAAGTGGAAGCTTCCACTTGGACGGACGAGGTACTCTCCTTCACCTCCGTTGGACGAACCTTGCCAATAGACAAGTCTTGAGTTGCTTCCGACGGATCTTTGTCACCTACATCAATTGGCAATTGCTCTACTTGCGAGCCGTTAGATTCATGAAACTTCACATCTACTGTCTCTTCAACCTTCCTGGTGAAATTGTTGTAGACACGGTAAGTGTGATAGTTTGAGCCATAACCTAGTAGGAAACCTTCGTGAGACTTAGGAGCAAATTTAGAGCGACGATGCTTATCAAGAATGTAGCACTTTGAGCCGAATACTCGAAAGTATCCAACTTGGGGTTTGTTACCGGTGAGGAGCTCGTATGCCGTCTTGCCGAGTAGCTTGTGAAGATACAAGCGATTTGTTGCATGACAAGCTGTCTCAACCGCTTCTGCCCAAAAGTGCTTCGGCATATTGTACTCATCAAGCATCGTTCTCGCCATTTCAATGAGCGTCCGGTTCTTCCTCTCAACAACTCCGTTTTGTTGAGGTGTGTACGTAGCCGAGAACTCGTGTGAAATCCCTTCTTCGTCAAGAAAGGTGTCCACATTTGCGTTCTTGAACTCCGTTCCGTTGTCGCTGCGAACCTTCTTGATCTTCACTTCAAATTGATTTTGGGCCTTCCTAGCGAAGTTTTTGAAGATCTTTTGGACCTGCGATTTATCATCGAGAAAGAACACCCACGTAAATCTTGAAAAATCATCAACTATAACTAGACCAAAAGAATTTCCACCGAGACTCTTGTAAGAGTTGGGACCAAAGAGATCCATGTGAAGTAGCTCGAGTGGCCTCCTTGTGGTCATGATGTTCTTCACGGGATGCCTTCCTCCAACCTGTTTACCTGCCTGACAAGCGCTGCAAAGTCTATCCTTATCAAATATGACATCGTTAACTCCAAGGATATGATTTCCTTTAATAAGCTTGTCAAGGTTTCGCATACCAACATGACCTAATCGTCTATGCCATAACCAACCTTTTGAGGATTTAGCAATGAAGCAAGTTTTAGGTTGAGCCTTTTTAGTGAAATCAACAATGTATAGATCACCTCTACGCACACCGGTAAAGACCATTTTATGATTATCTCGACGAAACACTTGGCAATCTACTTCAGTAAATAGAACATTGAAACCGAAATCAGCAAGTCTAGATACTGAAAGTAAGTTGTAACCAAGAGATTCAACGAGCATGACATTTTGTATGGAGCTATCATGTGATATGGCCACCTTACCGAGGCCAACCACCTTACCCTTTGAGTTGTCACCGAAAGTGACATACTTTCGAGGACTATCATTATCAGCAAGCTCACGAAACATGTCTTTATCTCCGGTCATGTGATCGGTACATCCACTATCAAGAACCCATTCCTTTCCTCCTGACATATATCCCCGAAGATTTGCCATAAGACCAAAATGTCTCATTGCATCATCAAGATCGAAGTCACTATCATCATCCTCATCATAGTATCCATGTTCAACATCGTCATGTGGTGGATCAAGTCCTAGAGAGGGTGATTCATTAGAATGAGTTTGACAATGATCTTGCTTATGAATTTTTATAGCTTCGGAAATAATATCACTAATAATACCAACATTTCCTTTGGCACGCATAAGGTTTGTAAGCTCAAATAGACGATCACCAAACATAGGATCACTAGTATTCATCTTACTCAAAGCAATAGACTTATGGAGAATTTCATCAAGATTTTTCAAGGAATAATCTGGAAATCGTTCCTCAAGGAATTTCCATATGGTGTAGGCACACGTGAAAGTAGGCAAACATCCAAGCAAGTTTCTAGGCAATCCTCTAATGATAAGTTCGGCAGTTCTAAGATTCCTAATCATGTCAATTGACTCATCATGGGTAGGATGCATAGGATCAACATAAGGTGCAAAGGGCTACCAATGTACTTGTTAAAATAATATTGATTGAAAATTACAAGCATCTCATTTTTCCACTCATGAAAATACTCTCCATCAAGAATAGGCACTCTATGTCTAAGACTCCCAATAGTAGACTCATCCATCTTCCTCCAATGGTGATTAAACCAAAGCAATGGAGACCAATGCTCTGATACCACTTGTAGGACCTTGAGAAGAGGTGTCTAGAGGGGGGGTGATTAGACACTAAGTGCCAAAGTTGCAGTTTTTAAGTTCTTTAAGTTTAAGTGGAGTTTAGGCACAATTTCAACATTCACAATACATATCAAGCAAGCATGCAAAGAGTATATGAGCAGCGGAAAGTAAAGCATGCAACTTGCAAGAAAGTAAAGGGAAGGGTTTGGAGGATTCAAACGCAATTGGAGACACGGATGTTTTTCGCGTGGTTCCAATAGGTGGTGCTATCGTACATCCACGTTGATGGAGACTTCAACCCACGAAGGGTAACGGTTGCGCGAGTCCACGGAGGGCTCCACCCACGAAGGGTCCATGAAGAAGCAACCTTGTCTATCCCACCATGGCCGTCGCCCACGAAGGACTTGCCTCACTAGCGGTAGATCTTCACGAAGTAGGCGATCTCCTTGCCCTTACAAACTCCTTGGTTCGACTCCACAATCTTGTCGAAGGCTCCCAAGTGACACCTAGCCAATCTAGGAGACACCACTCTCCAAGAAGTAACAAATGGTGCGTTGATGATGAACTCCTTGCTCTTGTGCTTCAAATGATGGTCTCCCCAACACTCAACTCTCTCTCATAGGTTTTTGATCTGGTGGAAAGAAGATTTGAGTGGAAAGCAACTTGGGGAAGGCTAGAGATCAAGATTCATATGGTAGGAATGGAATATCTTGGCCTCAACACATGAGTAGGTAGTTCTTTCTCAAAAAATGTATGCTGGAAGTGTAGGTTTAGTCTGATGGCTCTCTCCACAAATGAAGAGGAGGTGGAGGGGTATATATAGCCTCCACACAAAATCTAACCGTTACACACAATCTACCAAACTCGGTGGGATCGAATCGTTAAACTCGGTCAGACCGATTTTGCAAATAATGTGACCGTTAGTGTTTTCGGTGGGACCGATATGCAACTCAGTAGGACCGATTCAGTTAGGGTTAGGGTATAACGTAATCTTGGTAAGACCGATTACACAAACTCGGTGAGACCGATTTTGGTAATAAGCTTTCCAGAGAGTTGGTCAGGCAAACTCGGTGGGACCTATTACTCAAACTCGGTGAGACCGATTTTGGTAATAAGTCATCCAGAGAGTTTGCATTGTCATCTTGGTAGTACCGATTGCTCAAACTCGGTAAGACCGATTTTGATAATGGACATACGCAGAGAGATTACAATCCCATCTCGGTGAGACCGAGATCCCTATCAGTAAGACCGATTTGCTTAGGGTTTGTGGCAGTGGCTATGACTTTTGGAATTGGTGGCGCCGGGTAGGAAGAATCGGTGTGACCGATTTTGGCTCTAGGTTTTAGGTCATTTGTGGATGTGGGAAAGTAGCTGAGGGTTTTGGAGCATATCACAAAGCACATGAAGCAAGAGGCTCATTAAGCAACACCTCATCCCTCCTTGATAGTATTGGCTTTTCCTATAGACTCAATATGATCTTGGATCACTAAAATGTAAAATTAAGAGTCTTGAGCTTGAAGCTTGAGCCAATCCTTTGTCCTTAGCATCTTGAAGGAGTTCCCACATTCCTTAGTCCATGCCACTCCTTTGTTGAACTTATCTGAAATATACTAGATAAAAGTGTTAGTCCAACAAGAGATATGTTGACATTAATTACCAAAACCACCTAGGGAGCACTTGTGCTTTCAGATGTAAGTTAGCATGAACTATTATTGTTGACATCACCCAAAGGTGAATACGTTGGGAGGCAACACTATAAGCCCCTATCTTTCTCAGTGTCTGATTGAAACTCCATAACCATTAGTATTGCGTGAGTGTTAGCAATTGTAGAAGACTATTTGATAGTTGAGTATGTGGAGTTTGCTATTCTTGAAAATAAGATGAATTGCAATTGTTTGATGACTAAGAATGAAGTTTGCTAGTTTTCAAGAAAGTTTATGGTCTATGCTTTGACATGTGAATTGCTTGTTACTTTTTCGTGAGAAGTTTTATGAGATGAACTACTGTTATGACATATTATCATGCTAGAAAAGGTGATTGAAATTATCATTGATCAAACTTGTGCACCTTCTAGCATTCACACTTCATAAATTCTTTCTTTTATCATTTACCTACTCGAGGACGAGAAGGAATTAAGCTTGGGGATGCTGATACATCTCCAACGTATCTATAATTTATGAAGCATTCATGCTATTTTATTATCTGTTTTGAATGATTATGGGCTTTATTATACACTTTTATATTACTTTTGGGACTAACCTATTAACCAGAGGCCCAGCCCATATTGTTGTTTTATTGCCTGTTTCAGTATTTCGAAGAAAACGAATATCAGACGGAGTCCAAACGGAATGAAACCTTCGGCAGCGTGATTTTTTGGAAGAATATGATCCTAGAAACTTGGAGTTCACGTCAGGAGATCCTCGAGGCAGCCACGAGATAGGAGGGCACCCCCCCTGTAGGGCGCGCCCCCTGTCTCGTGGGCCCCTCGAGCACCTCCCGACCGACTTCTTTCGCCTATATAAGCCTACGTACCCTAAAACCATCGAATATGAAGATAGATCGGGAGTTCCGCCGCCGCCAGTCTCTGTAGCCACCAAAAACCTCTCGGGAGCCCGTTCCGACACCCTACCGGAGGGGGAACCCATCACCGGTGGCCATCTTCATCATCCCGGCGCTATCCATGACAAGGAGGGAGTAGTTCACCCTCGGGGTTGAGGGTATGTACTAGTAGCTATGTGTTTGATCTCTCTCTATCTCTCTCGTGTTCTCTCTATGGCACGATCTTGATGTATCGCGAGCTTTGTTATTACAGTTGGATCTTATGATGTTTCTCCCCCTCTACTCTCTTGTGATGAATTGAGTTTCCCCTTTGAAGTTATCTTATCGGATTGAGTCTTTACTTTGAGAATGCCTGATGTATGTCTTGTCGTGTTTATCTGTGGTGACAATGGGATATTACGTGTCACTTGATGTATGTTTCGGTGACCAACTTGCGGGTTCCGCCCATGAACCTATGCATAGGGGTTGGCACACGTTTTCTTGACTCTCCGGTAGAAACTTTGGGGCACTCTTTGAAGTACTTTGTGTTGGTTGGATGAATTTGAGATTGTGTGACGCATATCATATAACCATGCCCACGGATACTTGAGGTGACAATGGAGTATCTAGGTGACATTAGGGTTTTGGTTGATTTGTGTCTTAAGGTGTTATTCTAGTACAAACTCTTTTATAGATTGATCCAAAAGAATAACTTTGAGGTGGTTTCGTACCCTTCCATAATCTCTTCGTTTGTTCTCCGCTATTAGTTGCTTTGGAGTGACTCTTTGTTGCATGTTGAGGGATTGTTATATGATCTATCTATGTTATTATTGTTGAGAGAACTTGCACTAGTGAAAGTATGAACCCTGGTCCTTGTTTCCTATCATTGCAATACCGTTTATGCTCACTTTTATCATTAGTTACCTTGCTGTTTTTATTATTTCAGATTACAAAAACCTATATCTACCATCCATATTGCACTTGTATCACCATCTCTTCGCCGAACTAGTGCACCTATATAATTTACCGTTGTATTGGGTGTGTTGGGGACACAAGAGGCTCTTTGTTATTTGGTTGCAGGGTTGTTTGAGAGAGACCATCTTCATCCTACGCCTTCCACGGATTGATAAACCTTAGGTCATCCACTTGAGGGAAATTTGATACTGTCCTACAAACCTGTGCACTTGCAGGCCCAACAACGTCTACAAGAAGAAGGTTGTGTGGTAGACATCAAATGTCACTTTTCATGTTAATGATAGTGAGCATACGGTACACTTTCCGAGGAAACAATCTCAAGTTCATAGCATCAATTCTATTGGAAAAGTCCCAACTATTATTATTGGAGGTTTTGAATTTCCTCTCCCTACTGTCAAGAAAAAGTATGATATTCTTATTGTTGGGGATGTTCATATCCCCGTTGAGGTAACTTAGTGTTATTCGAAATTTCTCCGGTTCCGTGTTATTCGGAATGAGTTTGTCAACAAGACTTGATCAACCTTGTTAGTGGATTCATTTTGATGATCATGAGATGGATGAAACTAGAAGGCACAACCTTCTGTACCCTCTTTTTACTTTCTGTTACTTAGAATAAATAAAGCAAAAATAGTATTATCCGTCTGTTTTCTGAATTATCTGTGCAATAAAAAATATCCCGAAAATAAAAGTACTCCAAATGCCCTGCAAATTTAGTATGATTTTTTATGGAATATTTGAGGATTTTAGGCACTGAAATCACTGCAGGAGGGGCAAGCACCAGGCCACGAGAGTGGAGGGCGTGCCCACCCTCCCTGGGCGCGCTCCCCTATCTCGTGGGCCCCTGGTGTCCCCCCCTCCACTTTGCCAGCACCCACACACTCCATCTTCTTTCCAAAAAAATCCCCATCCAGCTCAAGCACGAGTTCTAGCTCATTTTGCTGCGATTTTCGATCTCCTTGCTCAAAGCTTCATTCACAAAACTGCTTTGGGAGATTGTTGCTTGGTATGTGACTCCTCCATTAGTTCAATTAGTTTTTGTTCTAGTGCTTTATTCATTGCAAATTTTTGCTGCATAGGTGACCATGTTCTTGAGCTTGCATGTTAAATTTATGAGGTCCCAAGTAATTCTAGTGCATGATATAGGCTCTAGGCACTTGTAGGAGTAGTTGCTATCAATCTTGTTTAGTTTTATTCACCTTTATTTTGAAGTTACTAAAATTTCAGAAATTTTTCAGAAAAAGAATTATGTCCAGGAGATTGTACCAAGGTGGTTCCTCGGTAAAGAAAGGACCCAGGATTCCTATACGTGAGCAAGATGTTGAATTACCGAGGGACGCAGATGTACGAGCTTGTGAGTGGCCATTCGATGATTTTATGGTCGAAGCAGGCTTTAAGGAGGAATTTGACGCGTATGTGCATAATGCTGAGCTGGAGGACTTCTTACAAGATAAGTGTTCTCACTACTATCAATTGACTGATTCCTTTGTGCGGAGGTTTAAATATAACTGTACGCGTAATTCTCCTAGTGTCCTATTTGATATTTATGATACATTTTATACCATGGACCTAGAGGATTTTATGACTTCTTGCAAACTTCCGCAGTGGGGTAATATTAATGATCCTCACAAATCTGAATTTAGAGACTTCCTTGCTAGTATTAATGTGGGAGAATCTAGGGACATAGCACAAGCTACCATAGGGAGCATTCATTTTCCTGCTATACATTATTTGACTCTCTTCATTGGTAGATGCATTAACGGTAAAGACGAAGCATGTCATATGTGTGTTCCTGATCTCGGTGTCCTCAAGAGTGCTGTGTTAGATTATAAAGGTTATAACTTGGGGGCAATAGTTGCACGTAGGTTGCAGAATAATGGTAGAGCTGGAGATTTATTTGGAGGAATTTATGCAACCCCTGTGGCTAATTATCTTGGTATAGCCCCATGAGAGGGGGATATGATGATACCTCCTACTTATTTAGATTATGACGCTATGGTCAATCATCATTTTCTTAGGAGGAATGAACAATTCCTCCATTATCGACTAATCTATGCATGACAAACGCAACGTCGTCCATGTTACTCTTCCTGCTCCTCTCATTTCTGATTATCAGGAAAAAGGAAGATATCTTGTTACCAGGGAGGAAGCAGCTGAACACGAGGGGAGAGCTGAGGCAGCTCGCCAACATGCCGCAGCTCAGGAGGCAGTTGCTGCTGCATCTCAGTACGACCCCAGCTACAACTACGGATATCAGCCAGGCGATCCTTGGTATTAGACCAACTTAGGCCAAACGCCTAAGCTTGGGGGAGTACGTATTTCTCATCGACTTTACATTCATGTTCACACACTAGTCGTCGGTGCTCATACTCTTTCATTGTATTATCCATGTTAGTTTAATTTTCTTTTTCTCGTTTTCTTCTTGTGTGTTTGATAAACCTTAAGAAAAACCAAAAAAATTAGTTAGTTTAATTTCCATGCTTGTAGTAAAAATTAAAATGAAAACCCAAAAAGATTTCTCGTTCTTCTTCTTACTTGTTGGGAGCTTTCCCGTGTAAATAGTTTTCTTTTCTTTTCTTTCCTTTGGGGGTCGAGAAGACCATATTGAGAATGTTTAGTGGCTCTCATATGCATGATTGTTTATTTAACTTAGAGCCCATATTATTTTGTCTTCTCTCTTGAGTTGAATGCTTGCAGATTCCAGCTTAGTCCAATGCATGTGCACTCTTATTATTATACACATCGTTCGGTCGTGCAAGTGAAAGGCAATAATGATGACATATGATGGACTTATTTGTTGGGGAACGTAGTAGAAATTCAAAATTTTCCTACGTATCACCAAGATCTATCTATGGAGAGACCAGCAACGAGGGGAAGGAGAGTGCATCTACATACCCTTGTAGATCGCTAAGCGGAAGCGTTCAAGAGAACGGGGTTGAAGGAGTCGTACTCGTCGTGATCCAAATCACCGGAGATCCTAGTGCCGAACGGACGGCACCTCCGCGTTCAACACACGTACAGCCCGGTGACGTCTCCCATGTCTTGATCCAGCAAGGAGAGAGGGAGAGGTTGAGGAAGACTCCATCCAGCAGCAGCACAACGGCGTGGTGGTGATGGAGGAGCGTGGAAGTCTAGCAGGGCTTCGCCAAGCACCGCGAGATATGAGGAGAAGGGAGAGAGGTAGGGCTCCGCCAAGAGGAGAAGGGAGAGATTCTCCTATGTTGGGCAGCCCCAAAACCCCCACTATTTATAGGAGGAGGGGAGGGGGCTGCGCCCCCTCTAGGGTTCCCTCCCCAGGGGTGGCGGCAGCCCCCAGATGGCATCTGGTGCGGCCAGAAGGGGGAGAGAGGGGGAGGCGCACCTAGGGTGGGCCTTAGGGCCCATCTGCCCTAGGGTTTGCCCCCTTCCCCACTTCCCTTGCGCCTTGGGCCATGTGGGGGGGGCGCACCAGCCCACCTGGGGCTGGTCCCCTCCCACACTTGGCCCATGCAGCCCTCCAGGGTTGGTGGCCCCACTTGGTGGACCCCCGGGACCCTCCCGGTGGTCCCGATACGTTACCGGAAAAACCCGAAACTTTTCCGGTGACCAAAACAGGACTTCCCATATATAAATCTTTACCTCCGGACCATTCTGGAACTCCTCATGACGTCCGGGATCTCATCCGGGACTCCGAACAACATTCGGTAACCACATATAAACTTCCTTTATAACCTTAGCGTCATCGAACCTTAAGTGTGTAGACCCTACGGGTTCGTGAGACATGCAGACATGACCGAGACGTTCTCCGGTCAATAACCAACAACGGGATCTGGATACTCATGTTGGCTCCCACATGTTCCACGATGATCTCATCAGATGAACCACGATGTCAAGGACTTAATCAATCCCGTATACAATTCCCTTTGTCTAGCGGTATTTTACTTGCCCGAGATTCGATCGTCGGTATACCGATACCTTGTTCAATCTCGTTACCGGCAAGTCTCTTTACTCGTTCCGTAACACATCATCCCGTGATCAACCCCTTGGTCACATTGTGCACATTATGATGATGTCCTACCGAGTGGGCCCAGAGATACCTCTCCGTTTACACGGAGTGACAAATCCCAGTCTCAATTCGTGCCAACCCAACAGACACTTTCGGAGATACCTGTAATGCACCTTTATAGCCACCCAGTTACGTTGTGACATTTGGTACACCCAAAGCATTCCTACGGTATCCGGGAGTTGCACAATCTCATGGTCTAAGGAAAAGATACTTGACATTAGAAAAGCTTTAGCATACGAACTACACGATCTCTGTGCTATGCTTAGGATTGGGTCTTGTCCATCACATCATTCTCCTAATGATGTGATCCCGTTATCAACGACATCCAATGTCCATAGCCAGGAAACCATGACTATCTGTTGATCACAACGAGCTAGTCTACTAGAGGCTCACTAGGGACATATTGTGGTCTATGTATTCACACGTGTATTACGATTTCTGGATAATAAAGTTATAGCATGAATAAAAGACTATTATCATGAACAAAGAAATATAATAATAACACTTTTATTATTGCCTCTAGGGCATATTTCCAACAGTCTCCCACTTGCACTAGAGTCAATAATCTAGTTCACATAGCCATGTGATTAACACTGACAGGTCACATCGCCATGTGACCAACATCCAAAGAGTTTACTAGTGTCATTAAACTAGTTCACATCATCATGTGATTAAGACTCAATGAGTTTTGGGGTTTGATCATGTTTTGCTTGTGAGAGAGGTTTTAGTCAACGGGTATGCAACATTCAGATCCGTGTGTACTTCGCAAATCTCTAGGTCATATTGTAAATGTTGCTTCCACGCTCCACTTGGAGCTATTCCAAATGGTTGCTCCACTATACGTATCCGGTTTGCTACTCAGAGTCATTCGGATAAGTGTTAAAGCTTGCATCGTCGTAACCCTTTACGCCGAACTCTTTATCACCTCCATAATCAAGAAATAAATACTTATTCCTCTAAGGATAACTTTGACCGCTATCTAGTGATCCACTCCTTGATCACCTTTGTACCCTCTTGCCAGACAAGCGGCAAGGCACACATCAGGTGCGGTACACAGCATAGCATACTATAGAGCCTACGTCTGAAGCATAGGGGACGACCTTCGTCCTTTCTCTCTTTTCTGCCGTGGTCGAGCTTTAAGTCTTAACTTCATACCTTACATCTCAGGCAAGAACTCCTTCTTTGACTGATCCATCTTGAACACCTTCAAGATCATGTCAAGGTATATGCTCATTTGAAAGTACCATTAAGCATTTTGATCCATCCTCATAGATCTTGATGCTCAATGTTCAAGTAGCTTAATCTAGGTTTTCCCTTGAAAAACACTTTTCAAACAACCCTATATGCTTTCTATAAATTCTACATCATTTCTAATCAACAATATGTCAACAACATATACTCATCAGAAATTCCAAAGTGCTCCCACTCACTTCTTCGGAAATACAAGTTTCTCATAAACTTTGTATAGACCCAAAATCTTTGATCATCTTATCAAAGCGTACATTCCAACTCCGAGATGCTTACTCCAGTCCTTAGAAGGATCCCTGGAGCCAGCATACCTTTTAGCATCCTTAGGATTGACAAAACTTTTCTGATTGTATCACATACAACCTTTCCTTACGGAAACTGGTAAGGAAACTCGTTTTGACATCCATCTGCCAGATTTCATAAATGCAGCTAATGCTAACATGAATCCGACGGACTTAAGCATCGCTACGGATGAGAAAATCTCATCGTAGTCAACTCCTTGAACTTGTGAAAAACTCTTCGCCACAAGTCGAGCTTCATAGACGGTGACATTACCGTCCACGTCCGTCTTCTTCTTAAAGATCCATTTATCTTAATGGCTTGCCGATCATTGGGCAAGTCCACCAAAGTCCATGCTTTGTCCTGATACATGGATCCTATCTCGGATTTCATGGCTTCTAACCATTTGTCGGAATTTTGGCCCACCATCACTTCTCCATAGCTCGTAGGTTCATTGTTGTCTAGTACCATGACCTTCAAGACAGGATTACCGTACCACTCCGAAGCAGTATGTGTCCTTGTCGTCCTACGAGGTTCGGTAGTGACTTGATCCGAAGCTTCATGATCACTATCATAAGCTTCCACTTCAATTGGTATAGGTGCCACAGGAACAACTTCCTGTGCCCTGCTACACACTTGTTGAAGTGACGGTTCAATAACCTCATCAAGTCTCCACCATCCTCCCACTCAATTCTTTCGAGAGAAACCTTTCCTCGAGAAAGGATCCGATTCAAGAAACAATCCATATTGCTTTCGGATCTGAATTAGGAGGTATACCCAACTGTTTTGGGTGTCCTATAAAGATGCATTTTATCCGCTTTGGGTTCCAGCTTATCAATTCTGAAATTTTTTCACATAAGCGTCGCAGCCCCAAACTTTTAAGGAACGACAGCTTAGGTTTATCCAAACCATAGTTCATACGGTGTCGTCTCAACGGAGTTTCGTGGTGCCCTATTAAAGTGAGTGCGGTTATCTCTAATGCCTAACCCATGAACGATAGTGGTAATTCGATAAGAGACATCATGGTACGCACTATATCCAATAGGGTGCAACTATGATGTTCGGACACACCATCACTCTATGGTGTTCCAGGCGGTATTAATTGTGAAACAATTTCCACAATGTCTTAATTGTGTGCCAAAGCTCGTAACTCAGATACTCATCTCTATGATCATATCATAGACATTTTATCCTCTTGTCACAATGACCTTCTACTTCACTCTGAAATTACTTGAACCATTCAATAATTCAGACTTGTGTTTCATCATCAAGTAAATATACTCAACATCTACTCGAATCATCTGTGAAGTAAGAACATAACGATATTCACTGCATGCCTCAGCACTCATTGGACTGCACACATCAAAATGTGTTACTTCCAAAAAGTTGCTATCTTGTTCCATCTTACTGAAAACGAGGCTTTCAGTCATCTTGCCCATGTGGTATAATTTGCATATCTCAAGTGATCCAAAATCAAGTGAGTCCAAACGATCCATCTGCATGGAGTTTCTTCATGCGTATACACCAATAGACATGGTTCGCATGTCTCAAACTTTTCAAAAACGAGTGAGTCCAAAGATCCATCAACATGGAGCTTCTTCATGCGTTTTATACCAATATGACTTACATGGCAGTGCCACAAGTAAGTGGTACTAGCATTACTATCTTATATCTTTTGGCATGAAAATGTGTATCACTACGATCGAGATTCAATAAACCATTCCTTTAGGTGCAAGACCATTGAAGGTATTATTCAAATAAATAGAGTAACCATTATTCTCCTTAAATGAATAACCGTATTGCGATAGACATAATCCAATTATGTCTATGTTCAACGCAAACACCAAATGACAATTATTCAGGTTTAATACTAATCTTGATGGTAGAGGGAGCGTGCGATGTTTGATCACATCAAACTTGGAAAAACTTCCAACACATATCATCAGCTCGCCTTTAGCTAGTCTCCGTTTATTCCGTAGCTTTTATTTCGAGTTACTAACACTTAGCAACTGAACCGGTATCTAATACCCTGGTGCTACTAGGAGTACTAGTAAAGTACACATCAACATAATGTATATCCAATATACTTCTATTGACCTTGCCAGCCTTCTTATCTACCAAGTATCTAGGGTAATCCTGCTTCAGTGGTTGTTCCCCTTATTTACAGAAGCACTTAGTCTCGGGTTTAGGTTCAACCTTGGGTTTCTTTACTGGAGCAGCAGCTGATTTGCCGTTTCATGAAGTATCCCTTCTTGCCCTTGCCCTTCTTGAAACTAGTGGTTTCACCAACCATCAACAATTGATGCTCCTTCTTGATTTCTACTTTCGCGGTGTCAAACATCGTGAATACCTCAAGGATCATCATATCTATCCCTGATATGTTATAGTTCATCACAAAGCTCCAGCAGCTTGGTGGCAATGACTTTGGAGAAACATCACTATCTCATATGGAAGATCAACTCCCACTCGATTCAAGTGATTGTTGCATTCAGACAATCTGAGCACAAGCTCAACAATTGAGCTTTTCTCCCTTAGTCTGCAGGTTAAGAAAATCGTCGGAGGTCTTATACCTCTTGACGTGGGCACGAGCCTGAAATCCCAATTTCAGCCCTCGAAACATCTCATATGTTCCGCGACGTTTCGAAAAAGTCTTTGGTGCCTCAACTCTAAACCGTTTAACTGAACTATCACGTAGTTATCAAAACGTGTATGTCCGATGTTCGCAACAACCACAAACAACGTTTGGGGTTCAGCACACTGAGCGGTGCATTAAGGACATAAGCTTTCTACTGTCCGCATAAATGCTACTGTCAACTTTCAACTATATTTTCTCTAGGAACATATCTAAACCGTGGAACTAAAGCGCGAGCTTATGACATAATTTGCAAAGATCTTTTGACTATGTTCAGGATAATTAAGTTCATCTTATGAACTCCCGCTCAGATAGACATCCCTCTGGTCATCTAAGTGATTACATGATCCGAGTCAACTAGGTCGTGTCCGATCATCACGTGAGACGGACTAGTCATCATCGGTGAACATCTTCATGTTGATCGTATCTACTATACGACTCATGCTCGACCTTTTGGTCTCTGTGTTCCGAGGCCATGTCTGTACATGCTAGGCTCGTCAAGTTAACCCTAAGTGTTTTCGCGTGTGTAAATCTGTCTTACACCCGTTGTATGTGAACGTAAGAATCCATCACACCCGATCATCACGTGGTGCTTAGAAGCGACGAACTGTAGCAACGGTGCACAGTTAGGGGAGAACACTTCTTGAAATTGTTGTAAGGGATCATCTTATTTACTACCGTCGTTCTAAGTAAACAAGATGCATAAACATGATAAACATCACATGCAATCAAATAGTGACATGATATGGCCAATATAATTTTGCTCCTTTTGATCTCCATCTTTGGGGCTCCATGATCATCATCGTCACCGGCATGACACCATGATCTCCATCATCATGATCTCCATCATCGTGTCTTCATGAAGTTGTCTCGCCAACTATTACTTCTATTACTATGGCTACCGGTTAGCAATAAAGTAAAGTAATTACATGGCGTTGTTTAATGACACGCAGGTCATACAATAAATAAAGACAACTCCTATGGCTCCTGCTGGTTGTCATAGTCATCGACATGCAAGTCGTGAATCCTATTAAAAGAACATGATCAATCTCATACATCACATATCATTCATCACATTCTTCTTGGCCATATCACATCACAAAGCACACCCTGCAAAAACAAGTTAGACGTTCTCTAATTGTTGTTTGCATGTTTTACGTGGCTGCTATGGGTTTCTAGCAAGAACGTTTCTTACCTACGCAAAACCACAACATGATATGTCAATTTCTATTTACCCTTCATAAGGACCCTTTTCATCGAATCCGTTCCGACTAAAGTGGGAGAGACTGGCACCCGCTAGCCACCTTATGCACCAAGTGCATGTCAATCGGTGGAACCTGTCTCACGTAAGAGTACGTGTAAGGTCGGTCCGGGCCGCTTCATCCCACAATACCGTCGAAACAAGATTGGACTAGTAACGGTAAGCATATTGAAAAAATCAACGCCCACAACTACTTTGTGTTCTACTCGTGCAAAGAATCTACGCAATAGACCTAGCTCATGATGCCACTGTTGGGGAACGTAGCAGAAATTCAAAATTTTCCTACGTATCACCAAGATCTATCTATGGAGAGACCAGCAACGAGGGGAAGGAGAGTGCATCTACATACCCTTGTAGATCGCTAAGCGGAAGCGTTCAAGAGAACGGGGTTGAAGGAGTCGTACTCGTCGTGATCCAAATCACCGGAGATCCTAGTGCCGAACGGACGGCACCTCCGCGTTCAACACACGTACAGCCCGGTGACGTCTCCCATGCCTTGATCCAGCAAGGAGAGAGGGAGAGGTTGAGGAAGACTCCATCCAGCAGCAGCACAACGGAGTGGTGGTGATGGAGGAGCGTGGTAGTCTATCAGGGCTTCGCCAAGCACCGCGAGATATGAGGAGAAGGGAGAGAGGTAGGGCTGCGCCAAGAGGAGAAGGGAGAGATTCTCCTGTGTTGGGCAGCCCCAAAACCCCCACTATTTATAGGAGGAGGGGAGGGGGCTGCGCCCCCTCTAGGGTTCCCTCCCCAGGGGTGGCGGCAGCCCCCAGATGGCATCTGGTGCGGCCAGAAGGGGGAGAGAGGGGGAGGCGCACCTAGGGTGGGCCTTAGGGCCCATCTGCCCTAGGGTTTGCCCCCTTCCCCACTTCCCTTGCGCCTTGGGCCATGTGGAGGGGGTGCACCAGCCCACCTGGGGCTGGTCCCCTCCCACACTTGGCCCATGCAGCCCTCCAGGGTTGGTGGCCCCACTTGGTGGACCCCCGGGACCCTCCCGGTGGTCCCGGTACGTTACCGGAAAAACCCGAAACTTTTCCGGTGACCAAAACAGGACTTCCCATATATAAATCTTTACCTCCGGACCATTCCGGAACTCCTCATGACGTCCGGGATCTCATCCGGGACTCCGAACAACATTCGGTAACCACATACAAACTTCCTTTATAACCTTAGCGTCATCGAACCTTAAGTGTGTAAACCCTACGGGTTCGGGAGACATGCAGACATGACCGAGACGTTCTCCGGTCAATAACCAATAACGGGATCTGGATACCCATGTTGGCTCCCACATGTTCCACGATGATCTCATCGGATGAACCACGATGTCAAGGACTTAATCAATCCCGTATACAATTCCCTTTGTCTAGCGGTATTTTACTTGCCCGAGATTCGATCGTTGGTATACCGATACCTTGTTCAATCTCGTTACCGGCAAGTCTCTTTACTCGTTCTGTAACACATCATCCCGTGATCAACCCCTTGGTCACATTGTGCACATTATGATGATGTCCTGCCGAGTGGGCCCAGAGATACCTCTCCGTTTACACGGAGTGACAAATCCCAGTCTCGATTCGTGCCAACCCAACAGACACTTTCGGAGATACCTGTAATGCACCTTTATAGCCACCCAGTTACGTTGTGACGTTTGGTACACCCAAGCATTCCTACGGTATCCGGGAGTTGCACAATCTCATGGTCTAAGGAAAAGATACTTGACATTAGAAAAGCTTTAGCATACGAACTACACGATCTCTATGCTATGCTTAGGATTGGGTCTTGTCCATCACATCATTCTCCTAATGATGTGATCCCATTATCAACGACATCCAATGTCCATAGCCAGGAAACCATGACTATCTGTTGATCACAACGAGCTAGTCTACTAGAGGCTCACTAGGGACATATTGTGGTCTATGTATTCACACGTGTATTACGATTTCCGGATAATACAGTTATAGCATGAATAAAAGACTATTATCATGAACAAAGAAATATAATAATAACACTTTTATTATTGCCTCTAGGGCATATTTCCAACATTATTGAGATGAGAAAAGCTGGTATGAACTCGACCTCTTTTGTTTTTGTAAATATGATGAGTTCATCGTTCCTGATTCAGCTTATTATGAAGTAAATATATTTGCAATGACATTTAGAGATTATAGTTGCTTGTGCCATGCTTGATTAGCTATGAGTTATAATGGTTTACCTTGCGTGCCAACATGCTATTAGAATGATTATGATGTGGTATGATGGGATGGTATCCTCCTTTGAATGAATTGAGTGACTCGACTTGGCACATGTTCACGCATGTAGTTGAAACAAATCAACATAGCCTTCATGATATTTATGTTCATGATGGATTATATCCTACTCATGCTTGTACTCGGTGTAAATTAATTTTAATGCATGTTTATGACTGTTGTCGCTCTCTCAGTGGGTCGCTTCCCAGTCTTTTGCTAGCCTTCACCTGTATTGAGCGGGAATACTGCTTGTGCATCCAAACTTCTTAAACCCCAAAGTTGTTCCATATGAGTCCACCATACCTTCCTATATGCGGTATTTACCTGCCGTTCCAAGTAAATTTGTATGTGCCAAACTCCAAACCTTCAAATGAAATTCTGTTTTGTATGCTCGAGCAGGTCATGTTTCAACTAGGGCTGCCCATATCTTCCATACTAGGTGGGTTATTCTCAAGAGGAGTGGACTCCGCTCCTCATTCTCGAGAAAGGGCCGGTAACCGGAATGCCCAGTCCCATGATCCAAAAAGATTAAAGCAAATCAAAATAACTAAACAAAACTCCCCCAGGGCTGTTGTTAGTTGGAGGCACTCATTGTTTCGAGCAAGCCATGGATTGATGCTTGTTGGTGGTTGGGGGAGTATAAACCTTTACCATTCTATTTGGGAACTGCCTATAATGCATGTAGTATGGAAGATACAGCCATCTCATAGTTGTTGCTTTGACAACAAAAGTATGCCGCTCAAAATGCTATTCAATCTCTATTTTAAAATCGAGCTCTGACACCTCTACAAATCTCTGCTTCCCTCTACGAAGGGCCTATCTATTTACTTTTATGTTGAGTCATCACCCTTTTTATTAAAAAGCACCCGTTGGAGAGCACACTGTCATTTGCATCATTACTATTGGTTTATATTGGGTATGACTTGAATGAATCTCTTTTACCATGAATTACAATGTTTAGTCAGTCCTTGATCTTTAAAGGTGCTCTGCATTTATGTTTTGCGGTCTCAGAAAGAGCTAGCGAGATACCATTCTGTTATATCATGTTATGATTGTTTTGAGAAAGTGTTGTCATCCGAGTTTTATTATTATGGCTCGCTAGCTGATTATGCTATTGATATGAGTAATTGTGAGACCTAAGTGTTATTGTGAGTATGGTTAGTTCATAATATTTGCTGAACCTGAATGCTGGCTTTTCATGTTTACAACAACAAGAGCAAATAGAGCTTGTAAAAGTTTTTCTTTATCACTTTTAGTTTATCAACTGAATTGCTTGAGGACAAGCAAAGGTTTAAACTTGGGGGAGTTGATACATCTCCAACGTATCTACTTTTCCAAACACTTTTGCCCTTATTTTGGAATCTAACTTGTATGATTTGAATGAAACTAACCCGGACTGACGCTGCTTTTAGCAGAACTGCCATGATGTTGTCTTATGTGTAGGAAACAAAAGTTCTCGGAATGTCCTGAAAATCCACGCAGGCACTTTTGGAAAATATAAAAAATATTGGCAAAAGAATCAAGACCAGGGGCCCACATCCTATCCACGAGGGTGGGGGGCGCGCCCCCTATCTCGTGGGCCCCCGAGGCTCCGCCGACCTCAACTCCAACTCCATATATTCCGTCTCGCGGAGAAAAAAAACCAGAGAGAAAGTTTCATCGTGTTTTACGATACGAAGCCGCCGCCAAGCCCTAATCTCTCTCGGGAGGGCTGATCTGGAGTCCGTTTGAGGCTCCGGAGAGGGGGATTCCTCGCCGTCGTCATCGTGGACCATCCTCCATCACCAATTTCATGATGCTCACCGCCGTGCGTGAGTAATTCCATCGTAGGCTTGCTGGACGGTGATGGGTTGGATGAGATTTACCATGTAATCAAGTTAGTTTTGTTAGGGTTTGATCCCTAGTATCCACTATGTTCTGAGATTGATGTTGCTATGACTTTGCTATGCTTAATGCTTGTCACTAGGGCCCGAGTGCCATGATTTCAGATATGAACCTATTATGTTTTCATGAATATATGTGTGTTCTTGATCCTATCTTGCAAGTCTATAGTCACCTATTATGTGTTATAATCTGACAACCCTGAAGTGACAATAATCGGGATACTTCTCGGCAAGCTTTTGAATAGCGGACAGCGGACTGGTTGCGGATTAGGGTCCGCGTAGCGGAACGCGGATAGCGGGCGATATTGCGGGTCGTATGTCCACATAGCCAATTTTTAAAAAACACTCATAAATTTGAGATTGTTGTGTATGTTTCTAGGCCATTGACAAAAAATATGACACTTAAGTTGAGAAATCATCATTTATATAAGAATATAAACTATAGTTGAATAGTATTTGGTCGTGCAATCATGTAAGCAAGACACATTTACCAAAATAGATTACACAACGGAACAACAAGTACTTATATAGCGGGCGATATTGCGGATAGCGGACGATATAGCGGTCTAACAAGTGATATTGCGCCCGCATCATGACAACACGCTATTTTCTAACGCAACCTTGAACTAATAGCAGTAGGGTGATGCTACCGCTATTGCGGCCGCAATAGCGGAGGTAGTGGGCGCTATTTAAAAGCTTGCTTCTCGGTGATGACCGTAGTTTGAGGAGTTCATGTATTCACTATGTGTTAATGCTTTGTTCCGGTTTTCTATTAAAAGGAGGCCTTAATATCCCTTAGTTTCCGCTAGAACCCCGCTGCCACGGGAGGGTAGGACAAAAGATGTCATGCAAGTTCTTTTCCATAAGCACGTATGACTATATTCGGAATACATGCCTACATTACGTTGATGAACTGGAGCTAGTTTTGTGTCACCCTATGTTATAGCTATTACATGAGGAATCGCATCCGACATAATTATCCATCACTGATCCATTGCCTACGAGCTTTTCACATCTTGTGCTTCGCTTATTTACTTTTCCGTTGCTATTGTTACAATCACTACAAAATCCGAAAATATTACTTTTGCTACCGTTATCTTTATTATCATACTACTTTGCTACTAAATACTTTGCTGCAGATACTAAGTTATTCAGGTGTGGTTGAATTGACAACTCAATTGCTAATACTGAATAATATTCTTTGGCTCCCCTTGTGTCGAATCAATAAATTTGCGTTGAATACTTTACCCTCGAAAGTTGTTGTGATTCCCTACACTTGTGGGTTATCACACGCCAGTGGATATTTTGATGATCATGTTTATTTTCTCTCCCGTGTATCTCTTTCCCTAATCTTTCCCTAGAAATAAAGCACGGATTGACTCCATGGGTTCACCGTCACAATACACTTTCGCCCAGTCGTAATACGCTTTTACAGTTCTTATAACAAACTAATATAAACGAGGTGGTACTAATTTCGTCCGTCTGTCATTAGGAACTTTTTTTACGCTATATATCGATTTTCTGTCCTTCCACGCGAGACCTGTCGATCACATGGGCCTCAACCCACTCACGAGATGGCCCAGACAAAAAAACAACTATACCTGCATTACGTGGAGTCAAACTCCAGCCCTCCGCTTCAATGCTAGCGACACGTCCAACTAACCAAGCTTCACATTATGTGCAAGACTTCATGTTCGTTTCCTTCTTATATTGTCCCACCTCGCCCTCTTACACAAAATCTGATTGATTTTATATACACTTGCCGATTGATGTCAATAAGCCGCCTAGAAAATCGAGAAGGACTGGATCCGTCTCTCAAGATAAGAGAGACAGAGCGGATTAAGGAGTTACGACGCGCTTGCACGCATGCTGGAATCATTGTTCATCATTGATGCACATAAATTATGGACATTAAGACGTATGGCTGGCATGCACTTTTTTAGCGTTCTTTCTGGTAACTAATTTGAGACAAAGACTTCAAGTTGCTTCCTGTATCTCGGTACTGCCACATCTAATTATGTGTATGATCATTTTCTTTGGAATATATTCACAAAATAATTACTCACACGAGTAATCATCTCTGTAAAACTTGAGGTCTATCAGGAGTAAATATATCTCTCACCCCATTACTTGGAGCCAACAAATGTAATTATTTTGATTCGTATGGATTTCAAGTTAGTAGTGCAATAGATAGACACTCGAATACGACACAAATTATCAAATTTATTTTATACCCATTACAACGCACGTGCTCTTTTGCTGGTAAATGGAACCAAACAACAAGTTTATTTGTTAGAAGCGGCCTCTAAAGCTAGAAGGAAGCTAAGCTTGGACACATTGGCACCAAGGCTTGCACTGTATGGAGCATGCCTCTATAGGCTGTGATATCGCCTTATGGTTTTAGTATTTTAAATAGCCTTTTAATTTTTTTTTCTCAGCTTAAGTTTAAAAAAGTTTAATCTCTACCACCTCTCCACAACCTAAATTTTTAGTCTTGCACGATGTGTTCTTTTAGTAGCGAGGGTGCTATCAGATGAGATATCTTATCATTTAGATAGGATGGAGAAGGTGTAGGAAATCATTTGTGAAATTCAAATGAATTCCCGGCCATTGCCATCGAGCTTCATCGCATAGGACCTTTGTTATTTGATTCAAAATTATCCAACAATAATTACCTCTATCATATATTCCACACCGTCAGAAAAAAAAGCAATTGCATACAAATGTAGGAATGGTGCATGAATCAAGTAAAGATGAGATAAGGATGGCGTCCACCATCATCATAAGTCCGTAGAATTACAAGTCATTGTAAAAGGAGCTCACGAAGTAGCATTCTAGAGTAAACACGCTCATTGCCTTAGGATTGACCACTTTTATCGTGAATAAGTGAATAACGTGACTATCATTGACGATGATGGTGAAGAGGAGACACGACAATACGGATGTGTCACCACTAGGGACGTGAAAATGTTTGTTTATCCCGTTGCAACGCACAGGCATATTTCCTAGTCTCTCCCTAATAATAAAATATGGATTAACTTTGTCGAGTTTATCGTCACAATACATTTTCTTCTTATGTCATAACTTTTACAATTTATATGAATAAAATCATAATATAAACGAGGTGGTACTAAGATTTTCGTTAAGTACCGATCGTTTTCCCCTTTAACCCTTCCCAGCGGTCCGTGAGTTTAACGTATTGGGCCGCGGACCGCTCTGTAGTCTGTACGAGACAATGCTCTCCTCTTTCTCTCCCGTTTCCACCGCCGCGTGCATCACCTCACCTCTCCGCCGTGCCTCCTCCTCTTCCTCCCTGTGTTTTCTTCTTCTTACTTATCTCGTCGGAGCTCATTCCCCTCTCCCCTCTCTCTCTCTTTCTTCTCTCCAAGGACGACATGGATCAGGGGCTCGGCGCTGGATCCTGATTTGCCCAGCCGTCGCGCCACTCCAAGATGGATCCGTCCTTCATGCCCCGCCTGCTCCGCTGCCGGCCACGTCCACGCGGACGAGCTGCCTCCATTGCCTGTCGTTTCCCCGAGCCGCACAAGATCGGCCATGCAAGCCTTGAGTTCGTCTCGCGAGCCTCCAAGCCCCTTCTCCTTCGTATCCGCCCCGGACTCTTCCTCTTCCAGATCCACTAAAAGAATAGTCGCTCTCCTCTCGATGTCGCCGCTGCCGTCAAAATCTGCTAACCGTAGTACGAGGCAATGGCTGAAGACCTGAAGTGCTGCCCGGATGCAAGCCACAAAAACAAGGGCAAGTGCCCCGTCTACAAGCAGACCTCCGCCGGTCATGCCCCGACCCACCTCTTCTCCCATTCCACTGGCGATTCCCGCACGCATGTGACCCCCTCCTTGTTGTTGGAGACTTGGAGTACACTGACCTGGAGGCGCTGGCCATCGAGTTCCCCCGACACAAGCAGAAGGCATCCTTCCTTGGTCAGGGTCTCGAGAAGAGAAGTACGACGGGATCCATAAGCTCAACGCCAAGGTGAATGTTGCTACCACATCAGCCGGATATCGTAATTGGCTGCTGATATTTTGAGTGGATAGGCAGACCACGCCGGCGCGTGTGTCCAAGTCCTAGGTCATCACTTGCCTGGCAACAATGGCGAAGCCAAGAGTTCAAAGTTGTGATGTCAATTCATAATAGTGATGTCAAGTAGTTGTGTTTAGATTAATTCTACATTATTTTTGAAGGATTTCTACTGAATTTGTGTTAATCATGTGTAGTCAACTGACTACACAGAACACCCTTGGCACCGCCACTGCCTGGCAACGCACAAACGCAGCAACCAGCAGTGCATGGTCGCTTTGTTGAGAAGACCGAGCTTGGTGAGAAGAACCCGACAAGTAGGTCGAAATTCTGATTGGCGGCGTTCGAAAGTGACGATGGGTCAAGTGAATCTGCATCTTTAGCTGAAATTAGCCTCTTATTTTGTTTTCTTTCTCATCATCGTCTCAATTTTCACCGGACCGGAACTATATTAATACAACACATGTAGGCAAGTTGGACTTGGACACAGCGGAGACTGCATTGGGTTTGGTGGTAGGCTGATGGACACATGCAAGTCGCTTAGCCAGCTCCATGGAGTTCTAGCCGCTCATATGGACTGAGCAAGCTGGACAAATTCATGCGTGAACGAACATTGCTGCTTCAGATCTTGGCCGGTAATTAAGAGACTGTTTGGAGTCCCTCTGCTCCATGCTGCCGCTCCCGGAGCTGACGGAGTTTTAGTTCAAAACTGTGGAGTGAGTGAATCGGTGCTCCCCAGATTCCTAAAATCCAGGGAGCTGGTGGACTGCCGAACAGGCCCTAATACTGAACTTGACCCTTCATCGATATTAAAATACTTAACCTGACAGCCCCTACACCTCATGTTGATTGATCACTTTTGATTTGTTTATTTCATTTCCCTTTTGATATGGTGGTGATTTAAAGAGAGATGAAACTGGTGAGTGGCTTTTTTAGATCATCCCGGAGAAAGGCTTTGAGGAAGGAAGGGATGGTTCATGCCAAGATAGGTCTAAATTGATGGAAAAAAATTTAATAATCTTCTAACACGTCGTTTAATTGGAAAATTCATAATTTAAATATCCTAATATCCTCTCATGCATAACCATGTTCGTAAGTTAGTCCCAAGCAAGGTGATGATGGGGGCAGCAAAGGCGGACCGAGTTGGCAGCAGCAGGTGGAGTCACACCGGTTGCTGATTTGTATCGTCATCCAGAACTGTATTCTCCTTGCAGCAAGATCAAGACCATGAGTATCCAGAACTGTATTCTCCTTGCAGCAAGTTCCAAACCATGAGTATCCTTATCATTGAAGATTATTTTTCATCTTTCCAGTAGATTATGAACTATATAGTATATACTATTGCTAATAAAGCAAGATTACTTGTGAAATTATAGCTTTTTTGTGACTATTAATATTTTGGAAAAGTCATAGCTTTCTATACAAACTTGCATTTTTGTATTTATACCTTAGGAAACATTATCGAATTCGACTAATAGTTTTCTATCAGGACATGCCTTTTTTTCTTCAGCTATGTAATTTTGTGTAGTGTGGGTAGACATATTTTTAACATGATTTAGTTTTATCCTAATGGCATAGAAAGCTGTTTCTTTCACTACCATGCAATGCTTTCTTACTATGAATAATTCCATCATTCACCACTTGTTCAAGAAGAGATATATTGGAGTTCAGGTCCGTGGTCCGTGCCATTCAAGACCACGGTCTATATAATAATGTAAAAAGACTGAGCACTGTCGTGAAGAACTTATCAAGTATGAAAAGTTCTGCTCCACATGAGTGCATTTTAAATAGGACCTAACATTTTGGCATAATCCATGCCAAATAGAGTTATGCAATGAGCGAAATGCAACCAACATTGTTGAATCCATAGTTTAGCTTTCACTTCCAAATTTGCCAAAAAAATATAATCAGTAATCACATTTATGTTTATTCCATAGAGCCAGCGGTCAAAAGTTGTGAAAGATAGACTTGAAACTATTAACATGTTCACTATTTGACAGTTAAGCGAGTGAAGCTTGGAAACTGTACAAGAAAAAGAGGAGGCTGAGAGCCAAAGATTGCGGAATATTGTGATTAGTTGGAGGCTCTACCGAGGTATGCATATTTTATATTGTTCCGATGAAAAATGATTATCTTTATTTTAGCCATGAACCTCATCCTATTGTTCTACCTCTACTTTTTTTTTTTGCAAAATGCTCTACCTATACATTGTCTCCTCTTGGTTTTCATAACCTCTTATCTTCACGCTTGCAAACAACTTCATACTTCCTACAATCACCAATCAGCATGCTGCGCTCATTTGTAGGTTGCGAAAATATTTTTCCGTTGCAATGCACGGGCATATTTACTAGTAATAATAAAGCACGGAATGACTCCGTGAGTTCACCGTCACAATACGCTTCTTTCCGTGAATTTACGCTTTTAGTTTAAATTTAAAACATATATGCGAGGTGGTACTAATTCGGGAAACCACGCAGTGTTTTTGTCGGGTCCACCGTCGCGACAGGTTTGCATAAAAGTCCCTCGTGTTTTAGATATTCAACCTATGTTTTTAAGGCGGTAAGGCGAGGCGAGGCACTGGGGGGGCGCCTCACCGCCTAAGCGCTAAAGCGTAAGGCGAGGCGACGCCTTAGACACGTGCATATATAATATATGGCAGCCAATTAGGAGATTTAACAACTAGCATTAACTTAATAAATTGTACATACATATATAATAGATGGCCACCAATTAGGAGATTTAACAACTAACATTAACATATAAACTGTTACCAAAGCATAGGCCTCAAATCATCTTGTGTATATGACAGAACGGCGCCTTTGAAGTTCAGCTTCATCCTCCTCATCAATATATCGCTCCATAGCTTTAAACTTTCTAGTGTTTAAGGAATTGTGCATCTCTATCCTAATCTCCATGGATGCCTCGGGACACTTATCCGCATCACTGGAACCCCCAGAAAAGTGCTGCTTTAGCCTTCTCACTCCACCATGGACTATCTTGCCACACAATGTACACTGGAGTAAATCTTTCCTCTCTAAATCTGGCCAGAACCCATACTTCCAGGCTGGATCATCTGATGTAGCTCTTCTCCTAGGATCATTGGCTAGATCCATCAGAGCAGGTACACCTGGCTACTGTCAAAGAAAAAGAGAGAAGAGCCAAATCACTAGAGCAGCCAGATCAAGCATGGGGAAGGAGAGAAGCAGTGGTGGGGCTGCTGCCTTGTGGGTGGAGAAGCAGATCTGGGAAGAAACAGATGCAGATGAGGAGCGGGCAAGCACATCTAGCTACACTGCTGTGCATAAGAGAGGCAGCACCTAACAGTTAGTAGAGGAGCTGTGCATAACAGAGCAGGCAAGCATGGCAAGCTACACTGCTGGATGGAAGAAAGAGGAGAGGGGGAAAGGGGGGAGAAGAGAGGGCTGAATTCATACCTTGATGTGGTGCTGATCTGCTGGAAGAGGGTTGCGCCAGAGGAGGATGGGGAGGAGCTGCAGCCAGAGAGGAGGGGGAGGAACTGTGGCCGGAGGGAGGAGGCTGGCGGCTGCCGCAGATCTGAGGAGGAAGCCTCCGTCAATGGTCCAGAGAGGAGACAGGAGAGACCTCTCGCGTCGATTCACTCTCTCTTTCCCCTTCTCATAACTGGTCGCACCTAAACCAATGTTTCCCGCGCCTGTGTTCCCGCCCAGGTCAGTTTTCCCGCCTGCAATCTCTGTTTCCCTGCCTGACAAGCTAAGGCTTCCGATTTGGTCTGAGGCGTGCAAGGCGGCGCTAAGGCGGACGCTTCAGACGCCTTACAGCCTAAGGCGGACACCTTACACGACTGTCTAAGGCAAGGCCGACGCCCTGAGCCTGGAGGGCGCCCTGACGCCTAGGCGTCGCCTAAGCTACGCCTTACGGACGCCTTAAAAACACAGTATTCAACCCACAGTCCTCCTACTAAGTCAACCGAACCGGTAGAGGCGAGAGAAATGGGAGAAAATAAATCCACACGACAAACTTGCCTTCCATCTTCTTCCTAAAAAAAAAACTTGCCTTCCATCTCCGCCTCCAACGCGCCGCCACCCCCTGCCACACGAAAAAAAATTATATGAGAGCAGGTCTCACGGTTTGCAGGTGAGACCCGCCCTGATAAATGACATGTGACATCCATAAATCACAAAGCATCTAATCTCTTCTTCCTGATTTCAGGCCGGGGTGGCTGAAGACCTGGTCTCGTAGAATTCTTTTCCCTGCCACACCACCGTGCGCCGCCGACCCCCGCCACGCGCCGCCGCAGATGGCCTCCTCCACCGTGCGCCTTCCCCACCCCTGTGGCTTTCCACCACCGGCGACACTCGACGCCAATGCCGCACCTTCCCCCAACCCTCCTCTCTCTCGCCACGACCTGACTCCGTCGTCCTCCACTACCAGCCCGACACCATGGACTCCGTGCGCACGGGGCCCTACGAACAGATCTTCTGCCCCGACAACTTTGTCTTCGGCCGGTCCAGCACCGGCAACAACTAGGCCAAGGGCCACTACACGGAGGGCGCCGAGCTCATCGATTCCGTCCTCGACGTCGTCCGCAAGGAGGCCGAGAACTGCGACTGCCTCCAAGGTACTTTCCCCTTTCTTCAGGAGTCGCTCCTACTCTGTTCCGCAGATTCCGGTGAGTGATTCTGACTTCTGTTCATGTGCTTGTCGTTAAGCTTCCAGGTGTGCCACTCCCTCGGCGAGGGCACCGGTTCCGGCATGGGCACGCTGCTGATTTCAAGATCAGGGAGGAGTACCCGGACCGGATGATGCTCACCTTCTCCGTGTTCCCATCTCCGAAGGTCTCTGACATAAAGGTCGAGCCCTACAACGCCACCCTCTCGGTTCAGCAGCTGGTGGAGAACTCCGACGAGTGCATGGTGCTGGACAACGAGGTGCTCTACCACATCTGCTTCCGCGCCCTCAAGCTGACCACACCTAGCTGTAAGCAGATCTGTGACATCAAGTTATATTACCTACCTACCTGTACTTTTTTTTTGACTGAATACCTGCCTGTACTTTTGTTACTAATGTGAATGGTAAATGATCATTATGCTGGCAACATGGTGAATTATAGCACCGGAGACTGGACTGTCAATTGTCGAAGAAGCTTGTTTATCAATTGTCATATTGTGGTAGTTTTGTTCGGTGATACAAACTGACTGCATGTAGTCTCGGAAATGCTGTCAGCAACTTATCCTAACTGGTTGAAGCCATTAGTTAATTATATCACCTGACAGCCATCTAAGTAGTGGCTTATTCATCTAAGTAGTGACTTATTCTGTTTTACGTTGAAGAAGTTCATTTTCCAAATTTTGCAAGTTTTATTTTGGTCATTACTGCAGCTTGTAGTGTCCACAATGCAATTACCAACTTATCCCAACTGGGTTGATGCCATGTTGGAAGCTGATGTTTAATCTGCTGAGAATATGTTCATTCTAGAGATGATTTGAGTTCCAGCCGAGGTTCCAATCTCGCTTACTTCGCCGGAACGCCGTCCACTAGAACTCTAGCCGAGGTACCAATTATCAATCGTTGTTTTAGTGTTTCCACATGAATCTCTTGCATAGTCTCGATCATGCCCACCTGTGCAACGGCCTTCATCTTTTCTGTGGTATTTCAGCAGCTTTCATAATTAGTTTGTCCCCTATAGTATTATATATGCATATATGCTTAGTTTTATGAACAAAAGAGATAGAGGATTAATACACTAACTGTGGCTTGTCAACTTTGTATTGGTTTTTTGACCGGGATTCTGGTACAGAGGAACAGTGATTTGTGATAGTCGCAATTAGTAGAAAGCTAACTGTAAAATCATGTGCTTTGCAACTCTTGCCACAATCATGTATAGAGGATTAGTTCAGTTTAACTAGCAGGGATTCAGATTGCTCTACTGTGGCACACATTGTCAATTAGTTAAGCAATGTCAAAATAGAAGTGCAGATTTGGTGGCAAAACATTCTATAGGGGAGCAGTTAACCGGTTTGTTGTTACAAGGTGCTCTGGTTTTTGTAGCAGACCAATTGGCTGCAGCTTGTACTTCTAATCGTGATTTTTTATTAATGTGAGATCTAGGCGCAATAGTTCGCATGCACAACTTGGAGGCAATCCTGAAAAGGAGGAGAGCACTTGAAATAGGCTTAGTGAAGAGAATTTGAGATGGCACGACCAAACATATTTGGGTTGACCACTGAATACCTGATGTCCTAGGGAGTTTCAAGGGTGAGGAAGGTGAGTGAACTGTTTTCTGCTGACAGTAGGTGGTGGAATGAGGACACTCTCCAAGAGAACTTCTCACCACCAGACATCTGGGTGATAAAGAAGACTCCTCTTGGAAAATTGGACCAGGATATGTGGGTGTGATCCAGAATTTTATTCCTGTCAGGGCTAACTTGCACCTCCATCCCTATGTCCCTTTGACTACATTTGCAATTCAATATGCAAATAAGCTGGATGCTTGGATGCCCGTGGTGAGTGAACTATAATAGCTTGAGTTAACTGAACTGCAACAAAAAATGGTTTTAGTCTGTCGGTTAAACTGATTAATTGTTTCAAAATCCTGAACTAATGTTTTTGTGACACCTGAACTGAAGTTGGTCATGCTAACATAACCTTCAACTTATTAGAACAGAAATTGTAACAACAGTTTAACTTATTGTTCTGTGAAGTAACTACTGTTGTACCAGAATTTTTTTGCACGTGCATTCAATTACAGGTTATGTGAGCCTGCTTGCACTTGCAACTGATCAATGCCGACTCAGTTGTTCCCAGGACAGATAAAAATCAGTTCTTGTTCATTATAGAGGGCATCTAACATAAATAAGGTTTTTAAATCTGACAAAACATTTTTATTGTACGATAAGAGCAAACTTATCTGCCACTATAGAGGGAATCAAACAATAAATAGGTGACATGTAGATTTTGACATACAATTACATTTTTATGGCATTACTAATCCAGTTATGGTTCCATTGTTGTTGCACACCAAGCGTTAGATGAATTTCTTGAAGAAAATGTATGGAGTCTTTTGTTGTGTGCTTCAACCAGGTAAAATCCTATTGGTTATTCTACTCATACAATCTTCTGAGCCAATTTTGTGAGCTGAGTACAGTAGGATTATTATATTTGTAAGGCTTCCCAGTAGATATATTGGAGCTACCTCTTCCTATTCTACTGTGCTATCTCTACTTCTTTCCCTTCTACTCAGATAGTCAAAAATTTAGTACATTTCCAATGCATGCTCATGGTTCTTCAGCATATATAGTCTCTACAATGTAATTCTTTGTACAACCCTTTTAACTCTGCAACAGCCACTAAAATATATCTGTAGGCTTGCATAGGAATAATTCATTTTTTATTGTTATTTGGTTATTATGGCTCACAGCCAATTCCTATAAGCTTTAAACATACGGTAGGATTACACTTAACAGTCCGAGTAAATAGTATTTGATCCTATTTGATTATGTTTCATGGCAATAGATATGTTTCCTTGCGGTGCAATTTGTTTCCTGCAATTGGTAACTCAACTTTTTTGCGGGGAGGTAACTACATTTCTTCCGTTGCTGAAAGAGTTGAGGTGAATTCTATGACAGTGAGGGTTGATGATAGGAGCAGAAGTAATTCTGATGTAAGTGTGACATTGTGTGCTATTCTATCCTGGTCTTGCTTTTATTGTTGCACAACTTCTCTGATCTGCCAATAGATTTGTTCAGTTGGTGTGGTCGTTAGGCTTAGTTTAGACATCTTTCTATTTTGAATCTGTGCTTATACTGTTTGTCATCTGAAAGCTAAACTCAGTATACATTATGGGACATAACGTCCAGGAAATAATCATCAGGTACGGACATCACTCTCTACTCCTTCCTTTACATAATTCTTGCCGTGGTTTTACCATTTTAGTTCAATATCCACGACCAGAATTATGGAACGGAGGGAATACAACATTGCATAACCTTCTGGTTTTCCTGAGGTACTGCTCAGTAATTTTTTTACCTCATACATAGATAGAACAAGAGTCACAAGAGCTGATTTTGTGCACCTAGCTTCAGGCGCACCCACTGGATTAAGAATTCGAAATGTGGAGCTTTCAAAAGTTAAAAAAAAATCTGCCATCGACAGTGAATGTGTTTAAAATTCAAAGTCTTTGGATGGGGATGGAAGGAAAGGATTGCGAGTCTAATGTGCCATCGACAGTGGCAGACATTCATTGGGAAGGCGGAGATAGCAGCATGACGTGCATGATGTTTGATTATACTTTTGGTTACATGGTGATGCTTTTAGTTTGCTATTGCAAGAAAGCAAAACGCATATACACTGGGATCAGGAATCCATTAAGTTATCTTAGTATCTTTTTCTGGTTTGAGTTTAGTATCGTTTTTTCTTTCATGAATTTAATTTGCTGCGCAGGTGTCTTACATAAGATGCTATAAGGATTACATAACTTTCTTTACCGATCACAACACCAACAGTGGCAGGACATTCTTTCTAACTAATTTACTGTGCAGGTATCTTACATAAGATGCTATAAGGATTACATAACTTTCTTTACCGATCGCAACACCAACGGTCGTAAAGAAAATGATCTTAACAAAGAATCTCTGTGTGCGTGCATGCTGGTGTTTGTGTGTGCGCTGGGTGTGCTGCTTGCGTGCTGAGATGTATGATGTGTAGAGTTTTTGAAGTTCATGTTGTGAACCCAACTAAGTTTGAACACAAAAGTTCAGATCACTGCTGCTTTGAATTTGCTCCTGTAGCAGAAATCTCGCTTCCCTGCTGTTGTACTATGTTAACTTATGTATTGTTTCTAAAGGACCTTTTGTCCGAAGTTCAGTAGTGTATCTGTGGGTGCCAAGTCGGTATTGTGATACTTCTGATGCAGTTTCATGGGTCCTTCAAAAAATGGCAAAAAAGGAGTTTTCTTCTCCAAAATGCATCACCACTGTGGAGTGCTAATTCTTTTTGTGTGCTTCAATCGAGGCTTGTGTTTCAGTGAGAGAGACGGAGACATTGAGGCATGTTTCTTTTCTGTCTATGTACTTCATAGACATTTTATGAGAGAAAAAAAGGTTACTGACGCATTCTTTTAAAAGATACAAAGTGGTTTGGGTTTCAATGCTTTTTTTACACAAAATTATGCATTTGTGTCTCGCCAATGTAGCTCGCAACACATGCTACAAAAAGAACATCGGAATCAGGTGAGAAGTTTGAATACAAAATAAGGGCAAGTTCACATATAGTAAAATTAGTGCAATTTAAAAAATGTAGTGAGCCATGTATTATTGGTATTTTTTTATAAAAAACAAAATTAAAATTAAAATAACATAGATGTTTGATGTTGTATCAACATATATTTTTCTAAATTCTAAAAAAATAAGGAGTAGTTTGATGTTTACGAAAAACTCAAATTCTTTCCATTTCTAAGAAAAATAAATGTGTGAGGTTAAATTTACAAAAAAAATGTTTGACGCTTATTTAAAAACATATTTCCTTCTTAAGAATATGACTAAGAAATTGAAATTAAAATAACAGAGAAGTTTGAACTATGTAAGAAACTCAGATTTGTTACAAGAATTTCATGCGCACCTCCGTGCACAGTTCATAATTTATATTGCGGAGCGTCCGACCTCCTATTACATGTTTTAAAATGGCAAAAAATGACGTCCGACCTTCAATTGCGTGTAATTTGACATATACAAAAAAATGTGACAGAAGTTCATAGTGAAAACAATGAGAACTTCAACTACTGCAAGGAATGCATTTTAGGTGAAAATAGAAGTACAGAAAAATAAAATCTTAAAAGGTTTGTTGAAAGAAGTTCAAGTGCTCTGTCTGGGGAAGTTAAAAAATTCTCTCAATCCATTACAAATTTGGAACAAAAATGCTCTACATGAAAAAGTTCTTTTCTATTCAACAACTTTCCAAAAGGGGTATATTGTATGCTCTATTCCAAGAATAAACCAAGAAGTCCAAACTAAAATAATGGAGTAGTTCAATGTATATAAAAAAACTCAGATTTTCCTCATTACTAAAACAGTAAACCCAAGAAGTTCAATTTATAATAGTAGAGTGGGTTGATATTTTTTACAAAAATCGGAATTCTTCCGTTACTAAAGAATAAACCAAGAAGTTCAATTTATAATTATATAGTAGTTCAAAATTCAAATAACCCGGTTTTCTATACATAAGCTTTTCTGTGTCGCCACCTTGCATCTCAGGGCACCGAATATGGTAAGGATCCACTAAAAAGAATTCCTATTTAACCATAGAGAATTTAGAAAAGGTTTCTACATGAGGAAGGAGCAGATATGCAGCAGCTTTCCAATGTCATCTCATTTGCGTCATTCTGATAAACGGTTTGGAAATAGACTCGAAAATACGATTCATGTTTTTCTATATGAAGAAAACGATCTTAAAAACTGCTCTTAAACCGTGTACATTTTGCCAAAAATTTAACTTGGGTCATGATACTCGTGTCCATAGCTTTCCAATGGTATATCGCAAGCCTCATTTGGGCAATGTTTGCGGAAGTTCAACCTAGCACTTGGGGAAGTTCAAGTGCTACTGCTGCGGCAGGTTATGTAGTTATCAGAACATTATTCTCATCACACGTTCATCCCGACCCAAGAGTGAATCTGCCAATGAGCGAAATACCTATTTAAAACGGACATTTAGTTGCTAAAAACCGTTTCCAGATTACACTTACATCACATAGAACATGACTTACCAGAATAATTCACGCGGGGAGACACGGTTGCGAAGATAGCCCGAAGGTCGGGTTCCTACAGAGGAAAGTTCAGGTTGTGTAACTCAGAAAGTTCATGATTTTTCCCGTTAATAAAAGAAATAAAATCACGAAGACCAAATTAAAAAGATGGAGAAGTTTGATGATTATAGAAACTCGGATTTTCCCCGTTATTAAAGAATGGAAACAAGAAGTTCAAAAATGAAATAACAAGAAGTTCAACTTTTAAAAATAGAGCGCTTCAAAATTTCATAAAAAAGATTAAGAAAAAAAACAGGAAGTCCATATTAAAAAGACGAAGAAGGTCGACGATTATAGAAAACTCAGATTTTCCTTGTTATTAAAGAATGGAAACAAGAAGTTCGAAAATAAAATAACAGGAAGTTCAACTTTTAAAAATAGAGCGCTTCAAAAATCATAAAAAAAGGATTAAGAAATTCAGATTAAAATTCATAAAAAATCAGATATTTTCACATAACCGAGAGAAATTCAGATTGATAACTGCCAGAAGTTCACGTACTACACGGTGTGCATTTTGTATTATAAAGGGAATAAAAAACAAAGACTAAAAGTTTTGTTGTTATAAGTTCAAGTCCTCGGTTGGAGAAAGTTAAAGAAATTATTGTGAGACATGTTCGCACAAAAGGAATATCATTTGTGTAACACTGACGAATGGATGAGAAAATTACAAACGAAAATACTTCACATAAGTTCAACGTGAAAACAACAGGAAGTTCAACTACTACACTGAATAAATTTCAGATGAAAAACTTTTAAAACCGTCGCGAGTATGAAAAAATGATCAACACGGGAAAGTTGCGTGTTTACAGTAGCTTTCCATCTGGATATCAATTCCAATGAGTGGATGAAGAGCTATAAGAAAAAAAGCACGTGAAAAACAGAGTGAAGTTTAGGTAGACATGTCGAGAAGTTCAAGTTCTTCACGCAGTGCATTTTCGGAGAATTTGTTTCGTGACAAAGGCAGAACACACGAACTTGCTACTTGAAAACGGCTAGGAATCGGAGAAAACCATCAACATGAAAACGTGTCACATTCCGTAGCTTTTCAACGGTATATTATTTGCCCCATTCCAATAAAGTTTGTAGAAATTACGGCCAAAAAACATTTTTAGCCATTTTCAAAATTGACTTAAAATCATAAGGAATTGAGAAAAACAATAGATAAATTTTTTTTGCATTTCCTCAAGCTTTCCAATGCCATATCATTTGCTGCATTCGGATGTACGGTTCAGAAATTATCTCGAAAATACAAATTCAGTGGAACTTGTATCGTTTTCTAAATTACTTTTAAACCGTTCAAAATTAGAAAAAACATTCAACATGAAAAAGTAGCGCATTTTCATAAGCTTTCCAGCTCCATATCATTTGCCTCAATTAGATAAACCGTTTAGAAATGATATCGAAAATACAAACTCGACTGTTCTATTTGCGAAATTTTATGATTTTCCAAAGTACTCTTTAACCATAGGGAATTACAGAAAACTATCAAGGTGTGGAAGGAACGGTTTTGCAGCAGCTTTCCAACGCCATATTATTTGCCTCATTTCGATAAACAGTTTAGAAATGCGATCGGAAATATGATTCACGTTTTTTACATGAAGAAAAAATGGTTTTCAAAATTGCTTTTAAACCACTTACATTTTGCCAAAAATTCAACTTGGGTCATGATACTCATGTCCATAGCTTTCCAACAGTATATAGCAAGCCCCATTTGGTCACCTTTTAGCTAAAGTTCAACCTAGTACTCGGGGAAGGTCAGGTTGGGTAACTCAAGAAGTTTAGGTTGTGATAAGAATAGTGTTTATATATATATATATATATATATATATATATATATATATATATATGAATGAAATGTTTACAAAGATCCATTCATGTTTGTAAACTTATTCCACGTTTATTTTAGTCCACGAAGAAAAATAAATTAGTGACCAATTGTGCTTATCTACTACTGCTTTGAGCTTTTTTCTTCTTTAAAGGTCTGATAGTATATGTGTAATTTTTTTGACTCTTTTTGTTAGAACTACAAATTTAGTTACATTTCTCAAACCAAAGTAAGTACTAAATTTGTATGAACATATAGATCTAATGAAATTTGAATTCGCGGTAATTTAGTTACATAAATTATTAAACTCTCAAAGAGTATGTATATGTAAACAATCACAATGTATGTTTCTCACAAAAAGCGATAATTCAACCAGTGGCAACACAAAGGCATATTCACCTTATAGAGAATGAGGGAAACATTATTTCTGACATTTGTCAGAATTGGATACAAGAAGTGGCTTGTAGTGGCATGCAGAGTAGGATTTGCGAAATTTTTTCGCCTAGTGCAACGCACGGCATTTGTACTAGTGTGTGTATATATATATATATATATATATATATATATATATATATATATATATATATATATATTATTTGCAATTTTATTTGAATTAGTGAAAAACATGTATTTTTTAAAAATTGCATTTAGCATAAAAAAATGTTCATTTTGTCCCAAATATTAGGTAGGGACGGTGAAAATTATTTCTGAAATTTTAGGACTTTTATTTTTATTTATTAGGATTTTCTTCGCGGAATCGTTTAAAAAAATAGTTCCTGGGCCGGCCCAGCCAAGCCAGGCCAGGCCCAGCGCCGCCGCCGCCGGACTCTGGAGGGAGTCTGAGATCGCCCCGCGCCGCCCGACCCCCTTCCCAAGTTGGACGCTGCCGCTGCCTCGCCCCACCCTCTTTAAAGGCCGGGACCCCGACCCCCTCCTCTCCTCATGCCGCGCTGCCGCCCGCCGCATCCACCGCCACCGAGCCGCGCTGCTGCCGCCTGCTGCTGCTGCACCACCGCCGCCGCCTGCCGTCGTCGCACCGCCGCCGCTGCCGCGGAGCCCCGCCACCGACGCCGTGCCTCGCCGGAGCCGCCGCCCCACCTCGCCCGACGCCGCCATTGACTCAATCTGCCGCCGTCACCAAACCGGTAAAAAACCGATCGGTTTTCTCCTGTTCTTTTCTGTTAGTTAGGTTAGATCGTTTTTTTATTTTTAGTTTTAGTTAGCGAACGTTCACCGTTAGTTTCTTTTTAACGAATGAATTCGTTCGTTAGGTTTTGTTAGCGGATGTTCATCCAATAGATTTTTCTTTTTCTGTTTATTTTCGCCCAGGGACCTATCCGCGAATAGTTTTCTCGCGATTTAGCCCCTGATCTTAAAACTAGCTTAACTTTTTGCTTGTTTATCCAAATTAGATGAAACAATGCCTAAATCTTCGTAACGGTCCCCTCTTTCCAGTAAACCAACTTGAACATGATTTTGACAATTTGAAATTCAAGTTTAGTTCAAATTAGTATTCGATCTTGTTTCGTTTATATCTTGAGTTTCGTAGCTCCATTTTAGTTGATTCTTTTTGGAAATCGTAGCTAATCATATGTACCTACTGTTAAGACCTAGTTCACATGAAAATTTAGTTTAGTTGTTTGATTGTTTCAAGTTTTATTTGGATTTTTTCTCGATTTCTCTTTGTTTTGTTTAAATGATTGCTTATGTATGCTACTGTTTGTCTATGCTAGATTTTCCGGAGTGCAAAGCTTGTTATTACGAATCCCTAGAGTTTGCATATCGTCATCAAGGTAAGTTACACTTTGATCATACACTTCTATACCTAGTTTTTACTATGCATTAGTTTTGCCCCTCAAATATTTGCATGAGTAGGATTGGGAACATGTGGTTTGGTTGTAGTACTTGAGGTAGGAACCTAATACCTTTTGATCACCCCGGGAATATACGTTATGTTCATTTTTTGCTTAGCCATGCTCATAGACGAGGATTGGATCGTGATACACATGGAAGTTGTGAGAGTTATTAATCTTGGATAACATTAAGGTGGCAACTTTAATACACATCTGGTTGGATTGGTTGGGGCACCTGGAGAATCTAGTGTTTGTCCGTTTGGGAAATCTCGGAGTACCCGTGTGATTTTTCCTTGGTTCGCCACCCAGGCTCAAAGGGATCATATGATATTTCATGCCTGGAAACTTCTGTGTGCAGCCACAAGCCATTATGGGCTTTGGCATAGTTGAGTAAGTTATATGAGCTCTCGAAGAGGTGGACTAGGAGATGTAGGGGAAAGTAGGTGTACCGGTCTGCCTGGAGTAGAGAGTTAATGCTTCTGAAAGATTATGTCTCGATCTTCCGATCATGTGTGCGGTCAAGTCTTGCGGGGAAAAGTGCGCAACGTCTGCAGAGTGTATAAACTAATCATGGTTAGCCGTGTCCCCGGTTATGGACATCTTGAGTATCTGGAATTGGATATTATTGTTGATCTCATCACTCTTAAATTAATTGAATTGGTTTTAATGATGATACTTGTTTAATTGGGTTTTGAGTTGGAGGAACCTTCTCAAATATTGGTACAACTTGGGAGTTGGGAGTAGTAAATAAATTTATTCCTTTGTTGTAGGGAAAAACTAGCTTTATGCAAAAATCATAAACTTAGAGCCTCCACCAGCCAAATATTGCATGTAGATATAGTTCTTGCATTCATTGCTTTACAGTGTAACTCTGCCAGCATATTCTATGTGCTGACCTATACGGATGCAACATCTCATGTTGCAGACTTCTCAGACGACGAATAAGGTGCGATAGGTCGTTGTCATGCACTCAGCTATGCCGTTGGAGTTGATGGACTCATTTACCTTCGAAGCTTCCACAATTATTTAGTTTAGATGGCCTTCAACCATATTATTTTGTGTAATCATACTCTTTATGAGGACCTCGATGTAATAAGTGTGTGATTGAACTCTGTTATAATTCCTCGAGTACTGTGTGTGTCAGTATTACCGATCCAGGGATGACACTTAAGCACAGAGACTTCGGTCCATTGGGATCGTGGTCGCTACACCTAAGCACTATGAAAATATGACCGTGGGTGTAAACGGTGGAGGGGGGCACCGCACACGGCTAGGCAATTGTCTGGTGTGTGCTAGGGGCACCCCCCACATATATATAGGTGGGAGGAGGAGGGGAGAGGCCAGGAGGCGCCCCAAGTAGGACCGAATCCTACTTGGGCTCCTCCCAAGCCGCGCGCTCCCCCTGCCATATATGCCGGCGGGGGAACGAAAGAGGAGGGGGAGAAAGGGAGGGGGGGCGAATCCCCCCGCTTTTCCTTTCTCTTCCCCTCTTTCCTCTCCTCCTGGTTCGGCCCATATGGGGGGCGCACCAGCCCCTTGTGGCCGGTGTGTTTCCCCTCTTGGCCCATAAGGCCCATATCTTCTCCCGGGGGTGCCCAGAACCCCTTCCGGTGACCCGACATATACCCGGTACCCTCCAAAATACTTCCGGTGTCCGAATACCATCGTCCTATATATCAATCTTTATCTCTCGACCATTTAGAGACTCCTCGTCATGTCCTTGATCTCATCCGGGACTCCGATCAACATTCGGTCACCAAATCACATAACTCATATAATACTATCGTCATTGAACGTTAAGCGTGCGGACCCTATAGGTTCGAGACCTATGTAGACATGACCGAGACACCTCTCTAGTTAATAAACAATAGAGGAACCTGGATGCTCATATTGGCTCCTACATATTCTACGAAGATCTTTATCGGTCAAACCGTTATGACAACATACGTAATTCCCTTTGTCCATCGGTATGTTACTTGCCCGAGATTCAACCGTCGATATCTTCATACCTAGTTCAATCTCTTTACCAGCAAGTCTCTTTACTCGTTCTATAATACATCACATCGTGACTAACTCCTTAGTTGTTTGCTTGCAAGCATATGATGTGTATTGCCGAGAGGGCCAGAGATACCTCTCCGATACTCGGAGTGACAAATCCTAATCTTGATCTATGCCAACTCAATAGACACCCAAAGATACCAGTAGAGCATCTTTATAATCACCCAGTTATGTTGTGACGTTTGATAGCACAAAAGGCATTCCTTTGGTATCCGGGAGTTGCATAATATCATAGTCGAAGGAATATATATTTGACATGGAGAAAGCAACAACAATAAACTGAACGATCATTATCCTAAGCTAATGGATGGGTCTTGTCCATCACATCATTCTCCTAATGATGTGATCCCATTATCAAATGACAACTCATGTCCATGGTTAGGAAACCTTAACCATCGTTGATCAACGAGCTAGTCTAGTAGAGGCTTACTAGGGACACTATGTTTGTTTATGTGTTCACACATGTATTAAGGTTTCTGATCAATACAATTCTAGCATGAATAATAGACCTTTATCATGATTTAGGAAATATAACAATAACCATTTTATTATTGCCTCTAGAGCATATTTCCATCACATAGGTATAATGGTGATAGCATAAACTGTTCAGATCTAAAATCATGGCACCCGGGCCCAAAGTGACAAGTATTAAGCATGGCAAAGTAATAGCAACACCAATCTCAGAACATAATGGATACTAGGGATCAAGCCCTAACAAAACTAACTCATTTACATGACGAATCTCATCCAACTCCCTCACCGACCAGCGAGCCTACGACGGAACTACTCACTACCGATGGAGAGCATCATGGAATTGGCGATGGAGAAGGGTTGGTGATGACGAAGATCGAAGATCCCCATCTCCGAAGCCCCAAACAGACTCCAGATCTGGCCTCCTGATGAAGAACAGGAGGCGGCAGCGGCTCTGTGATACGTCTCCAACGTATCTATAATTTTTGATTGTTCCATGCTATTATATTATCCATCTTGGATGTTTTATATGCATTTATATGCTATTTTATATGATTTTTGGTACTAACTTATTAACCTAGAGCCTAGTGCCAGTTTGTGTTTTTCCCCTTGTTTTTGAGTTTTAGAGAAAAGGAATACCAAATGGAGTCCAATTGACATGCCAATTTTTGATGATTTTTTATGGACCAAAAGAAGCCCCCGGAGTAAAAGAGTTGGGTCAAAAGAGTCCCGAGCCATCCACGAGGGTGGAGGGCGCGCCCTACCCCCTGGGCGCGCCCCTGCCTCGTGGATGACTCGAAGACCCCCCTGACGTGAGACCGACGCCAAAAATTCCTATAAATACAGAAACCCCCGAAGAAACCTAGATCGGGAGTTCCGCTGCTGCAAGCCTCTATGGCCACCAAAAACCAATCGGGACCCTGTTCCAGCACCCTGCCAGTGGAGGGATCCATCATCGGTGGCCATCTTCATCATCCCGGTTCTCTCCATGACGAGGCGGTAGTAGTCCACCCTCGAGGCCGAGGGTATGTACCAGTAGCTATGTGTTTGATCTCTCTCTCTCTCTCTCTCTCTCGTGTTCTTGATATGGCACGATCTTGATGTACCGCGAGCTTTGCTATTATAGTTGGATCTTATGATGTTTCTCTCCCTCTACTTTCTTGTAATGGATTGAGTTTTCCCTTTGAAGTTATCTTATCGGATTGGGTCTTTAAGGATTTGAGAACACTTGATGTATGTCTTGCGTGGGATACCCGTGGTGACAATGGGGTATTCTATTGATTCACTTGATGTATGTTTTGGTGATCAACTTGCGTGTTTCGTGACCTTGGGAATCTATGCATAGGGGTTGGCACACGTTTTTGTCTTGACTCTCCGGTAGATACTTTGGGGCACTCTTTGAAGTTCTTTGTGTTGGTTGAATAGATGAATCTGAGATTGTGTGATGCATCTCGTATAATCATACCCACGGATACTTGTGGTGACATTGGAGTATCTAGGTGACATTAGGGTTTTGGTTGATTTGTGTCTTAAGGTGTTATTTTACTACGAACTCTAGGGCTATTTGTGACACTTATAGGAATAGCCCAATGGATTGATCGGAAAGAATAACTTTGAGGTGGTTTCGTACCCTACAATAATCTGTTCGTTTGTTCTCCTCTATTAGTGACTTTGGAGTGACTCTTTGTTGCACATTGAGGGATTGTTATACGATCCAATTATCTTATTATTGTTGAGAGAGCTTGCACTAGTGAAACTATGAACCCTAGACCTTGTTTCCTAGCATTGCAATACCGTTTACGCTCACTTTTATCGCTTGTTACCTTGTTGTTTTTATAATTTCAAATTACAAAAACCTATATCTACCATCCATATTGAACTTGTATCACCATCTCTTCGCCGAACTAGTGCACCTATACAATTTACCATTGTATTGGGTGTGTTGGGGACACAAGAGACTCTTTGCTATTTGGTTGCATTGTTGTTTGAGAGAGACCATCTTCATCCTACGCCTCCCATGGATTGATAAACCTTAGGTCATCCACTTGAGGGAAATTTGCTACTGTCCTACAAACCTCTTCACTTGGAGGCCCAACAACGTCTACAAGAAGAGGGTTGTGTAGTAGACATCAAGCACTTTTTTGGTGCCATTGCCGGAGAGGTTAGTGCTTGAAAGTATATCTTTAGATCTTGGAATTGAATCTTTTTGTTTCTTGTTTTATCACTAATTTAGTCTATAAAAGAAAACTACAAAAAATGGAATTGAGGGTTCCTCATACGCTTCATCTTTTCAATATCTATCGTGAAAATGATGGAAATGAAAATTTTTCTCAAGTGCTAGAAGAAGAATGCATTAGATTGTTTGGCACTAAATCTATGAATGATGAGCATGATTGCAATGTTGTTAGTATGAATTCTTTGAATATCCATGATGCTAATGATATGCAAAGCCACAAGCTTGGGGATGCTATGTTTGATGAAGATGATATTTTTTGTCCCCCAAGTTTTGATGAGTAAATTTATTATGATGATAGCATGCCTCCTATTTATGATGATTATGTTGATGAAAGTGGTTACGGAGAGGTCATGACTTTATTTAGGGATGATTATGAGAACAAAGTTGCTATCTATGATGATTATTGTGATGACATGTATGCTATAAATAATAATTATAACCATGAAACTTGTCACCATGATTTTAATTTTCAATTGGACTATGCCTCACATGATAGTTATTTTGCTGAGTTTGCTCCCACTTCTATTCATGAGAACAAATTTGCTTATGTGGACAGTAATAAAAATTCTATGCTTGTGGATCATGAAAAGAATGCTTTATGTGATAGTTATATTGTTGAATTCATTCATGATGCTACTGAAAATCATTATGAGGGAGGAATATACGCTTGTAGGAGTTGCAATAATATCAAGTTTCCTCTCTATGTGCTGAAAATCTTGAAGTTATGCTTGCTTTGCCTTCCTATGCTAGTTAATTATTGTTAACATAAGTTGTTTGCTTACAAAATCCTTATGCATAGGAAGTGGGTTCGACTTAAATGTGCTAGTCATATTCTTCAGGATGCTCTCTTTGTGTTTCAATTCTTATCATTCATGTGAGCATCATTGAAATCATCATGCCTAGCTAAAAGGCATTAAATAAAAGCGCTTGTTGGGAGACAACCCAATATTTACTCTTACTATTTTTTGTGTGTTTACATGATTAAGCTACTGTAGTAATCATGTTTTATAGCTTTCGTTTCAATAAAGTGCCAAGTAGAACCTTTGAGAAGACTTGGGTGAAAGTTAATGCGATCTTGCTGTAAAAAACAGAAACTTTGCGCTCAAGAGAATAATTTTCATTTTAACAGAAGAGTGCTTTTAAGTTGATTATTTTTGTAGAAGATTAATAGACAAATTCCTCATGTCCACCAATTTATTTAAGAATTTTTAGAGTTACATAAGTATTCGAGAGTTACAGATTACTACAGACTGTTCTGTTTTTGACAGATTCTATTGTCTATGTGTTGTCTGCTTATTTTGATGAATCTATGAGCAGTATCGGAGGGTATGAACCATAGAGAAGTTGGAATACAGTAGATATTACACCAATATGAATTTAGAATGAGTTCACAACAGTACCAAAAGTGGTGATTTTATTTTCTTATACTAACAGAGCTTATAAGATTTTCTATTGAGTTTTGTGTTGTGAAGTTTTCAAGTTTTGGGTAAGGATTTGATGGATTATGGAATAAGGAGTGGCAAGAGCCTAATCTTGGGGATTCCCAAGGCACCCCAAGGTAATATTCAAGGACAACCAAGATCCTAAGCTTGGGGATGCCCCGGAAGGTATCCCCTCTTTCGTCTTTGTCTATCGGTAACTTTACTTGAGGCTATATTTTTATTCACCACATGATATGTGTTTTGCTTGGAGCATCTTGTATTATTTGAGTCTTTGCTTTTTAGTTTGACAAAAGTATCCTTGTTGTACACACCTTTTGAGAGAGACACGCAGGAATCATGATTTATTAGAATACTCTATGTGCTTCACTTATATCTTTTGAGCTAGGCAATATTGCTCTAGTGCTTCACTTATATCTTTTTAGAGCACGACGGTGGCTTTTTTTTATAGAAATTGATGAACTCTCATGCTTCACTTATATTATTTTGAGAGTCTTTTAAACAGCATGGTGGTTATAAATTTAGTCCTAATATGATAGGCATCCAAGAAGGATATAATAAAAACTTTCATAAAAAGTGCATTAAATACTATGAGAAGTTTGATTCTTTATGATTGTTTTGAGATATAAAGATGGTGATATTAGAGTCATGCTAGTGAGTAGTTGTGAATTTGAGAGATACTTGTGTTAAAGTTTGTGATTCCCGTAGCATGCACATATGATGAACCGTTATGTGATGAAGTTGGAACATGATTTATTTGTTCACTTTTATCGCTTGTTACCTTGCTGTTTTTATAATTTCACATTACAAAAACCTATATCTACCATCCATATTGCACTTGTATCACCATATCTTCGCCGAACTAGTGCACCTATACAATTTACCATTGTATCGGGTGTGTTGGGGACACAAGAGACTCTTTGCTATTTGGTCGCAGGGTTGTTTGAGATAGACCATCTTCATCCTACGCCTCCCATGGATTGATAAACCTTAGGTCATCCACTTGAGGGAAATTTGCTACCGTCCTACAAACCTCTGCACTTGGGGGCCCAACAACGTCTACAAGAAGAAGGTTGCGTACTAGACATCACTCTGTCTCGTGAAACGCGATAATTCTTCCTCGCCCATTGTTTCTTCGAAAATAGGATTTTATAGCATCGAAGATAGGGTCAGCAGGGCCACCAGGTGGGCACAACCCACTTGGGCATGCCAGGAGGGGGCGTGCCCTAGTGGGTTGTGCTCACCCAAGGGCCCTCCTCCGGTGGTTCTTGGCTCCCATATGTTTATTTTATTCCATAAAATTCTCCAAAAAGTTTTGTTCCATTCTGAAAACTTTTATTTCTGCAGAAAAACAACAACCATGGTAGTTCTGCTAAAAACAACGTCAGTTCGGGTTAGTTTCACCCAAAACATTTATATTAGAGTCCAAAACAAGAGTAAAAGCATTAGGAAAAGTAGATACAATAAAGACGTATCAGACACACGTTCGGTCGACCTCGCCCCGCCGGAGTGAGTGGTGGTGAGCTCGGCTATGGTGCGGGAGGACCACAAGGTAAGGTAGCACCTCGAGGCCAAGGCCGTCGATGAGGCCTACATGCAAGAGCTCCACCGGCAGCACCTGGAGCTCGCGGAGGCGGAGCGGATAATCTTTGCCGGCGCGGATGGCGGTGAGGTTATCTTGCTCTCCTACGATGACGAGGTCAAAGGCGGCGAGGACAGCGACGCGGAGGGCGTCGAGGTGGGTGGCAAGGATGAGGAGATCGACATGGATGAGTGGAGGAGTGTCTTCCCCAAACGACCCTGACGACGACACCGTCTCGGACCCAGCTCGTGGCACACCGTACCTGACGAGGAAGGATTGGCTCGGCCTCCACTTCGACTGAACGATGTTTATTTAGTTTAAATTTATTTTTTATGTTCGATTATGCAAAACTATCTATGTTTACGTTTGAATGCATGCTACCTTCGGTTGAACCTGCTTTGAACTTGATCCAATTGAAGTTTACAATGTTAAGTTTAGGGGATCGACTAGAAACGGCCAAAAATTGCTGGAGTACACACACACTCACTAAGGGTTTTACTTCGTTAACTTTTAGGGGATCGGCTAGAGTTGGCCTTATGCCTTGTTTATTTCAGTTATTCACAATGTGATGGTCTATATGTGCAACTATATGCCGTGCAGTTCAATTCATCAATAACATTTTTAACAATACCACTATGAATTCCGATATTTGGTTGATGTTAAGGATGTTGTAGTTAACACGCCTTTCCATTTTCTAAACAATTACTAGTTTACTTTAGACCTGCACAGTACCAGTTTTGATGACTATATTTGCTTGTTTTTAGATGTTATGCCTGTTGCTGTTAACACACATTTCCACTTCTTGTTTTGCTTAACTAGCATGCTTAAACCTGCACACTGAAGCTATCATTTGGAGATTATGTTGTCTACCATGTATATATTTGGTTGATCTTTAGCCTGTTGTGCTTAACATGCCTTTAGATGTACTCACACAGGACAATATTGGGAACCACCGTTGTTTTCCATCGAGGTTAGTTTAATCGCATTGCTTATATATACTCACTGTTCAGGATATCGGTAGCTGGTATCATATAACCCAGGGGATGATAAGGGATTAATCGTCGAATTGGACATTTCACTGAACATATCTATAACCCATTTATCAGTAGGTTAACTAGGGCCATATTTAACATATCTGAGGCTACATAGCAACATGCATTGCACTGAATGACTAAATATGCAATCCGAGGCTACATAGCAACAAGGAAGAGTGTTACCTTAATGTTCTGATGATATCTAGATATACATCTTATAAGGTTTATATAATGGGATGGAGGGAGTGTTGTACTACATTATTGTGCAATTGTCGTTTAGCTTCTAATATTAACTTGGTACCTTTAGGTACATTTGTCATCGCCAAAGATCCACGCTTCGACCCTTTCTATGTATGGGGCAATGAGATATTCATGAATCAGCATCAAGTGAGGAAACTGATAAAGATTGTTATTAAAATGGGTCAAAAGATGTCAATCGAACTATTTGTTTACACTTTATGCAAGACAACAGTGAACTGTAGGATGTGGTAAGTAAGAACTCTGTAGCCTTCTTTTTACTGCCATAATGAGTTGTGTTAGATGACAATGTCTGAATCTTTTTTCCTTTGAAGTGGTTCCCGAAGCAGTTTACTCGAGATTACCTCTGAAACTACATGATTGGCGGCTGACCATCACAAGGGGTTGGACTAGAGTCGTGCGTGCCTTATGCATGGAGGAGAGAACAATAGGGGCATTCCACTTCGCCTTGTTCAGCAACCAGAATGTCTTTTGCCTCTTTCTTTACCATCTTTAATAGTACAAGTATACAAACCTAGTTCATCATTCTTTATTTGGTGCTTATGTAATTCTTTTTTTTGATGTAATTCTTGAACATATGTACCTGTGAATCGAATAATGCATTGGTTGTTTCAACCTGATGGATATGAATAAAGCTATAGCCTACTTTCAAATTTCAAATTTGGTACAATTTTAAATAGGAGCAAATAAATTAGGGTGATATTACGCTCTGTAGGTCATTACGGCGCACATAGTCTATAAAGCACACCGTGTGTGATATACATCATAATCAGACATGGTTCACAGAGAGGAAACATGTATAACCATGCACACAATTATCGTTTGCAAAGCGTGTGTGATGTCAAACAATATCACAAACTGTGCGAGAAAACTAAATGTGTGTGATTGTCGCCTTATCACACACGCTTTACAATACTGTTTGGGATGAGGCGCACATCGTAAACATAGAGCCAGTTTGGTTCGTGCCTGGAATGTGCCTGGCCTGCGCCTGGCATAAGATAAAACCACATAAGTCCGACTACGATGGTAATGCAAGCACAAACGAGTAGCAAGGATTGAGCGTTTGGGATAGGTGCGGGCATCGCACACGCTTTGTTCTGGAAAACGTATGCATTCGTAATCTATTCCCTGAAGGTTTCTGGGTCATGTGGTAAGGAGCCCCCCTATCGCCCACACTCACTAGGCGACGGTTTAAAATGTTGTCATGGAAAGGGGTTAAAAACCATTAGTATAGCAGCTCGCTGTACCATTGTTGGGTGGAAAGGAGATCCTTATAGAGGTTGTTGCTCAGTGTATCAAAATCTATGCAATGTGAGTGTTTAAATTACCTAAAGGTGTGTGCAAAGAAATTATGAACACACTATTGCAGGATCCTGGTGGGGTGATGATGGCAAGGATAAGAAAATGCATTGGTGGGCTTGGTGGGAACTTTGCTTCTCGAGAAATGAAGGTGGTATGGAATTCTGGGATTTACACTCATTTAATTTGGCCATGTTATCTAAACAAGCATGGAGATTGATCACCTATTCGGACTCATTGTGCACTCAAGTCCTTCGGGCGAAGTACTACTCGGATGGGAATGTTCTTAAAGCAGGGCCTAAAGAGGGCCCTTCTTTTACGTGGCAAAGCCTTTGGGATGGGATCCAAACCTTCAAAAGAGGATGCATCTGGCGAATTGGTGATGGACAGAGTGTTAATATATGGACAGACCCATGGATTCCTAGTAGTCCAGGCAGGAGGGTAATCACTCAATGTGGACAAGTGTTAGTATCCAAAGTTAATGACTTAATTGATCCAGGTACCGGACAATGGGACGAGCCTCTAATATCATCAGTTTTCTATCTGGTTGATGTTTGAAGAATTTTGAGCATTCCCCTGAATTATATGGCATTTGATGATTTTATTTCATGGCACTAGTTAATTTCACATGCGTTGCACGAAGGCATACATATTATGTTGGTTCAACACCAATCGTGTTATACTTTTAGGCCGTCATGCAACACTATTGACTTTTTTCACAGTTCTTCTTCCTCCTCCTCTATCCATTATATCTGCTCATCCCCCTTCCCACCCCGTAAAAATCCACTCCACCCATGTCAATGGAACATTCAATTTGCAATCCCATTTCACCTCTATCCACCACACACCTTGATTATTTAAACACGTAACCATGTAGTTCAATATATTTCACATCGCGATAGATCCATTTGTCTCTCCTCCTACCATCCCCACTCCACCCCCACGGTACTCTTTCCATTATTGATTTTCCTTTTTTGCATTAGAATACTTAATTTGAGTATTTAAGTTTTCAAGCGTACACTACAAGGGAAAAGCTTATACACATACGCTTACTGCTAAGTACTGCGTTTTTTAACAACCTGAAATCCCCATCTCCTCGTCCAAATCGAGCTCCCCTCCTCGCCACCGCCCCACGAATCCGCACACACACTCCACATTCTTCACCGATTCCCCAAACACACCGCTGCTGCGCCGCTCACCTCTAACCCAACCACGCCGGCGGTGGCCCCCCTCCTCCCCCAAGCACCGGCGGCCTCCTCTTCCTCCAGCGCCGAACTCCAACCTTCTCCTTCTCTCCCAAGCGAAGGGAAAGAGGGAAGGCCCCAGATCGGGCGAGACCAGATCCACGGCGGCATCGGCGCGCCATCGTCGACCTGGGTTGCGACCACCATGGTCGCCATCATCGTCTCCTCCATGGAGGTCCTACCCGCCAGGATCAAGCCGCGGCTTGAGTCTGCCATGGGGAATCCGCCCCGATTGCAGCGTGTAGGCAGACACTTTAGGAAGAGGAAGAGGGAGGAGGGAGGGGACGGGGGAGGGCAGCGCCCGTAGCCGCGTGTGTGTGGCCGTGGCCCCGGAGCGGCAGAGGAGGGGTAGGGTGATGCTCGCCGTGGCGGCCTCGACGGGCAACTACGTGGTGCCACCTTCCTCTAAGACCGGTCGCCTCATGCTGCGGCTACTGGCAGTGGCGAAGCGAGTCTCCCACCTCACCACCACCGCTGCTTGCCATCCGTCCCTCCTTCCATCCATGGCGGCGTCGACCTCCGGCGTCAGCAGGTTCAGCGCGGCGGCGGGCAACAACAATGGCAGCGTCGGTCTCCAAGACCCCATCCCGGCCTCTGTTGGAATATGTAGGAACCCACTCCTTCCCCTTCCCCTTCACTTGCTGCCCGCTCTATTCAAATCTGTTTCTGCATCCTCTGTTACAACTTGTTTGCTCTGTTTTTGGAGATGTGCTAGTCTGTATGAATGTATAATTGGTACGTATCTCAAAACAAAACTTGCAAATGGTTCAATACATTTACAGGCAGCACCGGGATGGCATGGTTGAACGCAAAAAGCAAATGCCATGACTGACGAAACTAAAAAATTAAACACTTTCTTCCTCGTCTAGGTGAAAACCATGTGACTGCTTGCACGATGCATCAAACGTAGTATCTGAAACAAGATTATCCTCCTGCCTACCTGCCTGCAAGTGGATGTTTTGTAATGGCACACCGTCTCAGATGGTTGTCGCCGGTGGCGAGGTTAAATATTCTTCTCGTGATTGGCCCGGGATAGTGTTTGATGGCTGAAGATTGCACGTGCTTGTGTTGGTAACTTAACTGTCCTTACAGTTATATACAGAAGTATGAGAAGTTAAGTTGCCAGTTAGACTTCTTTGCATATACATAGCGTATGTATGATGCTTACAAAAGGTCAACCGGTATGGTTGGCACTATAATTTTCTCATACTTCTGACGCTTCTGTAATTTTCTCTGTCAGCATTGATCTTTTATTAAAGTTTAGTTTACTGAAATGAAACTTATCGCGTACTTGTACAAACTAGCCAGTAATTTTTCTAGCAACATTTTTTTCGGCCAAGGACCTGAAAAGAGTTTTGGCTTTGCAAGGGTGGTCCTGTTTCTAAACAGCTGAAACATCCTCCTTAACTTGTTTCTGCATTACTGCCAAAGAAGTAGTATCTGTAAACAATGTTTTTGATATAGATTTTGAGCTCGCCCATCCTATTTTCTGTCACTGTCTTGATTAAACGATGCAAATATGGTTGAGCTCAAGGTTAACAGAGACGGGAATTGTCAGGTCTACCTACCGGATTCAGTTTTCTGTTTACTTTTTGAGAATAGTATATTTAGTATCATTAGTACAGACCTGCTCTACAAGTACTTATCTCTTTTTGGATCATCCTTTTAACCAGTTTCGGGCATTGTCTCATCAATTTTACCGAACTCCTGAACACCATAGATTTGTGCGGCAACAGGTGGTCAATCAGGTTAGTATTGTGAATTCAGGCATTCCATCCACTCTCATAGTAAATTCAGTGTTACTTTAACATTGACCCCCATGCATAAACACCGGTGCAGCACAGCTGTATGTACAAGGAGCAGAGCGCATCGGTTCATGCTCGAGCCCCGAAGAAGGTAGCAATGTTTGGGTTTTCCTCAAGGATGTCAGACACTATTTACAGTATGTTAAATGCAGACAATGCTCTTGATTTATGAGAATTATTTATTTACCTAGTGGATCCCCAATTATATATCTGTCCCTATCAATGCAAATGCTGAGCCATGTTCCACTTTTACTGCTTTCCACATCGACCGGGGCCTGCTTGAGCTGAGGGCTAGGGTGAGGGACGTGACGACGTCACAACTCAAGGCGACGGCTGCCATCGGTCAAGTGTGGCTAGTCGAGGCTGCCCGTTGTGTTTCGTCGCAGTTGCAGGCCGCGAGATCAAGCCGGGAAGGCTCCACGCATTGACGAGTGAGCCAATTTTTGGATTGGACCATAACAACTTGTCTCAGTCTCTGACGTCTAGAAGTAGTGGTAAAGTTTTGAATTTGCATGGCAAGAACCACTTACGTAGGTAGCTGACACACACAACATTGTGTTTACACTCTTATACTTATGTAAAAGATATGAATTATATATGAGTTGCCTCTACAATGAGGAACTGTGATAGTAGATACGGCAATTGTGTGATAGAATGGATTTGATTGATTTTTTTTTAATTTCTAATAAGTTAGTAGCAGCGTGGGACAAAAACTGCTTGCTACTAGTATTTAGGATACTAGTAGCGTTGGTAGTATGGACACACTAATACTATTTCGTCAGTAGTAGCGTGGGTGGCACATGCTACTACTAACAAAATTTGTAGTAGCGCGGGTTTAACCCACGCTAGTACTAACTATTAGCTGTAGCGCGATACTAGTAGCGCGGGTACCCGCGCTGCTAGTAGCCATTTTACCCGCGCTGCTAGTAGCCTTTTTCCTAGTAGTGGTAATAAATTGTTTTCAAGAGAAAAGTAATAATTCTATACAATGGTAACATATTGAAGCCATATTTAGTAGGCATTACCAAAATCACGCAATCTATGTTCTGTCTGTAGATCGAAAAATTAGGAACCAAATAGAGAAATAACACAAAACAATACTAACATATAACGTATGAGAGAGTTAGTACAATTATCAGTAAGCATGTTGGGGTTGACATAATAGTAATATTAACACCCTTGGGTAAATTTTCACTAGGTTAGGATGCCAACCAGGAGGGCCTTTTACATTTTAAGATCTTGGGACATTGGTATTTGCATCTGTTTCCTTTGACTGACAGTTAGCTAGCCCTTGAAGGTTACTAAAAAAACCTTAAAAAGAAAGCTAATCCTTGAAAGTAGTTGCTACAAAAAAGTACCTTGCCAATTGACAAACATATCAAACATATTACAAGATTAGATGCATTGTTAGCAGAGATGGTTCAAAATAAAGATAGCCTGATGACATAACAATGTAAGTAGATTGACGAGGCACCGCATCTCATTGAATTGTAATGCAGTGCACATTCAAAGTTCTCCACCGGCAGCTTATTCCATGATAAAGGAAAGGCGCGATGGGTTAAACAAACATATTCTTGATTGTACATAAAATAAGACCATATTATAGCAACTCCATTCAATTTTATCTAATGGAGAAAAATATGCTAAATTAAAGATTGAATAGAGAGATTTAGTATAAACATCAATGCTTCTAAAATCCTAATCGTAGTGACCATCGAATTAATGTGGGGTCAATACTGCCTAGACCAATGATACTTCTATAACTTTTGAAGAAGAGGAAAATGTTACTAATAATGGATCCGGCTTGCCTGCTCCCTTCCCATGCTCCCATCCGTGCTCCCACTTCATCCTACGGCTGTCATTTTTTTTTCTTTTCTAATCTAATCATCTCCCCCCCCCCCCTGATTTTCAGGGGGTGGGGCCGGGCCTTATCTTCTTCCAATCAAATCAAGCCACGTAAGCGGGGGCACGGATGAGAGCACGGGAAGGGAGCAGACAAGTCTCGTCCACTAATAATTGGCACCTTCAGTCATGATGCAGAAAAATTAAAATCTAATCGACGTTTATTTCCAAAAATGGAGTGCCATTTCTGCTTTGTCGAGAGGACACACAAGTAGGTTAGAGTTTTTTACTTCAGAACCTTCAAATTTCAATAATCTAATGTGATTGACAACAATAAAATAAATTTATCTCCTGGGAATCATATGGTATGAGGATGCCACTGCGACCAGTAATGGCTAATCTGCAAGCACACAAAAAACCCTCAAAACCATATCTAGCAACAAAAACCTGCAGTAATAATCATCACACTTTCATTAAGGATTAATCCACTATGAATCATCAACAAGACCAAACTCCAAAACTAAGCACAGATGAACGAAGTTTAAACCAAGACATATACCTTCTAGCCCTGCTTGATATTACTTCACCGCGTCGATCTCCTTGGCATGCTTGTCCCTAAATACGTCATGTGTCCACGTCCACCTGCCATGACACGCACGTCGCCATGCCATCGCCAACATGTGCTCATCCCACTCACCCCTGGTTGGGAGCTGGGGGATAATCGATCAGGGACAAAGGAGCTGGTTGGTTGCATGCAGTAATCAATCTTCTCTCCTACTCTTTTCTCCTCTCCTCTCATAATAGAAATCCATCATCAATCAACCAGTCATCGCAAAAATAATAATTTCGCAAAGCATGAAGCATGGTGAATCCATCTCCCAACAACTTCACTATCCTCATATCTGTTCTTGGCGATATGCGAGAAAATGGGTAATTCCATGGCGATTGGTAGGAGGGCCATGAAATCAATGAGAGGGTTCAGGTGGAGAGATTGGTGAACTGATTTTCCTATTTTTTTATCCCTTTTTGGTTTTCATCAAATCATGTTTGCTAAGCCTGATCCATTTATTATAATTAGCAACACCACCGCATCCCTCTTTTTTAAGTTGACGAAGGAAACCAACCAGCCTTTCCTTGATTCATGGCAAGAAGAACAACGTAATTACATGATTCTGCGATGAAAGGCCTCCCATGACTTGCCAATTCATGCATAGCTAGCAGAAGAAGGACATTATTAATTAACGCTCTCAAATTGCTCCCTGTATAACAGAATGGTAGGATCTCTCGGGAGAAAAATAATATATGACCCGGGTGTACGTTCCACCAGGTGAAACTCTCTCCCACGACTAATCTCAAAGCAATCCTGCCAAATCCAAATCAAGAGAATCCCATTCCTGACTTTCAACATACCATGTTCACCAAGATTCTCTAAAAAAATGTTTACCAAGATGATTCATCTTCCAAGGACCCGACATCTTGGACCTCGACGGTTCAGCAGGATGGCGATTGAGTAGGAATACAACGGCAGCACAACGCATGACCAAGGATAAAAAATCAGAAAATCGGTTGGGTGGTGGTGGACGAGAAGCAGGACGAACGTAAGACTGGAGATGAAACGTTAGGTTTCTTTTAGACAGTAGAGAAGAAGGAAGGAGAGATTGATTACCGTTTGATTTAAAGAAGGAAGGAGATTGATGACCGTCATGCATAAATTGATTGCCATGCATGAATTGATTGTGTTTGGATTGATTGCGTCTGGTTACCTTATGTGAATTATACCCATAATGTAGTTTTTTCGCTGAGATCTGCATATCATGTTGTATGGACCCATTGCTTTAGAAGCTGTGGAGCTAATATTTCAAGGGCAGGGCCCACTGTTAATAACCCGGTTTGGACATCACTTTGCAAATTTGTGGTCCCACGCAAAGTCCAGGTCTTTTGTTGGCATGCATTGCATGGAATTGTCCCACTGAAATCCATTCTTGTTGATTGTCATCACTACGAAAAAACACTTCTGTGATGATACGTGTTTGTCATAGTAGGTCACGTTTTCTGTCATGCATGTACGTCCATGACAATTTTATGACAGAATCAAGATAGCCATATATGTGCTGTCATAGAAGTGTTCCATGACAATAATCAAATTTTCATCACGAAAGTGTTCACTTCGATGATGATAAATTGCGTGTCATGGAAGTGTATTTGTCAAGGGTAACCGACACGTGGCATCCACCGTAACGGGTCACCGTTAAGCTATCGGGTCCTATTTTGGATCCGATAACCGTTAACAGCAACGACCAATGGCGATTTTCCATGTGTAAAATACTCATTGGCCGGAAATACCACGTGTCAACTCCGTGTTGGGACAGATGTCATTCAACGATTGGACGGGACGCGCCTATGATACATTGACACGTGGAGCAGCCCAACAGTGGCCCATTCAGGTCAAAAGGCCAGCCCGTTTGACTTGGGCAAAAGGTGGCAGGCCAGCCCATGGAAAGCCTGTTAACGGCCTATTTGCATATAGCCCATTTACAGCCCGCTAACTCTCAACCCGTTATGGCCTATCCAAATTTGGCCCAGTAGCGTCATCTGGGCCGTCCAATATGATTCCAGCATGTTATAACTCCCGACCCATGATTTCTTTTGGCCCATATGAGGCCCTTTGAACTCTCGGCCCATTAAAGGCCCATGGTGAAACTGGCCTATAATGAACAGTGCATCGCTTTACACCCATTGATGGCCCATTATTCCATGGGGCTGTTTCCAGCCCATATTATCTTTCGGCCTTCTAAGGGCCCATGTCAGGACCCCGACTCAATGCCACATCGATCTAGCATGTAACACCTCATATCACTTTGCGGCCTCACGCACGGTATTCCCACGGGTGTCGCCTTACCTTTGCTCAGGACCGTTTGCGCCTTTTGGCACACGTATATGATAGTGTCGCTACCATCCATATGATAAGGAGCCCGGGCTGACATGGCTAGTCGTAAACCCAAAGTGGCACAAACTTACAGGGACAGGCATCCATGACCCAGCATCGAACGTGTCGGTCATCAGCGAGTGAATCCAGGTTATAGCACTGGGCTAGCAGGACTCCGGTGAACCGGGCTGTAGCGGGCTAACAGGACTCCAGTATTCACCGCGTGACATTTCCCCGAAGGGACAAACACAGGAACGAAGAAGGACACATGCCGGCCAGCCTAAGTGCTCCGGAGCAGTAGCAAGCTACCATGGCTCAGTGGAAGCACTAGGAGACATTTCCCGGTAAGAGAGGCTACTAAGGATAAACAACTAGATAGTCAGATCCCACACATACCAAGCATTCAATAACATACACACAATATGCTCGATATGTGCAAATACAACATGGCATCACAACATGACTCTACAACTCAAGTATTTTATTCAATAGGCTCTGAGGAGCGAGATATTACAAACATGGGTCTCATGACCCAACATTCAGAGCATACAAGTCAAAGCGCAAGCGGAAGCTTAACATGTCTGAGTACAGACATCTATAAATGAAAACGACTGAGAAGCCTGACTATCTACCAGATCCTGCCGAGGGCACAAGATCGTAGCTAAGGTAACAAGCTAAACGTCGAAGTCCAAGCGGAACTATAGCGAGACTGAAGTCTCTCTGCAAAAACATAAAACAGGCAAACGCGAGTACAAATGTACCCAGCAAGACTTACATCAGAACTAACTACATATGCATCATTGTCAACAAAGGGATGGTGGGGTTTAACTGCAGCAAGCCAGCTTTGACTTGGTGGCTATCCTAAACTACGACTGCAATGTAACTCTTTTGAGGTGGCGCACACGAGTCCACATATTCACCATATCAATACACCACTATGGATCCGCTCCCGTCTCCCTACGAGACGCCATCCATAGCACTCACACTTATCTTGCGTGTTTTAGAGTATTCACTTTCACTTGTCTATGAACTGTACAGGCAACCCAGAAGTACTTTACCGCGGACACAACTATTCGAATAGATAATGTTAACCCTGCAGGGGTGTACTTCTTCACACACGCTCTCGCCACTTACCGCCATGTACACCTCGTGTATCTCGGCAACCTTCAAGCGAAAGCCTGGCGAGGGAGTCGGCCACGACCTGACTAACCACAGAAGTCTCTCGTCCAGGTTTATCGCCTATTCGGGTTCCATCCGTAAGGAGATCCGGCCGGGGTGTCGCTCACGGCCCCAAACGATGTGTGCAGGGTTCCCAAACCCACCTCGACGGGTGGATCTACGCTTGGTACACCATGCCACGATGCCTAGTCTGTCCCAAGCCCACCTGTATTGGGTGCCACTTGGTAGACAACTAACACTACCTACAAACACCAGAAACTAGTTGCAACTCCTGGACAGAGATCATGTTGATTAATAAGTCGAGAGGGGTCGAGTTACCGGAACCCAATGTGTGGTAGTAACTGTTCATGGATCACAAACACAGAACTCAGTTCCTGAGGACGGTTCCAATGAGAGAACCCACCATGTACTCCTACATGGCCTCTCACCGCTACCTTTACCAAATCGTGTTCACACACTTAGCTCACACACAGTAGGACATGTTCACACACCTCCAATTCATCCCCGATGAATCAGACCTGACACAACTCTAAGCAATAGCAGGCATGACAAACAAGCATGAATGAGTAGGCACATCATGGCTCAAACAACTCCTACTCATGCTAGTGGGTTTCATCTATTTACTGTGGCAATGACATGTCATGCAAAGGATAAGGGGTTCAACTACCGCATCATGTAACAGTTGAATCGTTGTTGTCCTAATGCAGTAAAAGAGAGCAGGAGCGAGAGAGTGGGATTGTATCGGAATGAACAAGGAGGTTTTTCTTGCCTGGCACTTCTGAAGATAGTATAGTTCTTCATCGGTGTCATCGATCACATCGTCGGTACAAGTTTACTGAGAGGGGACAAATACCGGCAAACAAGGAAGAACACAATCAATGCAATGCAACAATATGATGCATGAGTGTGACATGGCAATATGCTGTGGTTTGAGCTAATGCAACTAGCAACCGGATTAAATGAAGTTGGTTTGAATCCAAGATTCAAATTCAAACTCCATATGTGGATATTTAAATGACATTTATATGATTTGTGCTAAACAACAGCTATAAGTTGTTCTAACATGCATGAAAATGGTACAAATGGATAGATTGGATTTTTCTGATAATTTTTCATATATAATTTGTTTCATTTGGAGTTACGGTTGAATTTATATGAATTTTAGAAGTTTAGGATATTTTCTGGAATTTCATGAATAAACTTAAATCCAGAAAATGCTTTATTGCGTCAGGGTGACGTCACTGTGATGTCAGCAGTCAACAGGGTTGACCCAGGTCAAACCTGACCAGTGGGACCCACTGGTCAGTTACTTAGTTAGTTAACAGAGTTAATTAGAGTTAAGCTAATCCTAACTAAATGTCAGCAGGGCTGGGCCCACATGTCAGTGGACTAATTAATTAACTAAATTAATTAGTGTTAACTATTCTAACACCTAAATAAACAGTGCCTGGCCCACACGTTAGTGAGCTAGAGCGGGTCAAAGTGCGGTCAAACCGGGGTCAAACTCGTCGGAGTTGACCCGCGGCTCGTCGCCGGCGACGCCAGCGACGGCGGAGGGCGTCGGAAACGCTCCTCCGGCGACCAAATCGGTGACTGAGGGACTCTACGTGTTACTGGTGCTCTTCCGCATCCAACTGGACCGGAGTTAGCAGTAGGGGTGGCCGGAGTCGAGCGCGGCATCGACCTCGGCGGCGGCCGGAGTTCGGGCGAGACGCGAGCGAGAGCTAGGGGGCATGAGAAGGCGAGCTGGGGCGTGCTACGGGCTCGTGGGGAGGCACTGAGTGCAGCGGTGTGATCTACTGCGAGCTTTAGCAGCCGTAGCCACGGCGGCGACATGGCCGGCGACGAAGAGCTCTCGGGCTCGTTGCGAACGGCGGCTAGAGAGGGAGGTAGAGCACGGGGAGAGGGGGAAACGATGGCGGAGCTCACAACGGTTGCAGAGGTGGCCTCGGCGTGCTCGGGGAAGCACCAGAGCGAGCGGGGCGGCGTGAGGGATCTCCGGCGGCCGGCAATGAACGTGATGAAGATGGCGTCGATGCAGGGCCTCCGACGAGGCGTGGCTAGACGGAGAGGACGAGGGAGGTGCGGCGATGCTCGTGGGCACATTGGGGAGGCGAGGGGAGCACGGAGGCTGCGGCGCTACGGCGGCGCGGCTGCGGCTACGCTCGGGCGCGAGAGGGAGAGAGAGCAGAGGAGGGGAAAGAGGTCGGGAGAGAGTGAGAGAGGCCCAGGGGGTGCGTGGCGTCGTCTGGAGTCATCCAGGGCGTCGGCAGAAGCAAGAGGTGGCCGCGGGTGGCTGTGCGCGCCGCACGCAGCTGCTTCTCCTCCTGGCAGAGGAGGAAGACGACAGAGGGGTTGCGGTGGTGGGCTGGGCCAGATGACTGGGCCGCCATCTGGGCCGTACGGGTGAGGCCAGGTACTAACTCTCTCTCTCTCTCTCTTTTATTTTCATTTTCTATTTTCTGTAATTGTGTTTGGCTTTAATAAAATGCCAGGGCATTTCCAAAAATCATGAAACTGCTCAATGTCACTGTTTGGAATATTTCCAACAGCAACATTTCAGTTTGTGATTATTTGAGCATTTAAAATATTATTTAACAATTAAATGCCCAAATGCAAATACCATATGATTTAATTCAAAAATCCAGAATGACCTAGAAAAATGTGCACCATTTTTGGGAGAGGTTCTAGACCAATCCAAAAATAATGAACTTTTCTGAAGAGCATTTTGGTTCATTGAGAATATTTTTATTTTAACCTAGTTGATTTGATCTGGTGCTAGGGTTTGAGCAATCCCCATTTCAACTTAAGAGAAATTTAAACATGATGCAACCCAAGACTAGCTAACCCAGAGCAGACCAGAACTAGGGATGTGACAACTCACCCCCATTAAGGAAGAATCTCGTCCCGAGATTCAAGACGTGAGGTAAGAGGACAAAGGGGACAGAAACTAACACAATCTTCATGATCCAATTGCTCTTCTCCAAGATTTTGATTCGTTACAACACCTTGATATCGATGTTTTCCTTGAGAACTACATCCAACATGACAACGAGAAGAAAGGGAGAATTTTAGAAGAGTCGATCTTCTTGAAGATCGAGCAACTCACGGAATGAGACATAGAACCATCTCTCGAGTTGAGACACAAAACACACATCAAGAGGGGTGGAAAGAAACAGATGACGACGGTTCAACTCCGTGGGCAACAATTCCACGCTTGAGTAAGATGGTGCATGGTTTCAAAGTAGCGAGGAGATAATTGCCATGATTCCATATTGGGGCACCTTGGGGGAGGTGACTCGTAGAAATATCCCCTTAAGTGGCAAAAAGAATTACCTTTGATTCAAAGATCATTGAAACTCTTTTATACCAGCCTAAGGCAAATCACAATCGATCATTTGAACGAATTCGAAAGAATGGCATACTCAGTTTGGAAAGGAAACTAGAGTTATAAGACAACTTGACAAACGGAAGGCACATTCCAATTGATACTGAGGATATAACCTAGTGTCTGAGTATGCCTCAAGAACTTCAGCATTTCCATATTCATCAGGGTCTTACCAATATCCGTGTCAAGGATCCTGGCAACACAACGTACTACCATGATGAATAGTGATGGACGATGCAGATGCAAAGGAAGGTAACATCTCCTCAGATTTCACCTTAGCGAGGCCAAGGAATCAAAATCTGGATGATTGACCGAGAAACATTTAGCACTCCGCTTCTAATGTTCTCCTTGATGTTCTACATACCATAGTCATACTTAAAGCATTAACGTGGCCATCAAGTATAGGTCGGACTTCGGAAGAGAAAGGATTTATAAGGAACACTTCTAGAAAAGTCACATGAAATCCTTATAGAGAAGATGGGCAAATTGCTCATTCAAGATACTACAATGATAGATCTTCCGGCTAGGTGTGTCGGCCAAAACATCAACCTTGCCAGAGCCTATATCACAGATCTTGGAAAAGTACCAACCATCACATCTGCCTGAGATTCAGATCTGGTTGATGATAGGATATTTCAGACAACATGTCTGGAAAAGAAACTTTGCAACAAAAATTGATGGGATGACGTTGCGAGATTCTCGGGAAATGAACTACAATAGCAAACTCCAAGGCATGAGCTGGTTCTGCTACACACATGTGACACGATGTCCCAGACAAGCATGACCACGTGGTAGTCTTACAATAAAACACTACCGAGTTCTGGTTGGGAATCATCATTGAGGATATCGAAGTCCTTGCATAAGGCATGCTCTTAAGAAGAAACTTCTTCTCCTTGAACAACTCAATCAGTGGCTTGGTGTGCTAGAGAATACATATGGAATGGAGGTAATTAATCTACCAAACCACAATATACTTTGCACATGCATGACTGACTTGGGACGATTTCAAAGGAAGTAAAAACAATTTTTCTCGGATCCACGACGGCAACTTGCACCAAATGCACATGAAGTAGAGGAGGTCACTTCCTTCATCCGGACATATGCTCCATGAGCGGGTCATGAAGATAATGCTTATAGAAGTTTCCAATACTAGCTGGATGTTCAACACAATCACGGAGAAGATAAAAATGTTGCTGATGGGCTCAACAATAATTCATCCAGGTTTCCATGAAGATGGAATCCCATAATTGTGTGAACAAGTGATAGCATTGGTCAGACCCAAAAGATATAATGGTGTATGCTCGAAGAAACAACCACGAGTAAGACAACATTACGAATATCGTTGGTTCTGATTTGATTTGAGGATAGCCCGTACTCGAATCAAAGATTGGATAAGATGATAGGCCCATTAACTGATCAGGAGGGTCAATCAATGAAAATACCATCTTTCTTCAACACACATACAAGATATCCCTTAAATTGAACTAAGTCGGACAAGCTTTTATCTTCCAACTCTCCAAGTTGTTGTTTAGCTTAACCAACTAGCTCAGGGGTATCCTGCATAGATTCTTGGAGAAGGTTGGTTTACAAGAAACCAACTTGATCACGAGCTCAACGCATTGGTCAGGGGGACAACCTGGTGATACTTCCGGGAAGATAATCGGAAAATCACGAGCCACGAATATGCTACTAAGCTCGAGAATAATCTTGCTTCTCAGGCAAGACGATATGATCAAATAACCAAGGAATTGGCATAGCCCTAACTCATTGATCGAGAGGTGCACCAGAAATAAGGACTAGGTAGCACGATCTATCTTAGAATGATGATTCAGGAACCAACATGCTAAGAATGAAATTATTGTCCTTTAACTACCAAGCAACGGAGTTGCTAGGGGTATAGATTTCACACATCATGGTTCACTTGTCGGCATTCCGGTTGCAACAACACGGAACCGAGAAATGAAAATGATGGCGAGAAGTATCACTGCGTCAAGAATTCATAAGAGGTGGTGCAATTCTCATGACAATCCTGACATAAAGAAGGTAATACTTCAAGGTAGAACAGACCAGAAGCTGGATTGGCATTTTGATCTATGGAATACAACTTCTTTGACCCAATCCTAGATATGGATGAGGTACTGGAGTTTGTTTCTCCTAGTCATTCCAGAATAGAATGGCTTGACGGACCACAAGAGTAGTAGGCATCGATGAACGAATGCACGCATACTCTTGACTATCAATTGATAGACGAGGGTCAGAAGACGACTAAGGGGGACAACTCAAAAGAACATACGATTTTCTGAGTTGTGGACGCATGGATTAGAATGTTGAACGAGTTCAACATATTTCTTCCGGACAATCCATGCAGAGAGGTAGGTTTGGCAGAATCGTAATATAGAAGGGGAACTCATCGAGAGCACTCTTGTTGTGATCTTTTGGTTCCCGAACTTTTGCCATATTGGTTCATGGTATTGGAAGAAGGATATACCATGAATTTCGAGGACTATCACAAAGGTTACTAATATCCTAAGGGAACTAGCAAATACTATCAACACTGAAGTAATTAGTGTGAGTCTCGAGTTCAGAAACCTAGGAGTAGAGTGCCTACTAACTAAGTGGCATCGCGGGATGCTTTCGAGATTAATGGCCAGAATCATCACACTGGGAACACAGAGCATGGCTGGATTACTAGGTGATACTCTAGACACCTAGGGTCATAGTAATAGCTCCAACATAAATGTTGAGGCAATGAAATACCTCAACACACTAGTTAGTGTGGTTGATCTGGCACAAAGTATCTTCAGAACGGTAAAAAGAATTTGCAAATGCATCAGACTATTAGAAAACCTGGGATGACTCGGACAGCATAACGACTGTAAAGGCTCGAAAATATTTGAGACAAGCTATAAAAATGGTGGCATAACCACTCGATCATCATAATAACAAGGTTTTGAGATCAACAGTTAACATACGGAAGTAGTAGAAACTGAACAGAGGCTTGAATCCATCAATCCTATAAGTCTACGGATTAGTAACACGTGAACCTGATAGAAAGAAGAGAAAGCCTAGTTCCTTAACCCCGTAGGAAAGATAAGATGACTCGGATCAGAAGGCATAAGGTATAAGGAGTAAAAAGAGCCTTATGTTCCATCCCACAATCAATTCCCTTATATAACTAAAGCATTTCTAGACTCAACTTCGACCAGTTTGGCTTGGTAATCCTACATGCAGTCAAGCTCTGATACCAAAGCTGTCAGGACCCCGACTCAATGCCACATCGATCTAGCATTGAACACCTCATATCACTTTGCGGCCTCACGCACGGTATTCCCACGGGTGTCGCCTTACCTTTGCCCGGGACCGTTAGCGCCTTTTGGCACACGTATATGATAGTGTCGCTAGCATCCATATGATAAGGAGTCCGGGCTGACATGGCTAGTCATAAACCCAAAGTGGAACAAACTTACAGGGACAGGCATCCATGACCCAGCATCGAACATGTCGGTCATCAGAGTGAATCCAGGCTGTAGCACTGGGCTAGCAGGACTCCCGTGAATCGGGCTGTAGCGGGCTAACATGACTCCGGTATTCATCACGTGACATTTCCCCAAAGGGACAGACGCAGGAACGAAGAAGGACACATGCTGGCCAGCCTAACTGCTCCGGAGCAGTAGCAAGCTACCATGGCTCAGTGGAAGCACTAGGAGACATTTCCCGGTAAGAGAGGCTACTAAGGATAAACAACTAGATAGTCAGATCCCACACATACCAAGCATTTCAATAACATACACACAATATGCTCGATATGTGCAAATACAACATGGCATCACAACATGACTCTACAACTCAAGTATTTTATTCAATAGGCTCCGAGGAGCAAGATATTACAAACATGGGTCTCATGACCCAACATTCAGAGCATACAAGTCAAAGCACAAGCGGAAGCTTAACATGTCTGAGTACAGACATCAATAAATGAAAAAGGCTGAGAAGCCTGACTATCTACCAGATCATGCCGAGGGCACAAGATCGTAGCTGAGGTAACAAGCTAAACGTCGAAGTCCAAGCGGAACTACTAGCGAGACTGAAGTCTCTCTGCAAAAACATAAAATAGGCAAACGTGAGTACAAATGTACCCAGCAAGACTTACATCAGAACTAACTACATATGCATCATTGTCAACAAAGGGGTGGTGGGGTTTAACTGTAGCAAGCCAGCTTTGACTCGGTGGCTATCCTGAACTACGACTGCAATGTAACTCTTTTGAGGTGGCGCACGAGAGTCCACATATTCACCATATCAATACACCACTATGGATCCGCTCCCGTCTCCCTACGAGACGCCATCCATAGCACTCACACTTATCTTGCGTGTTTTAGAATATCCACTTTCACTTGTCTATGAACTGTACAGGCAACCCAAAAGTACTTTACCGCGAACACGGCTATTCGAATAGATAATGTTAACCCTGCAGGGGTGTACTTCTTCACACACGCTCTCGCCACTTACCGCCATGTACACCTCGTGTATCTCGGCAACCTTCAAGCGGAAGCCTGGCGAGGGAGTCGGCCACGACCTGACTAACCACACAAGTCTCTCGTCTAGGTTTATCGCCTATTCGGGTTCCATCCGTAAGGAGATCCGACCGGGGTGTCGCTCACTGCCCCAAATGATGTGTGCAGGGTTCCCAAACCCACCTCGACGGGTGGATCTACGCTTGGTACACCATGCCATGATGCCTAGTCTATCCCAAGCCCACCTGTACTGGGTGCCACTTGGTAGACAACTAACACTACCTACAAACACCAGAAACTAGTTGCAACTCCTGGACAGAGATCATGTTGATTAATAAATCGAGAGGGGTCGAGTTACTGGAACCCAATGTGTGGTAGTAACTGTTCATGGATCACAAACACAGAACTCAGTTCCTGAGGACGGTTCCAATGAGACAACCCACCATGTACTCCTACATGGCCTCTCACCGCTACCTTTACCAAATCATGTTCACACACTTAGCTCACACACAGTAGGACATGTTCACACACCTCCAATTCATCCCCGATGAATCAGACCTGACACAACTCTAAGCAATAGCAGTCATGACAAACAAGCATGAATGAGTAGGCACATCATGGCTCAAACAACTCCTACTCATGCTAGTGGGTTTCATCTATTTACTGTGGCAATGACAGGTCATGCAAAGGATAAGGGGTTCAACTACCGCATCATGTAACAGTTGAATCGTTGTTGTCCTAATGCAGTAAAAGAGAGCAGGAGCGAGAGAGTGGGATTGTATCGGAATGAACAAGGAGGTTTTTCTTGCCTGGCACTTCTGAAGATAGTATAGTTCTTCATCGGTGTCATCGATCACATCGTCGGTACAAGTTTACTGAGAGGGGACAAATACCGGCAAACAAGGAAGAACACAATCAATGCAATGCAACAATATGATGCATGAGTGTGACATGGCAATATGCTGTGGTTTGAGCTAATGCAACTAGCAACCGGATTAAATGAAGTTGGTTTGAATCCAAGATTCAAATTCAAACTCCATATGTGGATATTTAAATGACATTTATATGATTTGTGCTAAACAACAGCTATAAGTTGTTCTAACATGCATGAAAATGGTACAGATGGATAGATTGGATTTTTTTGATAATTTTTCATATATAATTTGCTTCATTTGGAGTTACGGTTGAATTTATATGAATTTTAGAAGTTTAGGATATTTTCTGGAATTTCATGAATAAACTTAAATCCAGAAAATGCTTTATTGCGTCAAGGTGACATCACTGTGATGTCAGCAGTCAACAGGGTTGACCCAGATCAAACCCGACCAGTGGGACCCACTGGTCAGTTACTTAGTTAGTTAACAGAGTTAATTAGAGTTAAGCTAATCCTAACTAAATGTCAGCAGGGCTGGGCCCACATGTCAGTGGACTAATTAATTAACTAAATTAATTAGTGTTAACTATTCTAACACCTAAATAAACAGTGCCTGGCCCACACGTTAGTGAGCTAGAGCGGGTCAAAGTGCGGTCAAACCCGGGTCAAACTCGTCGGAGTTGACCCGCGGCTCGTCGCCGGCGACGCCAGCGACGGCGGAGGGCGTCGGAAACGCTCCTCCGGCGACCAAATCGGCGGCTGAGGGACTCTACGCGTTGCTGGTGCTCTTCCGCATCCAACTGGACCGGAGTTAGCGGCAGGGGTGGCCGGAGTCGAGTGCGGCATCGACCTCAGCGGCGGCCGGAGTTCGGGCGAGACGCGAGCGAGAGCTAGGGGGCACAAGAAGGCGAGCTGGGGCGTGCTACGGGCTCGTGGGGAGGCACTGAGTGCAGCGGTGTGATCTACTGCGAGCTTCAGCAGCCGTAGCCACAGCGGCGACATGGCCGGCGGCGAAGAGCTCTCGGGCTCGTTGCAAACGGCGGCTAGAGAGGGAGGTAGAGCATGGGGAGATGGGGAAACGATGGCGGAGCTCACACCGGTTGCAGAGGTGGCCTCGGCGTGCTCAGAGAAGCACCGGAGCAAGCGGGGCGGCGTGAGGGATATCCGGCAGCCGGCGACGAACATGATGAAGATGGCGTCGATGCAAGGCCTCTGGGAGGCGTGGCTAGACGAAGAGGACGAGGGAGGTGCGGCGATGCTCGTGGGCACGTTGGGGAGGCGAGGGGAGCACAGAGGCTGCAGCGTTACGGCGGCGCGGCTGCGGCTGCGCTCGGGCGCGAGAGGGAGAGAGAGCAGAGGAGGGGAAAGAGGCCGGGAGAGAGTGAGAGAGACCCAGGGGGGTGCGTGGCGTCGTCTGGAGTCATCCAGGGCGCCGGCAGAAGCAGGAGGTGGCTGTGGGTGGCTGTGCGCACCGCACGCAGCTGCTTCTCCTCCTGGCAGAGGAGGAAGACGACAGAGGGGTTGCGGTGGTGGGCTGGGCCAGATGACTGGGCCGCCAGCTGGGCCGCATGGGTGAGGCCAGGTACTAACTCTCTCTCTCTCTCTCTCTCTCTTTTATTTTCATTTTCTATTTTCTGTAATTGTGTTTGGCTTTAATAAAATGCCAGGGCATTTCCAAAAATCATGAAACTGCTCAATGTCACTGTTTGGAATATTTCCAACAGCAACATTTTAGTTTGTGATTATTTGAGCATTTAAAATATTATTTAGCAATTAAATGCCCAAATGCAAATACCATATGATTTAATACAAAAATCCAGAATGACCGAGAAAAATGTGCACCATTTTTGGGAGAGGTTCTAGACCAATCCAAAAATAATGAACTTTTATGAAGAGCATTTTGGTTCATTGAGAATATTTTTATTTTAACCTAGTTGATTTGATCTGGTGCTAGGGTTTGAGCAATCCCCATTTCAACTTAAGAGAAATTTAAACATGATGCAACCCAAGACTAGCTAACCCAGAGCAGACCAGAACTAGGCATGTGACAACCCATTTGTTCTTGGGGTCATTTCCAGCCTTCGATTACTTATGGTCCGTTACTGGCCTGGTCCGCTTGTGGGCCAAATCTAGCCCGTGGTTACTGTCGGCCCGTTTGTGGCCCGTTAATCCATTGGGCTGTTTTAATAACATCATCAAATACGGCCCATTAACGACCCATTATGCTTGTCAATAGAATTAATCCTGTTACACATCACGCCCTATTAAGGGCCCGTTATGCTCGGGCCATAAATTGATGATTTCCACTCTAGCCTGTTTACGGCCCATATAGCAGTCCTTTTATTGGTCCATGAATAGTACGGCCCATGTTTGGCCAATCAATCATGCGGCCTATAGAAGGCCCATTGATTTTACAACCCGTAGAAGGCCCATGGATCGTACGGCCCCTACGAGGCCCATGGTCACTACCGCGGAAGCAGGACCATGGTGACAACAGTCTGTATGTTGCCTATGGTTATTATGGCCTAGTTTTAAAAAATATTTTATCATGGCCACTAGAAAACCGCAAAAAAATAACTGCACTGACTACAACCAAACAAATAGACAAGATAGTAAGGAAAAATAAGCTAGCAACTTATGCTAGGCTATTACAGCTATTACACATATTACATTCACTGGGCATCAAAGTTTGCCACCAGTGCGAATATAGGGAACAAAGCAGCATATTACATATACTGGGTGTCTAAATTGGCCACTAGTGCAAATAAACGCGGCAGCAAAACAAGTCCAAAACTGAAACCACTTCAGAAGAGCTCAAGAAGCGATATCCTGGATATGCACCATGCTGACCAGATGCTTGGCAAGTTTATTAGCTTTCTCTTGTTTGTCACTTAAATCCTCCAGCGCTTGTTGTTGCACCAGAAAGTATGCATCTAAATTCTGCTGGGACTTCCTCAATCCTTCGACTTCGTGTCATAGCACATCTGATTGATGTCTTTCAGCTTGAAGTTGAGACTCAAGAAGCCGAACTGATTCAGGCAGAGAGTTCGAAGAGCTTGTGCCAGTAGTAGTGGCCAGTAACTCAAACACTACATCAAGACATGACTTTGGGTTTGTCTCACTGTCTTCAAGATAGTTTTTATCAGCTTTCTTGTAGACTAACAAGGATGTCTCACTATCTTGACCTTATCTGCATTACTTCCTTTACCACTACATAACAGGGTACTCTTCTCCAATATTTTGTCTGCATTCTAAAAGAGAAACAAGCAGACACATCACATGTTTACTATGTTGTATATGAAACTCATTTTGGTAAACCAGCTCAGTAGTAAGGTGGATAGGATAACATCATGAAACAAACATATATCTGTGTACTATGGTCACTGTATGGTCTATATCATTCTAGTTTATGTTGCCATGCTGTGTGGTTTAGTTAGCCATCATATACAGTTCAAATCATATCGGTTTCACATATATGATGGCTAACTAAACATGATAGAATGCCATAATTCAAAATATGACCACTATGTAAACAGGATGACATGATATAACTATATGATGTGTCTATTAAAGTGGTTGGCATGCTATAATTCACATACATGCCGTCTATGGAAACCAGATTTCATGATATAATTCATCGATAGAATGACAAAATTCAAAATATGATGACTATGTAAACATGATGAGAGGATATAACTAATATGATGTCTTTATTAAATGGGATGGCATGGCATAATTCAGATACATGTTGTCTATGTAAACATGATGGCATGATATAATTCAAATATATGATTTATGTACTAAGCAAGTAAGCAGATGGCAATCGCATATATGATGTCTAAACTAAGCAGATGGCATTCAATATTTTGTATATGATGTAAAAACTAAGCAATGCATGACAACATACGCATGATATGAGTAATATAACCCAGCGAAGTTTGAGCATACACGTCAGGGGGAAAATAGGTCTGGTCATCTGTCTCTAAATCCTCCTTTGAGAAGCTATCTATAACCCGCAAGATATCTGCTTCAGCAGGTAGCATTGTTTGCTCTAAAGACCTTGTTTTCACTCCAAATTTTTCCATCTCCAATTCAAATGGCTGATGCACAGGAAGAGTAGTTGAATATAAGAGAATTGTTGACAAATGGAATACGTGATACAAAAAAAGAATCGCATGATATAATTCACATATATGATGCTTGGTTAAACAACTTGGCATTGCATAATTCACGTACATAATGCCTTGCAACAAGATAGCATTGCATAATTCACATATATAATGCCTTGCAATAAGATGGCATTGCATAATTCACATATATATGGTAATTAGACACTAAACATGTTGCATTCATACAAAGAATGTCTAAACCAAGCAAATGAGATAGCAAGGCAAGACACCATATGCACGATATGAGCAAGATAACCATGCCAAGTTAAGAGCATACACCTCGGGTGGGGGGGGGGGGAGAATAGGACTGGTCATCTATATCTGAATCCTCCTCAAACGAGCTATCCGTAACCAGCAAAATATCTGCATCGTGAGATAGCATTGTCTGCTCTAAAGACCTTGTTTTCACTCTAGATTTTTCCATCATCGTGTCAAATGGCTGATGCATAGGAAGAGTAGTTGAATGTACTTACATTGTTGTTAAATGTACTACGTAATGAAAAAAAGGATGGCATGATATAATTCACATATAAGATGACTGGCTAAGCAGGATGGCATTGCAAAATTCACATATATGATGCCAGGCTAAACAATATGGTATTGCATAATTCACATATATGATATAGAAAGTAAACAGATGGGATTCACACAAAGCATGTCTAAACTAAGAAGATGACATTTTTAATGTATAAAGTAAGCAATGCAAGGCTCCATATGCATGATATGAGCAACATTAGCATGGAAACAAAGACCTCAGTGGGTAAATAGGAGTGACCTGCTCCCTCTGAATCCCCCTCTAAACAATTATCTTCCTCTTGATTACAATCTGGACTGGGGGGAGGGGGGGTCTACCTTTGCACCCACCATGGAGTGACATCTGCATGAAATTTTATTGCCACGCAAGGCTCGTCTCTTTTGCTCTACATGTTCATTACAGTTGTCTAGAATAACAGACATGCATAGGAATAAAACATAGTGAGATTATGTAAGGAGTGCATGCAGAAATCTAGAGTGATAGTAGCAACTTGTGGACAGACCCAAAACCAGTGATAGCAGGTAGATAATAGCCGCCGTTAAAAAAATACAGAAAATAGCTCCTTTACTATTTGTTTCCCACCCAACATGAAACTCATAGTAGGCACCCGAGATTAACTAGGTAGTAAACATATAATATTTGTTGCTGCGCCGATATGTGCCCCACAACCATTTAAAAACTTAAGTTTGAGCATTAGTTTGGAGCTGACTCAGAGTCTAACAGGTGAAGAGGACGATAAAGTAGCAGGTAATATTAAACTCATTGAAGTCCCTCTCCTTGTCAGGGAACACTCGGCCGAACTATGTCCGGTTCGAATGGGAAGCGGACGACGAAGAACTTCGTTTCCCATGCACCACCCACTTTGTAGCTATTGTCGATGACTTAACCAACATGCTTGATTACGACTCCGAAGACATCGACGGTATGGACGACGATGCCGGAGAGGAGCAGGAACCACCACCCATAGGGCGTTGGACGGCCACCTGCTCGTACGACATATACATGGTGGATACACCCAAACAAAACAACGGCGACAATGAAAATCCAGTTGAGGACAATCATCTTGAGATACAGCCAAAGCGCTGACGTCAGTAGTGCCACTCTAAACCAAGCCGTAGTAAAAACAGCAACACCATCACAGAAGAAGACACCACTCTGAACAGTGCCGAAGAATATGAAGACCCCGTTGAGAAAAACTCCGAATAGGAGGAACGAGAGGATGGGCGAGCTAGCCCAGATGAACAGGCCATGAATTAAGATGCAGAGGAGAGTAATTACCTTCCGCTCTCCGAGGACGAGGTGAGCCTGGGCGACGAAGACTTTATCGTGCCTGAGGAGCCCATCGAGTGCTACCTCTTGAGCACCGCGTTGGTTTTCCCTTGAAGAGGAAAGGGTGATGCAGCAAAGTAGTGTAAGTATTTCCCTCAGTTTTTGAGAACCAAGGTATCAATCTAGTAGGAGGCTCCTCACAATTCCCTCGCACCTACACAAACAAACAAGAACCTCGCAACCACCATGATAAAGGGGTTGTCAATCCCTTCACGGTAACTTGCGAAAGTGAGATCTGATAGAGATAATAAGATACGATAAATATTTTTGGTATTTTTATGATATAGATTGAAAAGTAAATATTGCAAAATAAAGTAGATCGGAAACTTATATGATAAAACATAGACCCGAGGGCCATAGGTTTCACTAGTGGCTTCTCTCAAGATAGCATAAGTACTACAGTGGGTGAACAAATTACGGTCGAGCAATTGATAGAAAAGTGCATAGTTATGAGAATATCTAGGCATGATCATGTATATAGGCATCACGTCCGCAACAAGTAGACCGAAATGATTGTGCATCTACTACTATTACTCCACACATCGACCGCTATCCAGCATGCATCTAGAGTATTAAGTTCATGAGAACGGAGTAACACATTAGGCAAGATGACATGATGTAGAGGGATAAACTCAAGCAATATGATATAAACGCCATCATTTTATCCTCGATGGCAACAATACAATACATGCCTTGCTGCCCCTGCTGTCACTGGGAAAGGACACCGCAAGATTGAACCCAAAGCTAAGTACTTCTCCCATTGCAAGAAAGATCAATCTAGTAGGCCAAACCAAACTGATAATTCGAGGAGACTTGCAAAGATAACTTAATCACACATAAAAGAATTCAGAGGAGATTCAAATATTTCTCATAGATAAACTTGATCATAAACCCACAATTCATCGGATCTCGACAAACACACCACAAAAAGAGTTACATTGAATAGATCACCAAGAAGATCAAGGAGAAGTTTGTATTGAGATTCAAAGAGAGAGAAGAAGCCTTCTAGCTAATAACTAGGGACCCGAAGGTCTGTGGCAAACTACTCACAACTCATCGGAGAGGCCTTGGTGATGATGTAGAGGCCCTCCATGGTCGATTCCCCCTCCGGCGGAGCGCCGACGAAGGCTCCAAGATGGGATCTCGCGGATACAGAAGTTTGCGGCCGTGGAAATAGGGTTTCGTGGTGCTCCTGGATGTTTTCAGGGTACGTGGATATATATACGCGAAGAAGGTCAGTCAGGGGAGCCACGAGGGGCCCACAAGGGTGGGGGGCCCGCCCACCCCCCTAGGGCGCCCCCTCCTGCCTCATGGCCGCCTCGGCTGCTTCTTGTTGTACACTCCAAGTCTCCTGGGTTGCATTTGTTCCAAAAAGATCGCTCCTGAAGGTTTCATCCCGTTTAGACTCCGTTTGATATTCCTTTTCTTCGAAACCCTGAAATAGGCAAAAAAACAGCAATTCGGGCTGGGCCTCCGGTTAGTAGGTTAGTCCCAAAAATGATATAAAATTGTAAAGTAAAGCCCATTAACATCCAAAACGGGTAATATAATAGCATGGAACAATAAAAAATTATAGATACGTTGGAGACGTATCAAGCATCCCCAAGCTTAATTCCTGCTCGTCCTCGAGTAGGTAAATGATAAAAACAGAATTTTTGATGTGGAATGCTACCTAGCATATTTCTCAATGTAATTTTCTTTATTGTCATGAATGTTCAGATCCAAATGATTCAAGATAAAAGTTCATATTGACAATAGTAATACTTCAAGCACACTAACAAGGTAATCACGTCTTCTCAAAATAAGATGGCCAAAGAAAGCTATCCCTGCAAAATCATATAGTCTGGCTATGGTCTATCTTCATCACATAAAATATTTAAATCATGCACAACCCCGGTTTTAGCCAAGCAATTGTTTCATACTTTAGTATTTTCAAACTTTCTCAATCTTCACGCAATACATGAGTGTGAGCCATGGACATAACACTTTATGTGGAATAGAATGGTGGTTGTGGAGAAGACAAAAAAGGAGAAGATAGTCTCACATCAACTAGGCGTATCAACGGGCTATGGAGATGCCCATTAACAGATATCAATGTGAGTGAGTAGGGATTGCCATGCAACGGATGCACTAGAGCTAAATGTATGGAAGCTAAAAAAGAGACTAAGTGGGTGTGCATCCAACTTGCTTGCTCACGAAGACCTAGGGCATTTTGAGGAAGCCCATCATTGGAATATACAAGCCAAGTTCTATAATGAAAAATTCCCACTAGTATATGAAAGTGACAACATAGGAGACACTCTATCATGAAGATCATGGTGCTACTTTGAAGCACAAGTGTGGTAAAAGGATAGTAAAATTGTCCCTTCTCTCTTTTTCTCTAATTTTTTTAAGTCCGGAGTCTCATCCCGACTTGTGGGGGAATCATAGTCTCCATCATCCTTCCCTCACTTGGGACAATGCTCTAATAATGAAGATCATCACACTTATATTTACTTACAACTCAAGAATTACAACTCGATACTTAGAACAAAATATGACTCTATATGAATGCCTCCGGCGGTGTACCGGGATATGCAATGAATCAAGAGTGACATGTATGAAAGAAATATCAAGGTGGCTTTGCCACAAATACGATGTCAACTACATGATCATGCAAAAGCAATATGACAATGATGGAGCGTGTCATAATAAACGGAACGGTGGAAAGTTGCATGGCAATATATCTCAGAATGGCTATGGAAATGCCATAATAGGTAGGTATGGTGGCTGTTTTGAGGAAGGTATATGGTGGGTGTATGGTACCGGCGAAAGTTGCGGGGCACAAGAGAGGCTAGTAATGGTGGAAGGATGAGAGTGCATATAATCCATGGACTCAACATTAGTCATAAAGAACTCATATAGTTATTGCAAAAATCTACTAGTAATCAAAACAAAGTACTACACGCATGCTCCTAGGGGAAGGGTTGGTAGGAGTTAACCATCGCGCGATCCCGACCTCCACACATAAGGAAGACAATCAATAAATAAATAATGCTTCAACTTCATCACATAACGGTTCACCATACGTGCATGCTACTGGAATCACAAACTTTAACACAAGTATTCCTTAAATTCACAATTACCCAACTAGCATGACTCTAACATTACCACCTCTATATCTCAAAACAATTATCAAGCATCAAATTGATCATAGCATCCAATTCACTTTCTATGATAGTTTTTATTATACCCAACTTGGATGCCTATCATCTTAAGACCAATTTTATAACCATAGAAAATACCATGCTATTCTAAAAGACTCTCAAAATAATATAAGTGAAGCATGAGAGATCAATAATTTCTACAAAATTAAACCACCGCCGTGCTCTAAAAAGATATAAGTGAAGCACTAGAGCAAAATTATCTAGCTCAAAAGATATAAGTGAAGCACATAGAGTATTCTAATAAATTCTGAATCATGTTGTGTCTCTACCAAAAGGTGTGTACATAAAGGATGATTGTGATAAACTAAAAATCATAGACTCATATCATACAAGATGCTCCAAGCAAAACACATATCATGTGGTGAATAAAAATATAGCTCCAAGTAAGGTTACCAATAGACGAAGATGAAAGAGGGGATGCCTTCCGGGGCATCCCCAAGCTTAGGCTTTTGGTTGTCCTTGAATTATCTTGGGGTGCCATGGGCATCCCCAAGCTTAGGATCTTGCCAATCCTTATTCCATAGTCCATCAAATCTTTACCCAAAACTTGAAAACTTCACAACACAAAACTCAACAGGAAATCTCATAAGCTCCGTTAGTGTAAGAAAGAAAACCACCACTTAAGGTACTGTAATGAAATCATTCTTTATTTATATTTGTGTTAAACCTACTGTATTCCAACTTCTCTATGGTTCATACCCTCTGATACTAGACATAGATGCATCAAAATAAGCAAACAACACACGAAAAACAGAATCTGTCAAAAACAGAACAGTCTGTAGCAATCTGTAACTTTCGAATACTTCTGGAACTCTAAAACTCCTACCAAAATAGGAAGTCCTGGTAAATTTGTCTATTGATCTACTTAAAAAAGAATCAACTAAAAATCACGTTTCTGTGATTTACTAAAATTATTCTCGTGCGCGCAAAAGTTTCTGTCTTTCAGCAGAATCAAATTAACTATTACCGTAGGTTATCCTATAGGTTCTACTTGGCACAATCACTAATTAAAACATAAAACCATATCTAAACAGAAGGTATATGAATTATTTATTACTAAACAGAATCAAAAAGCAAGGAACAAAAATAAAATTGGCTTGCCTCCCAACTTGCGCTATTGTTTAACGCCCATAGCTAGGCATAAAAGCGGGAATAGATCTAAGTATTTCCATCTTTGGTATTCAACTCATAAGTGGCTCGCATAATAGATTCATAAGGTAATTTGATTTTATTTCTAGGAAAGTGTTCCATGCCTTTCCTTAATGTAAATTGGAATCTAATATTTCCTTCCTTCACATCAATAATTGCACCAATCGTTCTAAGGAAAGGTCTACCAAGAATAATAGGACATGAAAGATTGCAATCTATATCAAGAACGATAAAATCTACAGGCACATAATTCCTATTTGCGACAATAAGAACATCATTATTCCTTCTCATAGGTTTCTTAATAGTGGAATCCGCAAGGTGCAAGTTTAAAGAGCAATCATCAAAATCACGGAAACCTAGCACATCACATAAAGTTTTTGGAATCATGGAAACACTAGCACCCAAATCACGCAAAGCATAGCATTCATGATCTTTAATTTTAATAGTAGGTTCCCACTCATCATAAAGTTTTCTAGGGATAGAAACTTCCAACTCAAGTTTTTCCTCATAAGATTGCATCAAAGCATCAACAATATGTTTGGTAAAAGCTTTGTTTTGACTATAAGCACGAGGAGAATTCAACACGGATTGCAACAAGGAAATACAATCTATTAAAGAACAATTATCATAATTAAATTCCTTGAAGTCCAAAATAGTGGGTTCAATGCTATGTAAACTTTTGATCTCTCCAATCCCCCTTTTACCAATTCTAGCATCAAGATCTAAAAACTCCGAATCATTGGGACGCCTTTTAACTAAAGTTGACTCATCTCCAGTCCCGTCATTATCAAGATTTGTATTAAAAAATAAAGACTTAATAGGGGACACATCAATAACTTTTAGATCTTCATCATCATTTTCATGGAAACTAGAAGAACACGCTTTTACAAAGCAATCTTTCTTAGAACGCATCCTAGCGGTTCTTTCTTTGCCCTCATCAATGGAAATTCTCATGGCTTTGAGAGACTCATTGATATCATGCTTAGGTGGAATAGATATAAGTTTCAAAGAATCAACATCAAGAGAAATTCTATCAACGTTCCTAGCCAACTCATCAACGTTAAGCAATTTTTTCTTCAAGCAAAGCATTGAAATTCTTTTGAGAGATCATAAATTCTTTAACACTATTCTCAAAATTAGAGGGCATCTTGTTAAAATTTCCATAAGAGTAGTTGTAGGAATTTCCATAATTATTAGAGGAATTACTAGGGAACGACCTAGGATTAAAGTTTCCTCTATATGCGTTGTTACCAAAATTATTCCTACCAACAAATTCACATCCATAGATTCATTATTATTCTCAATCAAAGTAGACAAAGGCATATCATTGGGATCAATAGGAGCACTCTTAGTAGCAAACAATTTCATAAGTTCATCCATCTTTCCACTCAAAACATTAATCTCTTTTATCGCATGAATCTTTTTACTAGTAGATCTTTCGGTGTGCCATTGAGAATAATTAACCATAATATTATCTAGGAGTTTAGTAGCTTATCCTCAAGTAATTTCCATAAAGGTGCCTCCCGTGGCCGAATCTAAAAGATTTCTAGAAGCAAAATTCAATCTGGCATAAAATTTTTGTATGATCATCCACAAATTCATACCGTGTGTAGGGTAATTGCGAATCATTAATTTCATCCTCTCCAAAGATTGTGCAACATGCTCATGATCTAGTTGCTTAAAATTCATAATATTATTTCTAAGAGAGATGATCTTAGTGGGAGGAAAATACTTAGAGATAAAAGCATCTTTGCACTTATTCCATGAATCAATACTATTTTTAGGCAAAGATGAAAATCAAGTTTAGCACGATCTCTAAGTGAAAACGGAAATAACTTCAATTTAACAATATCACTATCCATGTCTTTCTTCTTTTGCACATCACACAAATCAACAAAGTTGTTTAGATGAGTAGCGGCATCTTCACTAGGAAGGTCGGAGAATTGATCTTTCATAACAAGATTCAACAAAGCAGCATTCATTTCACAAGATTCAGCATCATTAAGAGGAGCAATCAGAGTGCTAAGGAAATCATTATTGTTGTGTAACATCCCAAATTTCCAATTTGGCATGTTATACATAGATCATCCATGCATATCATATTTTATTGCTTTTTCGTTTGCAATCCTCGAAATCCTAAGCAACTCAAGGACCCTCGGAGAGAGTTGGGGATTTTCTGATTTTCATATTTGGGTTTTACCAAATAATGAAGACGAGGATTTTGATTTTGATTATTTTTCTCTCCGGAAAAATATTTCATTCCAAATACATAAATGAGGGGAGATAATATGACTTCTCCAAAATAATTGAAATATCGGAGGAAAAATGTTAAAATCATTATTTGGTTTTTATTTGATTTTATTCGGAATTTTATTTGCCCTAGAATTTTTTTTTGCATGTTTTAAAAGTTGCATTTTAGGGGCCAAGAAAAGTTCATCTCTTTCTAAATATTCCAATTAGACGGAGAAAACTTGTTTTGGAATTTTTAGATTTTTATTTATTTTCCTAGGATTTTTCTAAGTCGGTGGAATGTTTAAAAAAAGGGAACCCGCGCCCGACCGGGCCAAGGGCCCAGCCAGGCCGGCCCACCTCCCCGCCGCCTCCCCGCGCGAGCCGTCGTGCGCCGCATGGACGCCGAGGGGAATCCGAGCCGGACTCCTCCCCGGGCGCCCCCTTCCCCAAGCCAGA